>NW_020953943.1:304189-394150 GCF_900497805.2 Vombatus ursinus | reverse complement strand
AGGGGACTTCCCCAGGGGCTTTGGGGAGGAGAGAGCAGGGGCCCATGCGCCAGGGTTAGAGGAGCTGGGGGGCACACACAGGCGGGACAGTCTCAGGGAGGGGATGTCCCCAGGGGCCATCCCAGCGGGAGAAGTACAGAGGAGCCAGGGTTACTGGGGGGGAGGTCTCCTCACTTTGAGGATCTCGTTGGAGCCAAAGCCAGAGAGCATGAGCGCATCCCTCTCCATGTCAAGGATGGCGCAGGCCACCAACAGGTGCAGGTTGGGGCCTGGGAGCCCGGTCCACAGCACCTGGGATGGGGACAGGGCAGTGTCAGCGGGGCCGTTCTTCCCGGGGGCCTTCTCTCTCCCTGAGGTGGCCTCCACTCACCTCCCACAAACGGAGGACGTCGGGGAATGGGAATTCACGCTTGAACCAGATGAGCAGCCATCGGAAACAGAAGCAGAGAGAGCCGGAGTCCTGGGAGTCTAATTGAGGGGACAGGACGAGGGCCCTTTGCCTCGGCGTCTGGGGTCGCGAGCTCCCCAGCCGGTCCCAGGTGGCTCCCCCCTCCCCACTCTGCACAGGGCGGGACTCCCAATCACACACTTCTTTCAAGGCGTGGCTAGGCCGCTCACTCAGGGCAGCCTCATCCCAAGTCAAAGCAAACAATCTCCCACCATCAAAGGGCTTCGTGACAGGCAGAAGCAAAGGCCAAGGTAAGAGTTCTCAACTAAGTGAGAAAAGAAGCAGCGGAGAAATGAGCCCACTCCACCCTCTGAGGACGACTGGAAGAGCTCTTAGAGATGGCCTAACGATCTAGGAGAGTCTGGGAGAAAGGCTGGACGGCCAGCCAAAAGCTCAAGACTAGAGGACCAGCGTGGGCGCCCCCCAACCCTACTCTGCCCGGTGCACGCCCAGGAACGGAGAGGAAAACCTGAGTCTGGCTAAGGCAACCCGGGAGGAACCAGAGAAAACCAGTGAAGAGCAAGCACGTTTTGTTCCACGCCACCCCTTCTGGGTTCTCCGTCCACGGAGACCGATTAGCCGCCGTCCGACTCTAGAACCCGGCCCATCAGCAGCTGCGATTACCCAGGAAATCACAGAGCGGAGGGTCCAGGACCCGCAAGAGCAACAGCAGCTGGCCAAGCTGACGCTTCATCGTCTCCTGACTCTCCTCGAAGTTTCCGTGCTGGAAGCAAAATGGTGGAAGAAGGCAAGGTCATCCCGGAGCCCGTCCCTCTACCCCCCGCCTATCAACAGGACCCCAAAACTCCCCTCTCACCACAAGCTCCATGAAGCCACAGAAACACCAAAAGGCATCGACCTCATTCTGCGTGACGAAGAGGATCGGAGAGAGAAGATCGCTCATACCCTGGACGTAACCTAGGAGCGTGGACACGGGGTAGGATATATGCCGCCGAAGGACCCCCCAGGTTACCTTTCTTCCTCTGTGGGTCCACAGCCTGGCGTTCGGTGGGCACGGGACGGGTCACCGTCCATCCAGGACTTCGCACCCCCGGCTCCCACCCACCCTGCAGAGCCGCCCCCCCCCCCCCCCCCCCCCGGCGGGGCCCCCCCCCCCCCCCCTCGTACCGAGGTCAAAGTGATACATGCAGTAGGTAAGGAGAATGTCATTCAGCAGGCCCAGGCCCGGATTGCCAGGCCCCTCGTAGAACTTGTTGCTGCGGTCAGTACGGCTCACATCTCGCTCTGCAGGAAGGGGAGCGGACGGTGAGGCCAGAGCAACCCCAACCTCGGGCCCTTCCCGTTGCCCTTTGGGCTCAGCACTGACCGATAAGGCTGCGATATCCGTGGAGCAATGAATTCCTCCTCTCCTGCTCAGGGCTCACCGACTTCCATTGCAGCTTCATGCGAAAATACTCATCCCTGAACCCGCCAGGAGAGCGGGGGGAAGAGGAAAAGAGAGGAAAAGAGTCAGCTTCAGACCGCCATCAGCATCGGGCCTGGTCCCCCAGCCGGCAACAGCAGGCAGCCTCTCAAGGACCCTGGACAGGGCCAGGGAAGCTTCAGCCAGCTTCCACGCACAGGCTCTGGGACAGGGCTCTCTTGGGGGTAAGGGGTATGGAGACTTGGGGTCAGAAGGCTCTTTCGCTCACGTTTTCCTGCGGATGTGGACCTTGTGCTCCTCAGCTGAGCCCTCCCAGCTGAGATAACCAAGAAGAAACTTCCAGGCCTCTCTCCTCAAAGAGGGGCACAAGCCCTAAGAAGACACAAGCCAAGCGGTGACACAAACACCCTCTGGCCGCATCGCCATCCCTTTCCCTTGTTCCCCCCACGGGCGCCCCGGCTCACTCACCCCTGAGAAGATCTGAGCCTTGAGCTCCCCGACATCCTGAAGTCGCCCATCCGGGCCCACGTGGCTGGCCCAGATATCCTCTGTCACAGGCTGTCCCCGGGAAACCACTGGCCGGGGCCCCAGCTGCACCTGCACTGACCCCGTGGGGAGAGATGGTGATCTGCGGCCACAGCTCACCCCCTACCTCCTCTCAAGTCATCCAGTGCCACTCAGAGACTGCCCACCCGGGGCCACAACTAACATTGCTCCCCGCCTCCTAGGGTGACAAGACTAAAAGCCCCGCCCTGGCACTCACACAGGAGATAACTTCAAAGCCAGGCTCTGGCTCCTCATCGTCGAGGGCCTCAGGATGGCTGGCAGGGGGACCATCGGGAGGAGGTTGAAGGGCTCCCCGAAAAAAGTTGGTCACCCGTGAGAAACCACCAAAGGTGGCTGCATAAGGGTCCTGGAGAAAACGCTGAAGAGACGGTAAAAGAGAAGTTCATGGCGTGGCCCCCATTGACAGAGACCAGCCCTCTTCCCACCCCAGGGACACTCTTCCCTCCTCCCTATTTCCCTCAGGCCTACCGCCCGCTCCCTTCCCCCCTAGTCTTCAGACCAGAAACTCACAGACACCACATTGGAACTATCATCATCGAAGAGTTGGAGATGATGGAATGAGTTGGAGAGAGCGGAAGAGTCATGAGGGAAGACGAGGTATAGGCGCGAGTCCTGGGGGGAGCTGGGGCCCAGCAGAGAACAAAAGGAAGAGAAGAAGATGAGCGACCCGACGGGACGGGAACACACGGGGGCCAGGGAGAGGTGGGGCACAAGGGATGCCTGGCGGGGACTGACCTGGCCAGCAGCAGATAGCGGCTGAGGACCCGCAGCAGGGCCCGCGTGCCCCCCCGGTGGAAGTGCAGAGCCGGCAAGGAGCCACCGGCCTGGGTCACCAGCACCAGATAGGCCCAGCCTAGGCCTGGCTTGGAGCGCCGTATCGACTTGAGCTCCCCCAGGCTCACCGAGAAGGCCCAGGAACCCTGGGGGCTGCCAGCCCCTGCAGCTGGAGGGAAGGAGCAAGAGGCTGCTGAGGGGGGAGGATGTGCTCCACCCTCACCCATCCCTCCTTCCCCTAGGACCCTCCTCTGGCCTCCTGCGCTCTCTCTCTCTCCTACCTGGCACAGTCGGCTGTCTACACCTGCTGCCCCCATTCCCTCATCGCCCATGCTCTCCAAACTCCTGCAATCTGGCTTCTGCCCCCACCCCTCTACTGAACTCTCCTCCAGCATGCCAATGGTCCCCTAACTGCCGAGCCTGGGGCTACCACCCTCGATTCACACCAACCACATGTCATCGTCATCATCACTGTCATCTCCTCTGTCCTCTCCTCCTGTTCAACTATTAATCGCTCTTCTCGTTCCACGCCCCTCTCTCCTCTCACGCCATCCTACCTCGAGGACGGCTGCTCCGCCAGAATTTCCCCGACCTGTGATCCTATCCCCAAATTCAGCCACCCACCCTGTCTGGGCCACCCCACATGGTGATCTTCCCACCTTCCTCAGGAACTAGGACTCCTTTCCACCTCTCCCACCCCCCAGCCTGATGCCCAGCTCCATCCCGCCTAGTCCTCTCCCACCTTTGCTGTCAGGACCCAAGTCCTGGCCCTCGCCGCCTCTGGGCCTTGTTGGGCTAGGGACCCACGGACTTACCTGGGGCAGGCTCAGGGGGCCGGGACCGGGAGCGCACGGTGCTGATCACAGCCCAGTCGGGCTCATAGCCAGGGTCAAAAGTCGGCTCTTCCTCTGAGGGGCAGGGGTCTCCCCCACCAGGATCCTGGGGCAGAATGGCATAGCAAAACCTTGGACACTGTGTCTGCCCTGGCATTTCTGGGCCCCACCCCTGGAACAAGGTGACCTAACCCTATAACAGGTGAGGAATGAGGGACCCAGAAGTCAAAACTTCAAACATGAACTGCACCACGTTTGAACCCAAATCTTCTGCCCCTGTCACTTTGGGTTTGAAAAGGCAGACACTGAGCCCCCCAAAGTGGCACAAGGACAGGCTGTGGGGTCCTGAATGTATCTGGGTAGAAAGGAGTCCTGAATCCATCACCGTGGGGGAGGGGCCCTGAATGTAACCTGGGGGTCGGGGCACCCACCTTCTTGGAGAAGACCACGTGGGAGGAGTCTCCAGCCTCTTCCACTGGGGCCCAATGCAGGATGACATCATTGTCCTGGGGTGGGGGAAGGGCAAAGAGGGGGAAAAAAAAAACAAAGGCCAAAGGACTCGGGGTCGCCTGAGTTCCACTCCCGTAGGGTGCAGCTAAAAGACCCGCCCGCCTGGGTTCCTCCGACCCCACCCCCACGACCAAAGACACGCCCACCTCCTGGGACCCACCTTCTCGAGCAGGCGCAGTACGCCTGCAATGAGGGAGCCTGGGTCCTGGTGGCGCCCCCTGGCGCTCGTGTGCAGGAACACTCCGCCCTTCTCGAATACCACCTGCAGGCGGCAGGAAGGGAGTGTGAGACTCAGGAACAGCCTGCACGTGTGCACAGAAGTTGGGGAGAGGGGGATGCTCGCGCCAGGGGGCGGGAGGGCCGCATGCGCATTGCCAGGAGCAAGGAAGGGGGGTTCCACCAGAGGGCAGTGCTTGGGCATGTGCTGAAAGACCAGGGAAGCGGATGCATTTTACCTAGGGTTCGGGCCCGAAGGAGGCGCATGCGCTGAGAGATCGGGGGCCAGGAGGGTAGGATGGAAGGGTCAGAGAAGGGCAAGACGAGATTCCTAAAGGACGGAGGGAAGGGTCAAGCCGGAGGCCTCTTAGGTTCTCCTTAACCTCTTACCCGGTAGCCAGCCTCCTCCATAGTTGCAGCTGGGGCCGAAGCCACTCCCCTAGCTCGCTTCGCCTCCAGAGATAAACTATTTACGTCATATCCGGCGGGCCGTAGCTCCCCTCAAAGGGAGCGAAATGGTAGCGTCCGCTCGTTTCCTCGGCGGCCAGTGGATCAAACCACTAATCGAGGAGGAAGAGGAGAGACAAATGCGCCCCGCGCAGACGCAATGGGGGGGCGGTGCTGGGAGTGGGCATTGCGCCGGCGCGTCACGTGGGCTCCCAGCAAGAGGTAAACAAAGAAGGAGGAGGCCAAGCCGCGCCCCCCTGCGCGTGCCCCGCCTTGTCTGCTCGGATACTTAGGGATGCCGCAGCAGTGCTGCCATCGTTCAAGGAAACGAGCTGCGCAGCGCTCTGAGCGCCATGTTGGTGCGGGGCATACCACTTCTGTGCCAGGAAGTGGGGGGAGGAAGGGAAGAGGAGCGGGAGTCATCCAGAGGAAGGCAGCGGCCATGGTGTCGTGGGCCCCCAGTGCGAGGGCGTGGTTGTACCCGGCCACGCTCGCAGGCCGAAGGCGGAGCGGCCGCCCTCAGGGATAAGGTCTGTGGCGGCAGCGCCACGGACCTCGGCAGGGGGCGGGGCGTGAAGCCGCGCGGCCGCCATGATGCTTAAGGGCAGGTCGGGTGGGACCCTCCCTGCAGAGCCGGGGTAGGTTGCGGAGACACGCCGACGGCGGGTCGCGGGCGCTGCGGCGAGGCTAGCGCCGGGCGGAAGTGACGCCGAGGCCGCCATGCCCCGTGAGGGCGCCAGGCCCGCCATGCTGGCCGCAGGCACGTGAGCGGCGGCGGCGCGGACGCCTGGGGAAGAACGAAGGCTGGCGGGGAGGGAGGCAGGGAGACGGGAGCCCGGCCGAGGTAAGCGAGCGGAGGGTGCAGCCATCCTCTCGTGGGTGGAGGGGGCCGAGGCCCCGCGCTCGCCCCAGAATCTCTCCGACCCAAGTCCGTACCCTATGCCGGGAAGATAGGGGGTGGGGGGGGTTGTCTGGGGTCCGACTGATGGCGTGCCCCCCTCCCACGCAAGGGCGGAACTTCCGGCTTCAGCCCCCTTTTCCTGAAGGCAGCTTTCAACGTTAGTCTTTCCCCGCCCCGGGAGGCGGGACATCCTTTTTTCTCCTTAAAGGGGGAGGGGGGAGGAGGAGGGGTGATTGGCTTTCTTCTCGCGACTGGGTTGGGGCTGCCTCTTACCTCGGAGCTCCTTGCCCCGCCCACAAGGGGCAGGACTTCCTGTTTTCCCACGTGGAGGGCGGAGCTGAGCAACTGTTCCATGCCCAAACTGGGGGGACTGGTGGCAGGTGTGGAGGGGATTCTCTCTTAGGTGGAAACCTGGATGCAATTCCGGACTCTGTGGCTTTTCCCCTCCTGGAAATCCTTCTGGATTACACTTGCCCCCAAATCCCTACCTTCAGGCATTCCATGTCACCCGCCCTTGAGCCGGGGTGAGATCAACAGCTTCCAGCCTTGGTCGCACCCCCCCATGGCAGTGTCTGATGGGAAGTCTGTCCAGGCCTCATCGGTGACAGGGTGACGGTCTGGCCAGGGTCCTCTCTGGGCCTTTGGAGCCTTTTCTGGCAAAGGAGGGCATTGGACTAAACAGCCACTTCAGGTCTCTTTGGGTGTTAACGTTTTGTCGTTTACAATCCCTTTTCTTCTCTGCTCGGGTGTGTATCTTATGTGTGTGTGTGGAGGGGCCGGGGATTTCCAAGTGCTGGACCATCTCTGATGGGTTCTGCCTGGGTCACCCTGTCTTTTCTCTCCCCAGGGCGTGGATGGCATCCGGGCGCCCTGAGGAGCTATGGGAAGCTGTGGTGGGGGCAGCTGAGCGTTTTCGGGCACAGACAGGTACGGAGCTGGTGCTGCTGACGGCTGCACCCCCGCCCCCACCTCGGCCAGGCCCCTGTGCCTACGCAGCCCATGGCCGGGGCGCATTGGCCGAAGCTGCCAGACGCTGCTTACATGACATAGCACAGGCCCATCGGGCAGCGGCTGCCAGGCCCCCTGCACCACCACCTGCACCAGAGCCCCAGGCCCCTAGCCCAAGGAGTTCTCCCCATCCTCGGAGGCCGGAAGACAAGAAGGAGGAGGAGGAGGAAGACGAGGGCAACGAGGATGAAGAAGAGACAGAAACAGAGACATCAGGGAGCAGGCTGGGACTGGGAGATGATGGAGGTGAGAATGGGAGGCCATGCTGAGAACATCAAAATGGGGTGGAGGGTAGAGAAGGAATTTGTGCCATCAGTCCAGTTATCTGCAGGGTGGAAGCCCCAGAGGTCAGAACTAGGAAAAACTTCCTAACCTGTGCAGAGGTGGGGTGGGAGGCCTGGGGAACTCTTCAGGAAGAGAGATCTCCCATCCTTTGATGGAACAAGGCAAGAGTGAGGGACCTTGGCTGCAGTTTGTGCCCCTGCCCTCCCTCAGGCCTCTTTGTGATGGATGAAGACACTGCCCATGAGGACCTGCCCCCGTTCTGTGAGTCGGACCCCGAGAGCACGGATGATGGGAGCCTGAGCGAAGAGGCACCCGCCGGCCCTCCGTGTGTAAGCCAGGCCCCCCAGCAGTATGCCAAGTCCCTGCCTGTGTCGGTGCCCGTCTGGGGCTTTAAAGACAAAAGAACCGAGACCAGGTCCTCGGACGAGGAGAACGGGCCGGTGAGCCAGGGGGGGCTGGGGGCTGGGCGGGGGAGCTGACCTGGGTGGGGAGGGCAGGGACTGAGCGCAGCCCTGGCTGACCAGCTGCCCCCTGCCCGCAGCCCTCCTCCCCGGACCTGGAGCGCATCGCGGCCAGCATGCAGGCGCTGGTCTTGCGCGAGGCGGAGGGCTCCCAGGTGTTCGGAGACCTCCCCCGGCCCCGCCTCAACACCAGCGACTTCCAGAAGCTGAAGCGGAAATACTGAGGGGGGGGGCGCCTTCCTGCGCCTCCTCCTACCCCTTCCCCTCTCCTTTCCTCTCCCTATCTCCTGCATCTGGATCCCGCGCCGGGCGGGCTCTGCCCTCTGGCCCCGCCCCTGGCACGCCCAGGCCTGGCCAATCCCGGATTCGTTCGCTGCTCCTCCTCTCCCCCCTCCGTTTTTTTTTTCTTGCTCTTCCCGTGCTTAGGGGGAGGGTAATGGAAGTATCCAATCAACCCCCTGAGTTTCCACTTAATTTCCCTCCTCGACAGGCCCTGGCCAATCCCAGACTCCCTTCTCGGGCACCCTTTAGGGAAGCGTGCGGGGGCATCCAATCAGCTCCTCGCACAGACCTGGTGTTGCCCTTGGCTGACCGCAGCCTTAGTTCCTTTGGGCCCTCCCCTTTTAGGAGGATCCAATCAGCGCCTGAACTGCCAGTGGCTCCGCTATCGGAGGGGGAAACGGGAAAAGACCGTACTACGGGCAACGAAGCCCCCACTCTCGACACTACAGCCGCCCTGTCCTGGTCCCGCCCCACCTCAGGGATGGCCCAATTGCATTAGTACCTATCCGATGACGCTACCCACCCCCAATTGGCCTGTTCCTGGGAAGGGTTTAGCCGATCTGCTGCCCCTCGCCCTCGGCGGCTTGCTAAGCTAAGCCTCCGTTCCCACACATGCCTTAAAGGGCCCTGCCCGCCCGTGTGAGGGTGGGAAGGGGCAGGGGGAACGCCTGCGAATAAAGAGTTTGACTTTGACTATGACTGTCTCTTAGGGAAGGGATGGGTGTGGGGGGAGGTATTCTGGAAGTGGGCGCGGCCTCACCCCACCGGAAGGAAAGGGGCGGGCCGAATCCACAAGCCGGCCTTCATTTTCCGGCCGCGCTCGAACGGGCCAGGCGGGACTTCCTGTGGCGGTCTTGAAGCCGGTACAGTCAGCGGGAGGAGGCATGGCGACCCCGGAACCCTGCCTGTGGCTGCACAGCCCTCCCGGAGGGCCGCCCCCGATCCCGTTGCCTCCCGCGGGCCGCAGTCTCGTGCTGGGTCGGGGACCACTGACTCGAGTCACCGACCGGAAGTGCTCTCGCAGCCAAGGTGGGGAACAGTGGTGGGGGTGGAGGTGGGGGGCGGGGCCTGGGCACCGAGCGGGCGGGACCTTATCTCCCCCTCCCCCATCAGTGGAGCTGTGCGTGGACCCCGAGTCTCAAGTTGTGATGGTGACGCAGGTAACAGCGTGGGGTCCCGGGTGGTCTGGAGGGAGGGATCGGGGTGGTCGGTCCTGGCTCCCCCTCCCCCAACACACACCCGGGGGCGGGCCCTGCCCCCTCTCCCCCCCCAGCTGGGCGTGAACCCCTCCACGGCTGGGGGCACCCAGCTGAATCCCGGCTCCCACGCACCGCTGGCCGTCGGGGAGACGCTGCTGCTGGTGAACGGCCTGTACCCGCTGACCCTGCGCAGCACCGCGGGGGCCCCGGAGCCCGACCCCCAGGTGCAGGAGGAGGCGCAGGGGGCCCCGCCAGAGCCCCCCACAAAGCGGCTCCGAGGCCCCCACGGCTGGCAGGAGCTCGGGCCCCTGCTGGTGTTCACGGCCCCCGGGGCCCGCGCCAGCAAGAAGGTGAGCACCCCGGCCCACGGGCCCGGGGGTGGGGAGGGGTTGGGGGGGTCTCTACTCCGGCCCTCACCCTAGGCGCTCTGTCCCCCCAGGTGGCGGGCTTCGACCTGGATGGGACCCTCATCACCACCCGCTCTGGGAAGGTCTTCCCCACGGGCCCCGAGGACTGGAGGTGAGGCCGCGGTCTGGGGGGCCCCTCGACCAGGCATGGGGGGCTTCCCCTGTGCTATCGCCTCCCTCCCTTCCCCCACCAGGATCCTGTTCCCGGAGATCCCGAAGCGGCTCCGAGAGCTTGAGGCCGACGGTTACAAGGTAGGTGGGGCCCTTTGACCCAAAGGTACAAGGTACAAAGTTGCAGGGGAGACATGGGGCAGGCTGGGGAGGCAGGGATCCGGGGACTCCCAGAATGACTTCCCCTCCTCTGCCTCCATCCTCTGCAGCTAGTCATCTTCACCAACCAGTTGGGCATCGGGCGAGGTCGGCTGCGACCCCAAGACTTTCAGGCCAAGGTGGAAGCCGTGCTGGATGCCCTGGGGGTCCATTTCCAGGTGGGCACGAGGCAAAATGGCAGCAACAGGTGGGAACCACCACCTGAGGGGGGCTTCTCCACCATTCCCGGGTATCTTTCTCCCTGCAGGTGCTGGTGGCCACAAGCTCGGGGCTTTACCGGAAGCCAGTGACAGGCATGTGGGATCACTTGTGTGAGCAGGTGCCCCTGGGCTGCCTTTGGGGTGGGAGGGCAGGAGATGCTTGTTTCTGGGGGTCTCGGCCCCCATCACCCTGGGGACCCAGCCCTGCTTTTCTCTCTACCACTGCCGTGACCCTCAGCATCTTCGTTCTCATTTCTCTCAGGCCAACGAGGGAGTCCCTGTTTCCCTGGCCGACAGCGTCTATGTGGGAGGTGAGGTCAGAAGCAGTTTGGGACCAGGTAGGGGGCTTGAGGGGCGTCCACCTCCCAAAGCAGTGCGATTTGACACCGGCTCCCTTTTTAGATGCTGCAGGACGCCAAGCCAACTGGGCTCCTGGCCGGAAGAAGAAGGATTTCTCTTGTGGGGACCGGCTGGTGAGGGCTTGTCTCCCCAGCCCCTGCCTCAAGTCCAGCCTAGGGGAGGACTTCCTTCTGATGCTGCCTTCTCTCTCTCAGTTTGCCTTGAACCTTGGGCTGCGATTCTCAACTCCTGAAGAGTTTTTCTTGAACTGGGCCCCGGCCCCTTTTACACTCCCAGACTTTGACCCGGTGAGGTTTGGGGAGCTCTGGATGGGAGGTGGATACACAAAGGAGCCCTCCCTGGGGCCTCGTCTCATTTCTCCTCCCGATTGCCTGCAGAGAACTCTGAGCCCCACAGGGCCGCTGTGCCTGCCCCCCACTGGGCCTCTCGTGGGCCCTGGCCCCGAGATCATCGTTGCTGTTGGTTTCCCCGCGGGTGAGGCAGCTTTTGACTCCCCTCTCCCCATCCCCGTTACCCTTCTCTAGACCATCTCTGATTTCTCTGCCCCTCTCCCTTCCCACAGCTGGGAAGTCAACTTTTCTCCAGGAACACCTGGTGTCAGCTGGCTACGTCTATGCAAACCGAGTATGTACAGGGCTGGGTGGACGGACACCTCCCTTCTAGCAGAGGCTTCATGTGGCTTCTGGGAACAGTTGTCCTGTTTCCAGATATCATCCACAGACACTTGAGGCAAAGGGATTTGTCTGTCCCCTGGGTCCCCAGCTGGTTAAAGTGGAGAAGGCCAGGGCTCTGAGCTGAGGCCCCAGGCTGAGTCCCTATACATATTCCCCTAGGACACTCTGGGCTCTTGGCAGAAGTGTGTGGCGCTGTGCACCGAGGCCCTGAAGGCTGGGGGCCGTGCCGTGGTGGACAACACCAACCCTGACCCCACGAGCCGGGCCAGGTACCGAGGTGGAGTGGGGGTAGGGCAGGAAGGGGCCAGAGAGAGCCCCTCAACCTCCCCTTCCCCCACCCGTCAGGTATATCTCATGTGCCAAGGATGCCGGGGTCCCCTGCAGATGTTTCCATTTCACGGCTTCCCTGGATCTGGCCCGACACAATAACCGGGTGAGGAGGGGCGGCTGCCTTTGACCGTGACCCTGGCCTCTGACCCCCAGCCCTCTGACCTTCTCACACTGTGACTTCTCCCCCCAGTTCCGAGAGATGATTGGTTCTGCCCACCCCTCGGTTTCTGACATGGTCCTGTTCAGCTACAGGTACTGCCCAGGCACAGGGGGCTGGAGGTGGGGCCTGGAGGAGAGAGAACGTGACCTGACCCCAGACCCCTCCTGTCCAGGAAGCAGTTTGTCGCTCCCTCTCTGACCGAGGGCTTCTCACAGATCCTGGAGATCCCCTTTCGCCCATGTTTCACGGATGCCCAGCACGCATCTCTTTACCGTCAGTTCTCAGAAGGCTGAGTCCACCCTCCCCGCCAATAAAAGTTATTTTCATGGCACCTCCCTCGTCTGTCTGCCCACCTTCCTCGGCGCGCGCCCTATCAGAGTGCAGGCCCAAGCACTGTTGGAGGCTGGGGGAATGAGAAAGCTTTATTAGGTTGGGGGCCTGTCTCAGATGAGGTCCATTAGAATGTCCTCCTCCATGACACTGGGGGGCTGCAGACCAGGCTGGGGCACTGGACCCCTGGGGCCTCCACTCAATAGCATCTGACCTGAACAGAAGAAAAAGTCGGAGGGGGGAAGGTGTCAGACTCCGGCTTCCTTCAGAGCTGGCTCCCCAATCTACGGCCCCTCCCGCACCCAAAGCTTCCCCCCCACCTGGCAGAGGGGCCCGTGGGGGAAGCGGTCCAGGCCAAGGCTGAGTGGGTGGGGGGTGCAGCAAAGGAGGGCCCAAGGGTGGCTGGCCCAAGCCCTGGTGTGGGGGAGGCAACAGGCTTGGGGCTCCTGGAGGCTGCAGGTGGTGGAGGGAGGCCTGGGGTGGCGGACCCCCAGCCTGGGGCTAGAGAAGAGAAAGAGAAGACACGAGAGCGCTTGGTGCTGGGCTGTGGCCTTCCCCGGACCGCCCCCCGCCCCACCCGGCTCTCTGGCCTCCCTGTACCCTCCAAACCCTGGCCAGCCCCTGAATCGCCCCCTCTAGCGCCCTCTCACTGGCGGTGGGGGTGGCGGGTTCAGCAGCAGGCTCCGCAACTGGGGGTTGGCACCTGGGTTCTGGGGCCGCAGGAGAGGTCCCGGAGGGGCAGCTCCAGGAGGGGGTGCTCCTGGAGGGGGGCCCCCTGGAGGGGGCTGGGCAGGGCCTGGGGGAGGCTGAGGCTGTCCACCTGTCCCAGTCACCCCTACTCCTACCCCGCCTGGGGCTTGCGGCTGTGGCTGGCGGAGCTGGAGCTGGAGGGGATGGAAAGATGAAGCAGGTCTGAGCCAAAGAGGGGGATCCAGGACCCCTGCCCCACCCTGCCCCCCATCCGGCCCTGGCCTCACCAGGCTCTGGGGGGCCCGCTGCTGCTCCTCCAGGAGGGGGCCCAGTCCGGGGGGGGCCTGTGGTCCCCCCATCTGCAGGGAGAAGAAAAGGCGTCAGAAGCTGGGCCTCCGCAGCCGGGCTCAGCACAGGGTCACCGCACACTCACCCCGCGTGGCGGTGGCTGCGGCTGCTGCTGCTGCAACTGCTCCAGCTTCTGCTGCTGCACCTGCTTGTGGTTGGTGATGACCTGGCGGATGCCATTGACGAAGCCGCTCTGGTCGTTGGGGATCAGCCCCATGAAGATCTTCTTCTTGGAGGAGTAGAGAAGCATGAGGACACGCACCTCACACGGTGCAGTATGGTGGAAATGGACGCAGCCGGCCTGGGGAAGAGGGAGCAGGGGGGCTCAACGAGGCCGAGCGGGGCAGAGGCCCTACGGGGGGGGGGCGCAGGGAGGCCTCGCCCATCCCACCCCACCCCAGGGGGCTCAGGGAGGCCTCACCCATCCCACCCCACCCCTGGGGGCTCAGGGAGGCCTAGGAGCAGAGGCCCCGCCTTCCCACACTGGCCCACTCACAAAGCCATTGCCCATGATGCGGTACAGGCCTTTGAGAGATTCCAGATCCTTGTTGGTAAAATGAAACTGGACCATTCTGGAGTTCCTGAAGAGGGGACCCAATGTGGTCTGCAGAAAAAAAAAACAAAGACATAATCAACAAAGGCAGTGGGCCTCCCCCCCCCAAGGAAGGATCAGAGGCCTGGGGAGGAGGGACGAGGCGAAGAATAGGGGGCAGTGGAGGGCTTTGCAACATGGCCCAAGGGAGCCTGGGATGGGACGGCAGCTTGGGGAGAAGGGACAGGCCCAGGCCCTGCTCTCACCAGCAGCTGCTGCGGGATAAGCTGCATGATCAGCTTCTGGGGCCACTGTTCAGTCTTCCTGCGGAGCACAGAGCAGAGTTGCGGTCCTCGCCCCTCCCCCCTCCCCCCTCCCCGCCCCCCAGCCTCCCTGCACACTCCCCCCCCCACTCACAGGTTCTCTCCCTGGTTCACATAGACCTGGCAGGGCAGCGACCGCGTCAGCTTCGTGTTGGCATCGACTGAGGCCGGTTTGGGCTTCTGGGAGGGGAAGGGAGTGTCAGGGGGGCCCCTCCTCCCTGACCACCCACCTCGCCCCCTCTGCCCCAGACCCACCTACCTCCTGCCACTCAAGGACACCGCTCCATGCCAGGACTTTGTTGGTGACTGACTGCTGCCCAGCCCCGAGTGCAGGGTTTCCCAGCTGAGCCGGGCTCGGGCCACTCACCCCCGCTGTAGCCACGGGGCCAGCCTGCTCAAAGCAGACACAAGAGAGCGGAGGATTAGCCACAGAGCCCAGGAAAAAAGGGAGGCCCTTGCAGGGAGAAATTGGGGTGGGGGGACCCTAAGAGAATGGCATGTGTTGCAGAGAGCTCAGATGGGGCAAGCACGTACCATGGGGGGCCCTCCAGGCTGGGCAGGAGGGGCCAGCCCAGGCCCGGGGGCAACTGCTGCCACCAGGCTGGGCTGGGAGGCGGGAGGCAGCTTGGGAGCCCCAGGGGGCCCAGGAGGAAGCGGAGGGGCTGGGGCCTGGCTGAACGGGGGGACCACTCCTGGGGCCGCTGCCTGCAGAGGGTTGATAGGCGAGACTGCCAGAAGAGAAAACAAGCTGCAGAGCCAGGGCCTGGGGGCCCCCACGGAGGGCCCCCTCCCCCCCTCCCCCTCCCCCTCCCCCACTCACAGCGTGGGCCCAGGCCCGCCTTCTGGTTCTTGGCAGCATCCACTGCATTCTGAGCAGCCACCTGGGCAGCACTGAGATTACTGGACACCTAGAAGGGGGAGCCAACAGCCCTGGGAGCCACTGCCATCCCCAAACCCGGCCCTTCCCCCATTTCCCAGCTGACCTGGTCCCAAGGCCGTACCTGGTAAGGCTGGGAGACGGGGGGCAGTGGCTGGGGGGGCGCTGCCGAGAGGGAGGTCCCAGGGGGTGGTGCCGGAGGCAGTGGCACGGGCTGCTTGGGCTGGAGGGGGCCTGGGCCAGAACCTCCACCGACTAGGGGATCACAGAAAGGAGAGAAAAACACTATGGCCGGAAGAACGAGATGCGAGGCCAGGGTGCAGGAGAGAAACGAGGCAACCTCAGCCATGCACTGGGATGCTAGGCCTAAGCCAGGAGCTATCCACCACTGTGGCCCCGGACCCTCCGCACCCTGCAGGGTCGGGACCCTTGGACCAGGGTGAGCCAGAACCAAGCGGCCCCTTTGCTCCCCTTCTTTTGCACCTGAAGCCCCTGGCGGCTCACCAAGGAACTGGGTCCCTGATCACTAAAGCTGGGGCTGGTACCACACCTGGCCGTCACAGGGAAGAGGCAAAGCATTGCTCCTGATCTTCTAGATACACCCTGACACCCCCCCCACACACACACACACACAAACTCACAGACACAGACACACGCAGATGCACACAGGCACACACGCTCCCAGCCTGGGCACTCACCGGGCAGCACGAGGCCTCGCACCAGCACCATGTGCCGTGGGTCCTGGCTCACGTCTGCCGGCTGCGTCTCCAGCATCGCAGGGGGAGCCGCCTTCTCAAACAAGAGCCGCAGGGCTGGCAGCTTCCTCGGGGACACGATGGAGAAGTGGATGCCTCGCTGTGAGGCAGAGAAGCGTCTCAGAGTCGGCCCCCAGAAGCAGCCCGTGCAGGCCCCAGCCCGCCCCGGCCAGGCCTCAGCTGACCTCCCCGATCTTCTGCACGAGGCTCTCGGTGGTGTAGCCAGAGTACGTGGTGCTCTCCACGGCCGGCAGCAGGTACGGGGGCGAGTTGCAGATGAGAAGGCAGACCCGGTGCGTCTGGCCGCTGAGGAGAAAGGGGGCCCTCAGCAAGGGAGAACGGGAAGCCGGCCCAGGCCCATCCTGCCAACCCCGGGGCCCTGGCTCACATCTGTTCCCGCATCTTCTTGAAGTCATCGAAGAGCTGCAGGGCCGTGCTCAGCCCCTCTGCGATGAGGCTGCAGCTCTCGCCGCCCCCACCCATGAACCTGCGGGGAGACAGGAGCCGGGATGAGCGGCCCACCGCCCTCACGAAGCCCCCAGCCCCAGCCCCAGCCCTGGCACTCACTGGATGCCGTCCAGCCACGTGACAAACTCATAAGCGCTGCTGGTGGGCGCGTGGCACTGGACGTAAGACTCTGGAGCGCAGTCCACGGTGTTGAACACCACCAGGCTGTACTGGGTGCCCCCGTACTGCGGACACGGGAGGAGCAGCAGCTGCCGTGCTCACCTCCCCCAGGCAGGCTGCACCGAGCCCTGCCTCTACCCTCCAAGGACCCCCCTGCCCCTCCAGACCCCTCCCCTGGCCCCACTCCCTCCAGGGCCCCTTTCTCACGTCTCCTCCAAAGTCGGTCTCCGCTGGGGGGCCCCCATTGAAGTACCTGGGGACGAGAAAGAGAAGTGGGCGGGGTCAGGGCTGCCCGGAGGCACGGGTCGGGGGGGGGGGGGGGGGGGTCAAGCGTCAGGGCCCCCGGCTCTGCGCGGGGCGCTGGGGGTCAGGGATCGCGGCGGGGCCGCGCACGCACGCACGCACGCACGCACGCACTCGATGGCCGGCAGCAGGTAGTGCTTCCGCAGCCCCTCGAAGTAGGGTCCCAGGTTGGCCGTGCCCTCGATGACGAAGACCACGTCGGCCACCAGACCGCCGGCGCGGGCCGGGCCCTCGGCCCCGGGCACCATCCCGAGCCCTGCTCGGCCGCCTCCGCTCCCGCCGCCTCGGTCCCCTCCCGCGGTAGCCGCGGCCGCCCTCACCGCACCCTCGACGAGGCGACGCCGCTCCTGGCGCGCCCCTGATGACGCAGGCGCGGCGGCCATGTTGGTGCGGGGCGGGCCGAGGGGAGGCCGGGCCCAGCGAGCCAATCGCAGGGAGGGGCGGCCGCTCACGTAGCCGGTTGCTCGGTGACAGCACAGCTCGCCGGTCGCCATGTTGGAGCTGGGCGGATGCTCGCCGAAGAAGCACGCCCCGGTGGCGGTCGCTTGGCAACGTCTCGTCTCGCGATGAGTGTCGCCGAGGAGGACGGTTGCTTGGCAACGCGCGCTCCCTTAGCTGTCTTCCACGGGACCGGCGTTCTCTGAGGCGCGCGCTCCTTGTCGGTTGCTAGGCAACAGTACATCTCACGGCTTCTCCAGCCTGAGGACGGTTGCTAGGCAACCTCATCCTCCCATCCTCTCTAGGCGGAAGGCGGTGGCTTGGGAATTTGCGCGTCAGCAGAGCGCCAGGGGACTCCCTTCTCTGCTGGGCAGCGTGCCTGGGACTGCCCCGTGGACACACACATTTCATCCCCATCATCTCCATCAAGGTCTCCCTATCTTCACCCTTTGGCCAGGGATGGAGGTGTCCGAATTTCTGAAGCTCCAAGTTGCCCGAATCTCCACCCACCTCTGACCCCACCCAGAAAGAGAGAAAATGATAAGAACCTCGGTGGAGGTTCTGGCCCAGGCCCCCTCCATCACCATGGGGTGAAGGAGGGTGAGAGTTCAAGGATTTTGCAAGCCTGAGTGCCTAGGAAGAGGGGAGGGTGGAGGGCGGGAGAGATAAGGAGTTAAGTTTTGGACATACTGAGTTTAAGATGTCTATAGGACATGCAGTTTGAGATGTCCGGTAGGGATTAGGAGATTTGAAAACTGTATAAATAGATATGAAAATGGCCTGCATAGAGAAGGTTACCCATGACACAGTATCAAGGAGGAAAAGAAGAGGGTCCAGGAAAGAGGTCACAAAGGTTGAGGACTGAGGGAAGGCCATGATATTAATTCATGAAGAGATCATTGGTAAATTTGGAGAGACCCATATTAATTGATTGAAGAGGCTGAAAGCTAGGTTACAGAAAGTATAGAACAGAGTGAAAGGAGAAGAAAGGGAAGTATTGGGTATAGACAGCTTTTTCAAGAAGTTTAGATGAAAAGGACAAAAAAGATTTGGGACGATGGCTAGCAAGAAGGATGGCATCTATTGAGGGCATTTCAAGGATACCTAGAGTACTTCCTCAACTTATTCCCCTGCCATGAGCTAGTCCACCCCACCTCAGCCACACACAAAGATGGCTATGCCTTGAACTTGCTATCATCCACAAATGTATCACTTCAGTATGCAAGAATTCCAAAATCCTTTTTATCTGACCATAATCTATTGGCTTTTCACCTCTCCCTCTGCCTTTTCCATAACCTTACTCTTCATCCTTACTGTGACCTCGGATCTCTTGGCCCTCCAGGTCTCTGCTAGGCCATCTTCCTCCGCCCTCGCCATTCTCTCATTTCCTCCCCGTCTTGACTTGTTGACGAACCAATTTAACTCTACCCTGTCCTCTCTTGAATGTCTTGTCCTCTTATGCGTCAGCCTTACATCTGGAACCATTTGTCATCTTTTTGTCTACACAAGTGAGGCCATTCACCATGAGCTCCCTCTTCTCCCTTCTTCCTTATCTCCTATCACTCAGGTGTCTTCTGCCCCTCTCTCCTCCTTCCTCCCAGTCTCACATGGTGAAGTGGCCTTGCTCCTTATCAAGGCTAACCCCTCTTCTTTTTCAAGTAATCCCATTCCATCCCGTCTCCTCCAACAGATTGTCCCCACAATCATCCCCCTCTTCACTTATTGTCAATGTCTCTTTACTGGCTCGTTTCCTACCGCCTATACATACACCAATGTCCCTCTTCTCCTGGAAAAAAAAAAAACCCTTACTCAATGCATCCCTGATAAGTCTCATCCTTTATCTTTTCAACACTTTGTAGCTAAACTCCCTGAAAAGGCTCACAACCCCTTCTTAGCCGCTTTCGGTCTGGCTTCTGACCTCATCATTCCACAAGACTGCTCTCTCCAAAGTTACCTATGATCTCTTAGCTGCCAAATCAAATGGCCTTTTCTCAGTCCTCATTGACATCACCCTCTGCAGCTTTGGACACTGTTAGTCACTCCTCCATAACACTCTCTTCTCTCTAGGTTTTCAGGACACCACTCCCTGCTGGTTTTCCCCTTACCTATTTGACTCCTCCTTCTCTGTCTCTTTGGTTGGATCCTCTTCCAGATCATGCTCTCTAACCATGGGTGTCCCTTGGGATTCTGTCCTGGGGCCTCTTCTCCTTTCCCTCTATACCACTTCCCTTGGTGATCTCATCAGCTCCCGTCTTCATGCTGCTGATTTTCAGATCTACCTTTTTTGCCCCAATATCTTCACTGACTTCCAATCTCACATCTCCAACTGCCTTTCAAACATTTAGAACTGGAGATCCAGTAGATATCTTTCCCCCTAAAACCTCCCCACTCCTACCTACCCTGTGATAGGATTAGGGTATCACTCTCACTTCATCTTGTGACTCAGTTCTGGAGCTAGCTCAATTCCTTTTATATCCAATTATGGATCTAGTGCAGTTTCTATCTTGTAAGAAAACTTAACTCAATTGCAGGAATTGAGAGAAAACCTCATTGTATTGTTTGAATCCAGCCCTGCATGGCTAGGAAACTGGACCACCTGTCCGTAGTGCTTAGACACCCTTAGCCAAGGCTGTAGGTTATGCCGATCAGAAACCTGGTCAGATCCAAAGATCAATGCAAGGAATTTTCTCACAATTGTACATCTCAAGCGACCCCTATGTCTTATCTAAAAACTAACCCCATACTGATCAATCAGTTATTGTTTTCATGTTTCTTTGATTGTATAGAGACATGGGGGGGGGAGAGGGACATCTCTTTTTCTGATTTCAGAGAATTTTGCCTATTTACTCTCCCCTTCCCAACTTGGAAAGTCCCTATCTTTCATCCAGTTAGAAATTAGATGACCTAATGTATCCTGGTTAGTGGTTTCAGTTTAATTAATTAGTCTTTATTTGATTGTTTTTAATGTATACAAATCTGCCTCCTCCTGGTTTTCGGGGCCCAGTGCCAAAGCTGAAGAAGGCTATTGGTCTCGATTTTTTGGGAAATCGCCATGCATTGCTTACTCGGAATGCTCGGGAAGCTGTCATTTCACCGTTCACCTGCAACGCCTATGACTATAGAGGGCGCCGCCATCCTAGAAGTCCCTCAGGCTCACAACCTAGGAGGCATCCTGGACTCCTCCTCTCTCACCCCGCCCCCTAAGCTATCGCCAAGGCTGTTCGATTTCACCTCTGCAGCATCTCTAATACGCCCCCTTCTTTCCTCTGGCTTGGCCCCTACCCTGGTGCGGACCGTCTTCACCTCATGCCCGCAGGTGCATCTGCCTGCCTGCAGTCCATCCCCACTCCAATCCATTCTCCATTCAGCCACCAAAGTGATTACCCTAAAGCTCAGGTCTAACAATGTCAACTCCCCCCTTTCCCCTCCCTGCCTGTTACCTCCATGAGCAAATACGTAATGCTCTGGCATTGAAAATCCTTCAGAGCCCAGCCCCCTCCTGTCTTTCCAGTCCCCTTCCATCTCACTCCACAATTCATGCTCTTCAATAAAGTGACACCAGCCTCCTGGCTGTTCTGTGGACCACTGACCTCCCTGGCTTCCTTTAAATCCCAACTAAAATCTCACCTTCTACCCTTCCCCGATACCTCTTAATTCCAGTGCCTTTCCTCTGTTGTTTCCAATTTATCCCATATGCAGCTTAGCACAGTGCCTGACAGGTAGTAGGTACTTAATAAATGTTCATTCAATTAAATAGTTTGAGGGAAAAACTTTGGAGTATTTATGGGCATCAGAGAAGAAACCAGTAGATAGGAAGAGACTGAAGGTTAGAGATACAGAGGTTGGTAGTGAAGGCAATCTGCTAGAGAAAATATGAAGGCGGGAGGGGTGGAAACAAGCATTAAGTGCCTACTGTATGCTAGGCACTGTGCTAAGCACTTTACAAATATAATTTCTTTTGATCCTCACAAAAAACTCGGGAGAAAGGTGTTGTTATTATTTTCGTGTTATAGTTAAAGAAACTGAGGCAGCCAAAAACTAAGTGACTTGCCTAGGGTCGGTCACACAGCTAGGAAGTACCTGAGGCTAGATTTGAACTCGGGTCTTCCTGACTCCTAACTCAGCATTTTTGCCCCTGTGACACCTAGGTGGGGAATAAGAAAACTTTCTTGAGGAAGAGGGTAGAGCCATACAAAGTAAAGGGAAGTGACTTCAGGTGATGTACTCCTGAATAACCCTGGAAGGCCACAGGCTTCCCCTGGACCCAGGGGCCTCTGCTCCAGCAGGACGGAAACAAGGAGAAGTCTCACATTCTGGGGTAATGGGCCCGGGCCAGGAGCCAGCTTAGCTGCCCTGGGAAGACATCTGATATGTGACCGTAGGCTGGATAAAACCCCCTCCTGAGGTAGTGGCTCTTGGCCTAGCCTCAGCTGAAGGCAGGTTCCCTTTGCCATTAGATTCTTGGCCGAGAGAAAACAGAGAAAAGTAGATTCCCTACTACCACCGTGGGCCAGAGGAGCCATTCAGAGGTAGGCATCCTTCCCCCAAAGCTCTGGACCCCTCAGACTTTTAAGATTCAGGAGTGTGGTTCATTTGGGGCTTTGGGGGGGGGGGGAGGAGGGGGGAGTGCTGTGAAACAGGCAGGTCTTAAGTCCAAAATCAGGGATTATAGCATGTTACACCCAGAGCCATTGCCTGAACTCAGTGACCGAAGGGCAAAGGAGGAGTAGCTCTGGACGACCCAGGATTCCAGGAGAGGGATCTCACAGGGGACTCTGGGCTTCGATCTCAACCAAGAATAGGAAGGTCTTGCCGATAAAGCCCTTGGTACGCAGTCAAATCAGAAAATATGATTTTAGACTTGATTTTATCAACGCACATTACATTTAAAAAAGAGGCATTACCCTCAGCTTTGCAAACGCATCCTAAGCACCACCGGCACTTTCCATCTGACTGGGGGTGGGGGCGGGGAGCTTCCGTGTATTGGCTTCTCATCATTAGGCTGTGAGCTCCTGGAGAGCAGAGAGGGTCTTACTTTTTATATCTGTAGTGCCCTGCTTTGGTCGCAGGGCTTAATAAAATGCTCTATCGTTCATTCATTTAATCAAAAGTTTAAACCGCAGTGGTACAGATGGTATGAATGCGGATGACATGTGACAAAGATTACATACATTATGACCAGGTTGGCATTATAATGGGGAATTCAGGGTAGCTTTAATATTAGGAAAACTATTAACTTAACCATATTAATAAGAAAACCAACACAAATCATCTGATGACATCAATCGATGCAGAAAAAGCTTCCGACAAAGTACAGCACCCATTTCTGTTTTTAAAACGTGTAAACGGGGACAATAGGGAGCCCGGGGCCCCCCCGCCAGGGACGGCGCCCCCCGCCGGGCCCGGCGCTGCCCGCAGGAATGAGCCCAGGAGCCGTCCTGGGCGCCGGTGACGTCACCGGCGCAGCGAAAACGAGGGTGGTTGCCAGGCAACCCCTTCAGCCGTCGCCATCTCTGAACCAGCACCACGACTTGACCCGGTGAGGTCAGGAATTAGCGGCCAGGGGTCAGGGAGGTAAGGAGCGCCCAAGAATCACAGGACAACGAGGGAGGGAGCTCAGCTGCCAGCAGAGTAAGTGACTCCGGAGCTTGTCGGGGCAGCAGGGCGCCCGGCCCTACGAACGCCGGCCGCCGCCATCTTTCTTTGGGGCGCGCGCACTTCCTGCCTGTGGGCGGAAGCGGAGCTGCGTGTGAAACGAAGAGGGCACCATCGTCCCGAGACCACCGCGGGGGGCACACACGTGTGGCGGGCGGAAGTCAACGGGACCGAATCGCCGCCATCTTTGATAGGGGCGCACGCACTTCCGGCCACTCGGCGGAAGCGGGGCCGCTCTCCGGAGCGAAGTAGACAACGCTGTCCCCGTGGGCTGCAGCGCGCGTGGCCGGTCCCCACGGGACCCCTCGGCCGCCTCGAGAGGCCGGCATGGCGGAGGAGAGCGCCGCGGGCGCCGTGCACTTGCTCTGCCTCGCCGCCTCCAGCGGAGTCCCTCTATTCAGCCGCAGCAGCCGCGGAGGTGCCCCCTCCCGGCAGCAGGTGCGGCCCCTGGCGGCAGCGGGAAGGCGTGGGGGAGGGAGAGAGAACTACAGCTCCCGGCAGGCTCTGCGCCTGGCGCCGGCGACCCCAGGCCCGGCGAGCGCAGCGGCTGCCGGGAGCTGTAGTTTCCACAGGCACTCGGTTCCCGTCCTGACCCGCATACCCCCTTCCAGCTGCCCTTTTCCATCATCGGCTCCCTCAATGGCGTGCACATGTTCGGCCAGAACCTGGACGTGACGCTGCGCTCCGCGCGCACCGAGGACTCGGCCGTGGTCTGGAAGACTTTCCACGACAGGTGGGCCGGGCCAGGAACCCCGTGTTGGGGGAATGGATGGGGTCGGCTGCCCCCGGGTGGGCTGGCTGGTGGCCGGCGCCCGCCCAGCGCGCCTCAGTTTCCCCGTTTGTAACAAACACCGGCACCAAGGCAGGGGCTGCATTTTGGGGTTGCAGGGTCCCGACCCCCGCCTGACCCTTCCCTCTTCCAGCATCACCCTCATCGTGCTGTCTTCGGAGCTGGGGTGTGCGGAGCTCAGACTGGAGCGCTTGCTGGAGCTGGTGTTTGGGGCCATGGTGAGATGAACAGCGGGTGCGGACCCCTCCCCTCCCGCCCTGCCCCTGTCCCACGGCCTGGGTGTCCAGGCCCCCACAATATCTGTCCCTAGGTCCTCCTGGTTGGCCTTGAAGAGTTGACCAAAATCCGTAACGTGGAAAGGCTGAAGAAGGACCTGAGGGTGAGCGGGGTGGGGGCTGGGGCTGCAGCGGGGCCGGGATCGGGCAGGGGGCTGGCACCCCAGGCTCCGCCTGGTCCTTCTCTCCCCAGGCCACCTATGGCCTCATCGACAGCCTCCTGGTGGACACAGAGCTGGCCGGGGACCTGACCCAGTGCGTGGACTGCATCATCCCCACACATGGGCCGCTGCTGCAGGTGGGGGATGACAGGGAGAAAGAGGGAGGGAGGGGAGGGCTGGACCCCGCTGATACCGGCCTTTCTCCTTCAGGAGGCCCTGGCAGGCTTCGCCGAGGAGATGGGCAGCGTCTTCGCCAGCCTGGTGGCAGGCGGCCGGGTGGTAGTGGGGACGGAAGGTTGGTGGCGCCTCGGGGCACCAGAGGCAGTGTTGCTGCCCTGGCTTGTGGGCACCCTCCCGTTCCAGGCCGCTCGTGATTACCCTGTTTATCTGCCCCACGGGAGCCCCATGGTGAGTGAGTAGCTGGGTGGGCCTAGGGAAAGGGCCTGGGGGGCTTCTCCCCTCATCCCCTAAGCTGCCCCTTTGCTAGGTGCCTCACCGGCTACTGACGCTGACGCTACTGCCCGGCCTGGAGCTGTGTGTGCTCTGTGGGCCTCAGCCGCCCCTGAGCCAGGTGGAGCCTCAGGTGAGCCACTGGCCTGCAGGCACCTAATGATCCCAGGACAGTGTGGCGCAGGCCTCGACCCTGGCCTCTCTCCCTCATTCCACCCCAGGTCCTGGAACGCTGGTGGCAGCCCCTGCTGGAGCCACTGAGGGCCTGCCTGGCCCTCACACCCCGGGGCATTCCTGCAGGCTTCCCCCTGCACCCTGACATTCTGGGGTAAGTGAAAGGGGAGCCAGGACCTGGATGGCTAAAGCCCATGCCCCAGGACCATGAGGTAATAGGGTCCCCCCCCCAGGCTCCTTCTCCTGCACCTGGAACAGAGACGTGGCCTCTTCACAGTGGACCTTGGTGGAGAGGAAGGTGAGCCACGGGGTGACCAAGCATAGGGTGGGAGGCGACAGGGGGCAGGAGTGGGGCAGGAGGCAGTTTCGAGGTCCTGCCTTCTCCCCACTAGGTCCTTCTCCCAGTGCCCGCCGGCGCCTCCTCCGCTCCTTCTACGTGCTGGTCACTGCCACCCACTTCCCCCCAGGTCAGTCATGCCCAAGGCTTCGCAGGGAGGGCACAGGAGGGGGGAGCCCCAGATCTCTAGCCAGCTTTTTCCCTTTTCTCCTCAGAGGAAAAGGCCGAGGAGCCAGGGTGCCCCACGGGGGTTCCACGGGCCTGCTACGTGGTGTGTGGGGCAGCTGCGGAAGGGCCACAGGGCCGACAGGATCCCGGGGCTGGGCTCAGGCTGGTGGCAGTGCAGGCAGGGCCCCGCCGCCTCCTGCTGCTGGTGAGTGCCCGGAGCCCAACATACGCCCTGCGGGGTCTGGCCACTCGGACTCTGCACGCTCTTACGCCACTCCTCTAAACCCCAATAAAGGGCCCAGACCTGCCACTGCCCCAGCGTCGCATCTCTTTATTCACTCGCATTAATACACAGTGGGCTAGGGGCAGGGCAGAGGAGGGGACAGCCCGAGCCCCCTCCCCTCTGTGCTTTAGGGAAGGGGGCCCCGACACTGTAAACAGCAGCAGATCCAAAAATAGATACAAAAGGGCACGGGGAAGGCCTTGGCCAGGAGGCCGGGCTCTGCCACCTGGAGGCCACCTGGTCCCCAGAGCTTTGGAGCCCCTGGCCCAGACTCCCAGGGAGCTGAGCCCATCGCCACACCGGCCCCACCTCCCATCCCTTCCCCGGTCCCAGGTCAGAACTGCTCGGCCAACAGCTCACACAGGTGACGAGATACGCTCTCCTTGCTGGTCCGCAGAGTCAGGCGGTACATCTGGGCCAGGAGACAAGGAGCAGGGGTCGGGGAGGGGGATGAGGTGCAGGACTGGGAGCCCCCCCCCCAACAGGTCGGGTGAGGAGGGGCGCACTCTCTCACCTGGGCCTGGGCGTTGGGTTCCAGCCGCAGCAGGCAGCCCACCTGCAGGGCCTTGGTCTGCACGATCCCAGCCCCCACATAGTTCTCCGGGTTTGGATCCACGTTGTCCAGCAGGGCTGAGCCAAAGCCCAAGAGCTGCGAATGCAAAGAAAGCAAATGCAGGATGGCTCCTAGGCCCCAGGCCCGACTCCTGACCCCTGACCCCGAGGGGCCCTGCTTGCTCACCTTGGCCTTGGTCACCTCTGAATCCATAGGGTGATTGGCTTGGAAGATTTTCTGGGCCTCCTGCTGGGGGCTGAAAATGACGAGAGGGACAGAAGCCAGGCTGAGCCCCAGGTGGGGCTGGCCTCCAGACTACACACGTGTACCCACTTCCCCCCCCCCCCCCCATCCCCACCCCAGACCCTCAGCTGCCCCTCACAGGCTCAGCTGCTTCCAGCGCTGGAAGAAATCCTGGGCAGCCATCTCAGTGGGCTGAAAAAACTTGTTGATGGTCACCGGGAGCTTGAGAGTGAAGGCTTGAGGAGTGCCCCCGTACCTGCACAGGAGGAAGGCAGGGGGGGCCCAGGCTGTGCACTCCGGCTCTGCCTGCGCACCACGCCCGGCCCTGTCCCCAGTACGGCCCCAGCCCCTCACCTGAAACGCACAGTCAGCAAGGGGGGCATGAGGAAGTCCCTCAGACACTCGATGTTGAGGACCTGCTGCACCTGTGCACCCCCATCCACCTGCCCTGGCACCTGCTTGGTCTGCACCACCAGCTGTGCACCCCAGACGCGTTAAGGAAGGAAACCTGAGCAGGCAGCAGGGACTAGTGGGGGGGGGGCGCTGAGCTGATGTCACACGGCAGGGCAGGGGAGGGGATGGGGACAGGTGGGGAGCCTGGAATCGGGGCTGCCATCTTGAGAAGGATATGAGTCTGAAGGTCCCCAGGGTGAGTAACAGTGGCACAGAAGTTCTGGAACTGCACCGAGGTCTTGTTTCCATAGAAGAGGTACATGCGGCCTGGGAAGAGAAGGGGCCTCTGAGCCCGGCTCGGGGGCACTGCTGCCCTCCCTGACCACCCCCTCCCACATGCCCTCCCACTGCCAGGCTCACACACCCAGGTTCTGCCGGAACTCGGACTTAACCCCGATCTGCAGCAAAGCGTTCTCGAAGAGGACCCCGTTGTTCTTGCACACAAACCTGCGGACGCACAGGGCCGGCCTGAGCGAGGGCCGGCCTCGCTCTGGGCCCAAGCCCTGCCTCCCCACGGCCCCCAGCACTCACTTGTTCAGAAGTCCGTCAGCCTCGGGGATGGGGATGCCGGGGTCCTCAGCAGCCGGGCTGGGAGGAAAGGGAAAAGATGAGGCGGGGGGCGGGGAAGAAGAAGAAGAGAAGACAAAAACAAAGCACGCTGGGCTCCCCTCCTCCCAGGGCCTCCCCCTCCGCCCCCGGCACCCCGGGCACCCCGGGCACCCCGGGCCCTCCCGGCCCCTTCCTCGTGCCCACCCCGCAGGCCCCCGGGTCTCCGGCCCCCTCCCCCTTACTCAGCAGCTGGAGCCTGGTCGGCCAATAAGGCCCTAGGGCTCTCAGGGGCCGGGGGCTCCAGCTCACTGGGCCGTCCAATCCCAGGACAGACACGGGAGAAGGACAGGGCAGGCAGCCAATCCCAGGGAGGCAGCGAGGCAGAGAGAGGAGAGCAGGCTGAGCACAGGACTGACTGACGACGCCGGGAGGGAAGGACAGAGGGAGCCAGAGAGGAGGGGCCTAGGACTCAGACGACAGAAAGGGTGCCCGGCGAGGGGCGGCCCCCCCGGCGAGGGGCTGCGTGGGAGGCCCCGGAGGAGGAGGAGGTGGAGGGCTGGGGCGGCTGCTGCCCCAAGTACCTGAGGAAGGCCTCCTCGGGGCTGGGCCCCAGGCTGTCAGAGAACACATCCACCAGGAGGCTGCCCGCGCTGGGGGGCGCTGGGGGGGCTGCAGGGGGAGGGGCCGCCCGCAGCCCCAGGAGGTCAGCGGAGGGCGAGGGTGTAGACTGCAAAGAGAAGGCGCCCATGCAGCACGGCTGGGGGCCCGGGGCGGCCCGCCCACCTCCCCTCCCTCCCGGCCGGCTCCTACCCCAGCACTGGGGGCTGGCTCCACACCCCCGTTCACGTCGCCCCCAGGCCCCGGCTCCCTGCGCCCGTCGTCCAGGGTGCTGGCCGCCCCGGGGCCCTTCTTCCGCTTGAGCTTGGCGAGGATGGATGACTCCCTCTCCGGGAAAGGAGGCATCTCTTCCAGTACCGTGGCCTGGGGGGGGGAGGTGGCAGAGAGGAGCGTCACGCCCGGGTAGGCTGGATGGGGGTCCCAGGCTGGGCCCAACCTCAGTCCACCCCCAGCACTGCCACCGGGGCCAAACCCCCCAACCCCAGCGCCGCCCCCTCATCTGGCAGCCGAGGACAGAGGCTGACCAGGACGTCGGTGCTGGCGATGGAGCTGAGGGTGAGGTACTCGACGGCGCGCTGCTGCAGCTCCACGTCGGCATTGCGCAGCTGGGAGCCGGCCCGCAGCACCGCCTGGATGGTGGCCTTGGTCTCGGGGAACAGGTTGATGAACTTGATGTAGGTGGACAGCAGCAGCGCCCTCGTGGCCACGCTGCACAGGTGGAACTTGGAATGCAGCAGCGAGAACTGCACCGGGGGGCTGTGGGCACAGGGCGAGAGGCCGCTGGCACCGCCGGTCCTCGAGCTCGCGCCCTTCCACCCTGCCCCACCCGAGGGCCCGGCAGCCCTCACCTGGAGCGCGGGTCCCCAGCGATGAGGTTCCCGAACTCTCCGAGGATGTAGCCGCCAACCTTCACCATGTTCTCGTGGCAGGCGGGTGCCTGGAGGGCCTGGGGAAAGGAGGGGAGGACGGCATGACCTCTGGGGGCAGAGGGCAGGGGACATGCGGGGGGGGGAAGGGCACAGGGGGAGGCAGAGGGGAAGGGCCCGACCTCAAAGACAGTCTTGGCCGCGTAGCCCTGCACGTCGTCCCGGTTGGTGACGATCTGGAGCACGCGGTACCACACCTCCTCACTCACGTAGTCGCCCGCGATGCGGATCAGGTTGAGGATGGTGTCCACATACCAGCTGTAATCCACCGCGTACTTCTCGGCCAGGATGGCCACCTTCAGCACCTGGCGAGGACGAGGCGGGGACCCCGTGGGTGAGGCGGCCCCCTCCCTGGCCTCCAGCCCCTGGGGTCCCCGCCGGGCCAGGGAGCCAGCTCACAATCTCCTCCCGGATGGCGTAGTCGGCTGTCTCCAAGTAGCGCAACATCTCCGACACGATCTGCTTGGCGTTGCTACGGTCACACATGGCGTAGAGGAGGTCGGCCGCCCGCTGTCTCACGCTGACGTCGCGCTCCGTCTGGGGCGGACGGGGAGACGGTGAGGGCCGAGGGGCGGGAAATGCCGGGGGGGAGGCGGGGGGGGGGGGCGCAGGCCGCCAGAGCCGGGGCAGTACCTTGAGGGCGTTGATGACCGTGTCGATGTGGGTCTTGACGGCCTCGTGGGAGAACTCGGAGCTGGCCAGCGTGCACATGCTCTCCAGGGCCAGGTAACGCAGGTTGGTCTCTCGGTGCTGCAGGAACTGGCCCAGCTGGTTGCAGGCCCGCACCAGGAGGTTGGGCTCGCTGTGGGGCCAGGGAGAGAGGCGAGGGTGACGGCTCATCCTGGCCGGGCCTTCCCTAGCCCCCAGCCTGGGCAGCCCCCAGACCTGTCATAGTGGATTATGAGGCTGATCGTCTCGAAGAGGACGGCGTTCTTGGCATTGGAATGCTGCACCTTCTTTGACTTGGGGGGTTCCTGGGCCTTGTTCAGGACTGTTTCCAGACATTCCACCAGCCGCCCCTTCACCGCGGCATCCTCTGGGGCCCGCAGGAGACAGGGAAGGGTCACTGGCTGTCCCTCATTCTCCCCCCGAGCGTGGCCTCGAAGGACTGCACCCCATGACCCAACTCCCCTCAGCCCACTAAAGCCCCGCTCATAACCGAAAGGCAGGTAAGGCCCCAAGAGGGCTGCCCAAGCCTTTTCATCCCCATCCTCCTCTCCTCCAGCGGCGGGGCCACCTGCAGGCCCAGGGAAAAGAAGAAGCCCTTAACGTGGGGCCGAGACGAGGCCCAGGCTGCTCCGGAGCCTTCCAGAGCTTTCCAGGAACAGGGCCTACCTGGCGGCGCGTAACACTGCAGTAGACGAAGCAGCTTCACAGACAACCACGGGGCAGGGACAAAGTAGTAGGTGTAGTCTTGGAGGTCTGTGGAGGCTGAGGAGACGATCTGGGGGGCAGGGGGGAAGGGGGAGGACAGAGATGAGATGGCAGCGGGGCGAGAGTGGGAAGGGAGGAGAGGGAGAGAAGGGGAGGAAGAGAGAGACATGGTAGATGGAGGAGGAGAAGAGATGGCAGGGAGAAAGGAGAAAGAGACAGAGGGGGAGGGGGAGAGAGCAAAGGGGAGAGAGACGGCAGGTGGGGGAAGGAAGGAGGAGGAGGGAGGGGAAGAGATGGCAATAAGGGAAGATGGAGGGAGAGGCAGTGAGGGGGAGGGGGAGGAAGGAAGGAAGGGAGGGGGAGAGAGAGAGAGAGAGAAGGCCGTGGGGGAGAGGGAGCTACGCCTCCGGCTTTCCTGTGCTCCTCCCCGACCTGGGTTCAAATACTCACTTGAACACTGCTGTTTTCAGAACCAAACTCTTGCTGGGCCCACTGAGGCAGGGCCTCTGGGGAGGGGAGTGTCAGACTGGTCCCTAGGAGAGGGGGAATGTGCGGGCGCAGCGGGAAGGTTCAGCAGCCAGCCTTTGCCCGTGGCTGCGCCCACCCTTGGCCCAGCGGTGGTCTGGGCGTGTCTCCTCCCTGCTCTTTGGCAATGGCCCACTGCTTGGCAATTCTAGATCCCACGCTGCCCACAGTGGGCTGGGCCTGCACGCCAGCTCTGCTGGGACCGTATTTTCCAGCCTCCATCCCTCACACCACCACAATCAACAACGTGCACCGCTCATGTATGCGGAGGATTTTTAGGGCAGCAGAGCACCTTGACAAGAGGGTTATCACCTGCACCCTAAGAACCCAAGACTGGATGGTAAGGCCTGGAACGGGCTGCGGCAGGCCAGCTGAGCTGTCCGCTGTCTTGAGGCGGTCAGCCCTTGACTTTAGGCTGGCCTGGGGCAGGCCACAAAACCTCCCCGGTGAGCAGGGGCTTGTGAAACAGGAGGAGGAAACCCAGGCAGGGGAGACAGAGCACTGGGAGGGGAGGAGGGGCAGGGGCAGGCAGGCAGACACAGGGAGAAGTAGAGGCAGAGAGAAGGTGCAGCCCGCCCGCCCGCCCAGCTCAGCCTCGACACAGCCAGAGAGACACAGGGAGAAGTAGAGGCAGAGAGAAGGTGCAGCCCACCCGCCCGCCCGCTCACCCGGCTCAGCCTCGACACAGCCAGAGAGACACAGGTCTTGAAGTCCTCAGGGTTCTTCTTGCACAGGCAGGTGATGAGGCTGACGGCAGCAGTGACCACACCCTGTGGGGGATGGAGCAGGTCAGGACTTAGGCCTGGTCCCCACTCCTGAGATCCCCCCTGCCCCGGGGGCTCCAGGCGCCTCACCATGTGCTGGTCATTGAGGAGGTGCACCACACGGGCCGTCCACTCTCCCATGGGCACGAGGTCGGGCGAGGCCTTGTACAGGCGCAGCAGGCACAGGGCGGCGCTCTGCTTGACGCTGTCCATGCTGTCCCTGGGGGGACAGGGCTCAGGCACCTGGTTCCGCCACGCCCGCCCCCCTCAGCCAGTCGGGCCCCCCGCCCTCGTCTGCCCACTCACCCCGCCACCAGGATCCGGGGGATGTCGGCGGCGAAGGCCTCGCCCATCTCGCGGCTGCCCACGTTAGCGATGCAGTGCAGGGCCAGGCACATGAAGGTGGGGTTCCGGCTGGTCAGGTCATTCTTGACTCCGTTGTTGATGAGGCGGATAAGCTCCGACGTGGAGTTCACCAGCACCGAGATGAACAGGTAGCCCTGGGCCAAGGGGCCCGAGGAGGGGCGCCTCAGCCAGGGCCTGGGCCCCCGCTCCCCCCCCCCCCCCCCCCCCCCGGCCCCCCCTCGGCCCCCGGCCCCCCCCCCCTCCCCCCGGCTTGCCGGCCCGCTCACAATCTGCTTCTCCGTGTACTTATTGGAACTGAGCAGGTTCACAGCCTCCATGTGGCCGAAGTCGATGTCGTGGCCCAGGAGGAAGATGAAGAGCAGCTTGCAGACATACTTCTTCTTGCTGTAGCCATCCAGGGCCTTGTCTCCTGGGGGGAGGGGACGGGCCACATGTGGACGTGGGGGATGGGGTGGGGGTGGGGAGCCAGCCTTGGCCCGCGGCTCCAGCCCCTCCCGCTCACCTTTGAACTTGGACCGGATGTTGGCCAGCTCCTTGTTGATCCTCTTAATCTCTGCCTCTTTGCTCTTACCTGGGGAGAGCGGGGGAGATCCAGGCCTGAAATCTTCCCCTCCCCCCAGGACCTCCCTGGACCCCGTCCTGGGGTGACGTGCCGCCCCAGCGGAAGGGACGCGTGAGGGCATCCCCCGCGTTCCTCGCTGAGGAGAAAGGAAAACCCCGGCCCGCAGCACGGGCCTGCCCAAGGCCGGGGGGCCAGAGTCCCTGCCTCACAGCCTGTCCTCCCCTCCGAGCCCCTGGACTGTCTAGCACACCCCCTCTTCCCAGCCATCCTGGCCCAGCAGGCCTGGAGTCAGGATGACCCCAGTCCAAATCCAGCCTCAGACACACCCTAGCTCTGTGACTCTGGGCAAGTCACTTCACCTCTGACTGCCTCAGTTTCCTCTTCTGCCAAACGGAGATAACAAGAGCACCTACCTCCCAGGGCTGCTGGGAGGATCAAACAAGATAACATTTGAAAATCGCTCGGCAGAGTACTTAGCACACAGTGGTGTCGTTCGGTCGTTTCAGTCACGTCTGATTCTCCACGACCCCATCTGGAGTCTTCTTGGCAGAGATACGGGAGTGGTTTGCCACTCCCTTCTCCAGCTCATTTTAGAGATGAGGAAACTGAGGCAAACTGGGTGTAGTGACTTGCTCAGGGTCACAAAGCTAGTGTGTGAGGCCAGATTTGAACTCAGGTCTTCCTGAGTCCAGGCCTGGTGCTCTATCCACTGCATCACCTAGATGCCCTCAGTACACAGTAGGAGCTCTATAAAGGCTTCCTCCCTTCCCCCGATGCACAACATGCTGTCTCCCCTCTAAGCCTTTATCCAGACTCTTTCTCGGGCCCAAAAGGTTTTCCCTCCTCAGACTCCACCCTCGGAGGTGCCATTCAAATCCTGGTTACCCCTGTTATTACTGTCTCACACCAAAATCATTGTTTGGTTTTTTTTAAACTGGTCCATAGTGAATACAACCTCTGTGAACGTGGGCCCCAGGAGGGCAGGAACCTTTAGTCTTTGTTGAATAAACTGAGGCAGGCAATGCCCTGGGTCACACAGTTAGTAAGCGTCTGAGGCTTTGTACGTCCAATGCCTGGCACTGGTGATTGTTGGTTTGACTGGAAGTTTTAAAGCACCCCCCTCTCCCTGAGCACCCCAGCACCCCCAAGGCAGCCTGCTCTCCATCTGGCCAGCTCAGAGTAGGAGGGGGCCCTTCCAGCCTCCCTGGGAGCTCCTAGCGACGGTTCCCCTGTGCTCCCGGGCCTGGTCCCTGGCTGGCCTCTGGAGGAGACACAAGACTCCGGATGGGTGTGAGCAGGCCAGACCCTGCCCTTCCCAGTCCCGGGCTCCCACATTACACACGGCTTTGCACGGGGCTATTCCAGTGAGATTTTTTTTTTAGCCAAAAGGCAGGCTCCCTCCTCACACTCCCATGTTTTCCATCCGTCCTGATGTGGGTACTCCCAGTTTTTCTCCTTCCTGATCTTCCTTCCCTCTCAAAGCCCCCAGGCTCCTTACCCTGGCTTCTCTCTATTCCCCCACCTGACCCACAGATCTAAGCACTAGGCTTGAGTTCAAATCCAGCCTCAGACATTTTACTAGCTGTGTGACCCATGGCATTGCCTGCCTCGGTTTATTCAACAATAAAGTGGGAATAATGATAGCACCTACCAACCGGGGTTGCTGTGAGGCTTGAACCAGATATCCAGTAGACATCTTAAATTCACTATGTCCAAAACTGAACTCATGCCCCCCCCCCATGTCCAGTATGGTGCCAAGGCCTCCATAGGCCCCACCCTGGGGCAGGCTCTCAGCCCCTGGGCTCCATCAGCAGCTGCCTGCCTGGGGTCTCCCCCTCCCATGTTCGGCTCCCAAGGTCTGACCCCGGTGTCCCTGTCACCACTGCCCCCCAAGCTCCCCTCGGCCTCCCCCGAGCAGCAACCCCCGGCCTCCAGCTCGGGCCGGCATCTTCTACAGGGAGCTCCCCCGCTAACTACTCCCTAGCTATCCCGTTAGACTGTAAGCTCCCCGAGGGCAGGCCCTGTCTCTACTTCAGCCAAGCACACAGTAGGTGCTGCCGCCTCCTTCCTTCCCCTCCCTCCATGCCCCCCCCATCTGTCCCCAGGCCCTGCCCCCACTCCGGGCAGGCGGAGGAACTGGGTTCTAATGCTCCTCTCTACCCGGGTGACCTTGGGCTAGTCCTCACTCTCCTCCCTACGATAAGGGGGTTAGCCTAGACGATGGCGGGGGTCTCCTCTCCGGGCCTGATCAGCTGAGGGTGGGATGACTCCACCAAGGCCCGGGAGGGGTGGGGGAGGGGCGCCTGCAGCACTAGGGAGCCTCAGCAGCCTCTGGAGCAGGGACCGGCCCGGGCATGGCCCCGCCCCAGGCCCCGCCCCGCCCCGCCCCCGCCCCGCTCACAGTTGCGGATGTCCGAGATGAACACGGCCAGGCCCCGCATGCCGTCACCCTTGGACACGGCCGGCATGATGGCGGCGGGGGCCCCAGGGCTCCGGGGCCGGGCCGGGAGCGCTGGGGGACAGGGGCGGAGCCGGAGCCGGGAGCCGGGAGCCGGGACCACCGGACGCTCCTCTACTCGGCGCTGAGGGAGAAAGGGAGGGACCGCGGCAGACAGGCGGGCGGGCCGCGTCGACGCCCCCTCATTGGGCCCCCGCCCCCGCGTCTCACAGCGTCTATTGGTCGTCCGCGCGATCGCCCCGCCTGCCCTCTGACCCTATTGGGCCAAGCCTACGTCGCGCAGAGCCGCCTCCGCCCCACCCGCCTCCCATTGGCCAATCTCGGCCGCCATTTCCGCCCGGAGGACTAGGTCGGGGAAGCGGGAGGACGTAGGGGAAAGGGGAGGGGAGGGGCGTTGCCTGGGAGACGGGTGGAGTTCACCTCCGCGCAAAAACCCCGCCCCTGCTCTCTGATCCTTGCTCCGATTGGAAGAGCCTGATGCACTTGCGCCATTGCCGGCGAATCGTACGGAGAAAATGGGAGGTGGGGGAAGGGAAGAAAAGTCCAGACCAATCATGACGCAGGTCTCCCCCGATACCAACGGGGATTGGTGAAATCCAGGAGGCATCAGCTATTGGCCAAGAGGCGGAGCAGCTGGGATAGGTGGAATGAGGTCTGCAATTCCCTGCTGCAGAAAAGAGGCTGGGGCAGGGGAGGGTGGTAGGACCGCTGTGGGTTTGTGAGACGTCTTCGGCGACGTTCCCCAGTATCGACCGTGAACGTGGCCTCCGTGGGCTCAGGAAATAATGACTTGAGACTGGACGTTCTGAATTAAGGGGGGAGTATTTCTTCCTTGGGTCCAAGGACTTCTACGTAACTGCTAGGAAAGCGGAGTGGGAGAGTCCATGCCGAAATGTAGGGGAGGATGTATCCCCTGCCCTCCCCCAAGAGTCCTTGGAGTGCTCCGTCAATAGATTCTATGGAGGCTGGGAGAGTCCATGCCGAAATATAGGGGAGGATGTATCCCCGGCCCCCCCCCGAAAGTCCTTGGACTGCTCCGTAAATAGATCCTAGGGAGGCTGGGAGAGTCCATGCCGAAATATAGGGAAGGACGTGTCCCCTGTCCCCCCCTCAGAATTCTTGGACTGCTCCGTCAATAGATCCTAGGGAGGCTGGGAGAATCCATGCCGAAATATAGGGAAGGACGTGTCCCCTGCCCCACCCCAAGAAACCTTGGACTGCTCCGTCAACAGATTCTAGGAGAGTCTGTTCTGAATTTTCGGGGCAAGGTAGAAGGAGACAGGGAGAAGATGCCTCCCCTACTCCCAAGGTTACACAGGCTGCTCCATCAAGAGGTTCTAAGTGGATGGGAAAAGTCCATTCTTAATTCTGGGGGAAGATATACCCCCGTGATTCTGGACTGGGGTTCTAGAGAGTTCGGCGGGTAGGGGCAGGGTCCTGTTGGGTGAAGCCCACCTCTCCCTCCCTCCAAGACTCCGTGGTCCTAGGCGGACAGGGAGAGTCCATTCCGAACTCTAGGGGGGGGTCGGAATGGAGACTTCCTGGGGATTGTCCATTGTTCGTTCTGGGAACCAGGGCTGTCCTCCCGAGGCTTGCAAGAATCAAGGCCAAGCTCTGTATGAGCCAAGCACTGGACTGGGCCCTGGGGATAGAAAAAAAAGCAAAACCCAAGGAGCTCCCAGTCTAATGGGGCGGGAGCGCACCACAGCCCGCCCACTGTCCTCCTAAAAGATACATTGGGAGTAAGAGGGAGATGTGTGGTGCTAGGCAAGGCGCCCTCCTCTCCAAACGCCTCTGTAGAAACGCCAGCCAGACCCCAGCCGTGGTTGGTCGACTTTGCCCTCTCCTCTCTGGCCACCTCCTGAACAACACGGCAAACGCTTTTACCTCCCCCAGCTGCTTCTCCCTACCCCCACCCATCGCAGTTATGGAGCCACAGTCAGCGCCCATCTGCCATTGTTCCTGGATGGGGTGCGCCAATCACTCCTCACTCACGGTTCCCGTGACCTTCAGACCATTATGTGCCTCCCAGACCACCCTTCTGCATTGTGTGGCGTCCACCCCCCATGGCATAGGAGCTCCTTGCTGTATCTCCACTAGATCCAGCTGTCCCACTCCTATACCACTACCCATCTGCATGGGATTCTCACACCATGGGTTGGGATCAGTGCAGAAGCCAAAGAGATCAAAGATTAAAAGAAACCATGTGTACAAAAATATTTGGAGCAGCTCCTTTCATAGCAATAAAAAAAAATGGAAACCAAGGGGCTCTTCTCTTGTGAGGAAATTATGAATGTAATGGAATATTACTGTAAAGTGATCCACTGGGCAGTTGCAGAGGAAACATGGACGGCATTGATGATCTATTTGGTGGAGAGTAAAGGGAGCAGGACAATTTACACAATGATATACGTAAAGGGAGCTTCTAAAGGCTTTAGAACTGTGACCAGTACAATGTCTAGAAGTCCAGAGGCCCGAAGATGAAACACACCGTCCACCTCTTGCCAGAGAAGCGACGCACTGAAAAGTAATACATTTTCAGGCACAGTCAATGTAGGAATTTGTTTTGCTAGACTATTTCTGTTCATGCAAGCTTTTCCTTTTTCTTATTCTGTTGTTGTTCAATTGAGGAAGAAGGACAGAATATAAATGCATGTAAAAATAAATAATTTTTTAAAAAGCCTAGTCCCCAAACCCATCGACTTGGGATTCTGTCACCGTGGGTGGAGAACGATGCAGAAGCCTATGTCAAAGGCAGCCAGAATGAGTGAGATGGAGAGAGAATGAGAGAGAAGAGAGCTCAAGTCTTTTTACCTTCTTCAAGTCTTTTCAGGCTCTTTGGGCACTGCAGTTGCTTCGGGTGTGTCTGGTTTCCAGCTTCAAGAGAAAAGCTGGCCATCTCCACCATGTCACTATCCCCAGCTTGCTAGGCTAGAGACTTCAGGGAATTTCCCTTTGGGTGAGACCCAGGACTCTAGCGGTGGAACCGAGTTATCTCATTCCCAGTGGGAGAGATCCTTCACTCTGTACTGTCTGGTATGTATTCTCTTACGTATGCTCCCTCTGGTTTTGGTTTTATTATTGAATTGGATCAATGGGATTTCTCTGTTAATTGCTATGTGTATTCATTGCCCCAACCTCCTGCTTCCCTTCTTGGAAGGAACAAAAGTCTCCCTTGGAGAAGGGTGGCGGGAGAAGGATATCTGTTCTGCCTCCTTTAAAGTCACAAAACAACACCCCCATGCTACACATGGTGAACAGTCCTTGCTCCAGATCTGTATCCCCGCACTTAGCACAGTGCTGGGTATATTATAAGCACTTTATAAATGTATTTTCATTCATTCAAGACTAGGTGCCAACAGCAGCAGCTAAAATGGGCCCAGACAGAGTGATACACACATTGCTTATAGACTCATTTCCTTGTAAAGTTCCTCTCCAGGTTCCTAGGCAGTCTAGAGCAGAGGTTCTTAACCTGGGGTCCAAGAATATGGGTTTTTTCCTATTTTTATAACTGCATTCCAACATAATTGGTTTCCTTTGTAAACTTATGTATTTTATTTTATTCATTTAAAAACATTCTGAAAAGGGGTCCATAGGGTTCCCCAGACTGCCGCAGAGGTCCATGACATAGGATCAAATACAAAACCCTCTTTTGGCATTCAAAGCTCTTCATAGCCTAACCCCCCCCCCTTGTCTTCTTACACCTTCCTTGCTCCTTACCACCTCTTCTTCAAGCCAGTGACACTGGCCTCCTGGCTGTACACTCCCAGTGTACAGTTGTCCCCCAGCACTGGAATGTTCTCCTTCCTCATCTCCAGCTGGTTTCCGCAGCTTCCTTTAAAGCCCAACTAAAATCTCCTCTTCTGCAGGAAGCTTTTCCTAATCCCTCTTAATTCTGGGGCCTCCTTCCTGTTTATTTCTTGTTCTATACTGCATACAAGTCTATAGCTTGTTCTATACTGTTGTCTTCTCCGTTAGACTGTGACCCCATTTGGGGTTTTCTTCGCAGAGATACTGGAGTGGTTCGCCATTTCTTTCTCCAGCTCATTTTACAGATGAGGGAAATGAGGCAAACAGGGTGAAGTGTCTTGCCCAGAGTCACACAGCTAGTAAGTGTCTGAAGTCAAATTTGAACTCGGGAAATGAGTCTTCCTGATGCCAGACCCAGTACTCTATCCACTGTGCCACCTAGCTGCCCTAAAAAATGCCACATATTTGTTTGTCTCCTCCATTAGACTGTGAGCTCCTTGAGGGCAGAGATTGGGTTATTGGAGGGGGTGCCTCTTTTTTTGTATCCTCTGCACTTAGCACAGTGCCTAGCACATAGTAGGCACCTAATAAATGTTTATTGACTGACTGATATGGAGGAAAACAGTTTTGGTAAAAAAATCTCAAGGAAATTCATGGGAAAAAATAGGAAGGAAGGGAATCTACTAATATCATACCTCAAACTACATTACAAGACCGAAATTTTAAAAAAATGTTGCTGATTAAGAAACCAAGAAGTGTATCAATAGAACAGATTAGCTATACAATATACAGAAGCAAATAAGCACAGGAGCCTAGAGTTTGATAGACCTAAAGATCCCAGTTCCTGGGGCAGGAACTCACTATTCAGCCAAAACCATTGGAAAAACTAGAAAGCAGTCTAGCAGAAACTAGGAATAGACCAACATCTTACACTGTGTGCCAAGATAACCACCAAATAAGTAAATGGTGACCTCATATACGAAGTGGGATAAGGACAAAATTACCTGTCAGATCTATGGGGAGTGGAAGACTTTGTGACCAAGCAAGAGGTGGAGAGGATCACAGAAGGTAAAGTGGATAATTCTGATTACATAAAGTTAAAAGGGTTTTGTATAAATAAAATCAATGCAGCCGAAATTAGAAGAGAAGCAGGCAAATGCTTTGCAACAAGTTTCTCCAATAAAGATCTCATTTCTCAGTAATATAGGGAATGGATTCAAATTTATAAGAAAAAGAGCCATTCCCCAAATGATAAATGGTCAAAAGACATGAACAGGCAGTTTTCAGAGGAGAAATACAAATTATCCATGACCATATGAAAAAATGCTTGAAATCACTAATAATTAGAGAAATGCAAATTAAAGAGGCAGCTAGGTGGCGCAGTGGATAGAGCACCAGCCCTGAAGTCAGGAGGACCTGAGTTCAAATCTGGCCTCAAACCAAACACTTGACACCTAACTAACTGTGTGACCCTGGGCAAGTCACTTAACCCCAATTGCCTAAAAATTTTTAAAAAATGCAAATTTAAAACAATCCTGAGGTACCATCACATACCCATTAGATTGGCTAAGATGACAAAAAAAAAAGGAAAATAACAAATTCTGGCAGAGCTATGGAAAAATAAGCACATTAATGCACTGTTGGTGGAGCTGTGAAGTGGTCCAGTCATTCTGGAAAACAATTTGGAACTGTTCCCAGAAAGTTACCAAACTGTGCATACCTAGCAATAGCACTACCAGGTCTATGGGGTGTAGGGTGTATTCAGAGAAGACTAGTACCCCTGGTGTGAGGGCTGCTGAACCCTTTTCAGGGCTTGCTTTCCACCTTTGGTGTCCACCTGTCACCCAACTCTCACCTGGGGCTCCAAGAAGCTGTAGCACGCATATGGCCACATTCAGGTAAACCATTTCAGCAGAAGCGGTAAGCTAGGTTGAGGGTAACCAAGGGGTCTCAAATCCATTGGTATGTTGGGGAGTGTCTACCCCAAGCATATGAAGATTTCCCCTGATGGAATGGGTGGGTGAAAACAATTTGTCCCAATGTCCATGAAGGCGGCTGAAGCAGACACCGTGGAGTGCTTAGAGCTTGGTTAGACATCAAAGACGCCAAGGCCATCCACCACGTCCCTGGCCATCACCAGTCACCTTGACTCTGTGTTGCCACTAGACTGTGATGACTCTGGAAGAGAGAGTGAGGCCGACGACTTCGTGCAACTCTGCCTCACATAAATACAATTTCCATGCAAATCAAAAGACATCGCCCATACCATTTTACCATTTTACCTATCTCAAAGTCCTATGGCAACAGGCAAGTGATGAAGCAGCAGGTACAGATACACTGGGAGCTGTAGTCACAATCCTGCACACAGGCAGCTCAGGCTGTAGGGTTGTCTTCTCACTGAAAGCAGCAGTGGGATTCGGCAGCCCCCTGGGTGTCTGAGCAGCCCCTTAAGGATCACACTGCTCACCTCCTGGTGTGAGGAAAGGGGTAGAAAAGGTGCCCTAAAAATTGTCTGCTTACCCAATCCTGGCCTGATTACCATAGCAGGTGGAGATCCTGCCCTGCAGTCAAAACAAAACAAAACAAATGTACAAAAAACTTTTGCAGAGATGATTCCAGTCACCATCAGTACATGGAATGTGCTTGCACACACTTATGAGTAACACAAAATCCAGGAGACCTGAAAGACAAACAGGGCAGGAACTCACTATGCAAGAGAACTTGTTGCAAGAGAACTCAGCAGGTATTACATCGAAATAGCAGCCCTGAGTGAAACAAGGCTAGCAAATGAAGGCCAGCTTACCAAAGTCAGAACTGGATACACATTTTTCTGGAGTGGCTGCAGTGAAGGGGAACACCATGAAGCTGGTGTAGATTTTACAATCAAAACTAATCTAGTCGACAAATTTGTAGGCCTCCAAAAAGGAGTGAATGACAGGCTCATGACAATGTGATGGCCACTTGCAGGAAAGTGTCATGCCATGATCATCAATGCCCAAGCTTCCACCATGACGAACCCTGATGAGGTCAAAGAAAAAAATGTATGAAGACCTGGAGACCCTTATCATCAGTGTGCCAAAAGAGGACAAACTTATAATTCTGGGTGACTTTAATGCCAGAGTAGGCACAGACCATCAGACATGGCAGGGAGTCCTTGGGAGAAATGGAGTTAGAAACAGCAACAGCAATGGTCACTTACTGCTGAAGACTTGTGCATCTTGTGACCTTCTCATCACCAGCACTGTCTTCTGTTTACCTAAATGCAAAAAAAAAAAAAATTGTAGATGCACCCTGAAAGGAAACATTGGCATTTAATACACTCTGTGATTGTAAGGAGAAGAGACAGACAGGATGTGAGAATGGCAAAGGCAATCTGTGGCACAAAGTGCTGGACTGATCATAGACTTATCCTCTCCAACTAAATATTCACATTCAACAGAAGTGGAGGCCCCAAGGCAAAATGACTACCAGAAGAATCTGTGTCAACAGATTAGAGCTCTTCTCTGAGCAGGAACAGTTTATTGCTGACTTGGAGGGAAAGCTGAGCCAACACACAGTTGGTGATAGAGGAGCAGGAAAGGAGTGGGCAGCTTTCAGAGATTTGGTGTACATTTGCATTTACTCACCTGGGTCAGGACACTCATAAACATCAAGACTGGTCTGATGAAAATGATGGGGAAATTCAGAAGCTGCTAAATGAAAAACGAGAACTCCACAGGGTTTACCAGCAGGATACTTGATCCGTCTCTAAGAAGACAGCATTTAATTCCATCAAAAGTAAAGTATAAGTGAAGCTTAGAGAGATGCAGGACTCTTGGTTTAGTAAGAAGGCAGATGAAATTGAGTTCCGTGCTGAGAGTAACAATCCAAAGCACTTTTATGATGCCCTTAAGGCTATTTGTGGGCCAAAGACCTATGGTGCATCTCAACTACTCAATGCTGATGGAGTCTCATTGATTAGCGATAAGGACGTGATCCTAGAGAGATGGGCTCAATGCTTCCATAGTGTTCTCAGTAGACTGTCATCAATCAATGCTGAAGCCATTGACCATTTACCTCAGGTTGAAGTCAATCCCTCCCTAACTGGAGTTCCAACTGCAGAAAAGGTTTTGAATTCCATTAGGCTCCTTTTGTGTGGCAGAGCACCTGGGCTGATTCTATTCCAGCTGAGATTTACAAGGTGGAGGGTCCATTGCTCATACAAAAGCTGACTGAAATTTTGCTGTTTCGAACTCCATTTCTCCCAAGGACTCCCTGCCATGTCTGATGGTCTGTGCCTACTCTGGCATTAAAGTCACCCAGAATTATAAGTTTGTCCTCTTTTGGCACACTGATGATGAGGGTCTCCAGGTTATATGGCAAGAGGAGCCTCCATTGTCCATCTCTATAAAGGTGGAGGAAATAGATTGCCCTCTGACAGTCACAGGGGTGTCTCTCTTTTAGTCATTGCTTCCAAGATTTTTGCCAGAATCCTCCTTAATAGGCTTATTCTTCACCTGGAAGATGGTCATCTACCTCAGAGCCAGTGTGACTTCAGAAAGGGCCAAGGAATAGTCAATATGATGTTTGCTGCCCAACAACTCTAAGAGCAGTGTCAGGAGCAGAACAGAGGTCTGTACACAATGTTTGTAGATCTGACCAAGTCCTGTGATACTGTCAGTTGCAAGGGTTTATAGACAATTATGTCAAAATTTGGTTGCCCGGAGAAGTTCATCAGCATTGTATATCAATTTCATGACGGCATGCTTGCCTAGGTCCTGGATAATGGACGATGCTCTCATGCTTTCCCAGTTACCAATGAAGTGAAACAAGGCTGTGTGCTTGCTCCCATGCTTTTTAGCATGATATTTTCAGCCATGTTGTCAAATGCCTTCAATGAGGATGAACATGTAATCAAGATCAGCTACCACACTGATGGTAAATTCTTCAACTTGAAAAGGCTACAAGCCAAGACCAAAGTGAAGGGAGAGTTGGTCCGTGATTTTTTTGTTTGCAGATGATTGTACACTCAATGCAGCCTTTGAATCTGAGATGCAACAAAGTATGGATTGATTCTGTGCTGCTCATGCTAATTTTGGCTTAACAATTAATACCGAGAAAACACAGGTGTTCCATCAGCCAACACCACACCATCCATAAGTGGAACCATTGGTTACAGCAAATGGAGAAGTTTTGGATGCTGTGGATAAGTTCACTTACCTTGGCAGTATACTTTCCAGGGATGTACACGTTGATAATATGCCCTAGATATTGAAAGGAAGAGGAAAAGGACCCATTGCCAGAGGTAGTTCAGTGTGTGGGAAAGAAGAGGCATTAGACTCACTACCAAACTGAAGGTCTACAGAGCTGTTGTGCTGACCCCATTGTTATGTGTCTGTGAAACCTGGACAGTATACCAGCACCGTGCCAGGAAACTTAATGGCTGCCATTTGAATTGTCTTTGGAAGATTCTGAACATCACCCGGCAGGATAAGATATCAGACACTGAGGTCTTTTCTCCAGCTAAAGTGCCAAGCATTCAGATTCTACTGCAGAGAGTGTAACGCTGATGGGCTGGCTACATTGTTCGAATGCCAAACATACACTTGCCAAAAAGACTATTTATGGAGAACTCACACATGGTGTTCAGAGAAAGTGATACAAGGACACTCTCAAGGTCTCTCGTAAGAACTTTGGAATTGATTATGTGACATGGGAGACATTGGCACAGGACCGTCCAGCGTGGCATGCCCTCATCAGAGAAGGTGCTGTGCTCAATGAGCAAAAGAGACTTGAAGTAACTGAAAGGAAATGCTAAATGTGCAAATTTAGAGAATCCACCCCAAACATTCATGTGCACTATTTTTTCCTGACCTGTGGTAGAGCATTCTGAGCTCATATTGGTCTGATCCGCCATAGTCTGACACACTGTAACTTGACTCTAACATAGTGATATCTTTTTGATCCTGTTCAAGGTGTTTCATAAACTAAGGCTAGTATTTATTTGAGACATTATTTGCAATGTTTATATTTTATATATATATGTTATATATGTTTATATATTTTATATTTATATATATATTTTAGGACAAAATATTTTTTGGTTGTGCATAAGTGGCTAAATCTAGACAGAAGAGGTAAAAATACCAATGACAATGTGTCAGAGTCTTTGCTACCAGGTTGTAGTACACCTAAATTGACAAGAAAAAGAAAATATATCAAATCATTTTTGCAATATGGATTTACTTGTAATAATGATGATGGTGTGGAAAAACCTCTTGGCTCAATTTGTAATGATGTTTTGGCTGCAGAGAGCATGAAACCAGCCAAACTAAAATGACATTTTAATGCCAAGCATGCAATGTACTGCAATAAACCAAAGAAATATTTTGAACAACTTTTAAAATCCTCAAATAAAGAAAAACAATGTTTTGGGAAATTTGTTACTGTCAACTTGAAGCTTATGAAATTTTTATTTAATTGCAAAAACTAAAAAGCCCTACTCGATAAAAGATCTCGTGTTACCTGCCGCTGTTAAGATGTCAGAGATAAATCATGGCAAAAAGTATGGGGATGAAATTCATAAAATTCCTTTATCAAATGATAGTTTCCAAAAGAATTTCTGAAATTAGTAATAATCAATTCCAGCAGCTCTTTACCAGGCTTAAGGGCAGCCCAAAGTTTGCAGTTCAGTTAGATGAAACAACTGGTATTTCTAACATGGCACAGTTGTTACTTTACGTAAAATAATGTTTATGAAGGAAGCATGCATGAGGAGTTATTTTGTTGCCCTTTGCAGGAGCACACAAGAGGGGAAGATAGATATCTTAAAGTAGATGAATTTTTCACAAATGAAGGTTTACAGTGGAAAAATTATATTGGAGTCTGTACAGACGGTGCTGGAGCAATGATGGGTGAGAATGTTGGATTTGTAGCAAAAGTTAAAGTTGTATCAAATCCGCCTCAGACACATAACACTCACTAGCTCTGTGACCCTGGGCAAGTCACTTAACCCCATTACCTCACTTGAAAAAAAAATAAAGCTGTTGGCAGTGAACATGTCACTTTTAATCACTACGTGGTCCATTGAAGGCACTCATAGCCAAAATAAATATCACCAGAGTCAGATGTTTTTAAATGATCCTACTTTGAAACCTTTGCACCAATTTGAAAGAGAAATCTTATCAGTCTTTCTTTAACTATCTGTTCTGAAACAGTATTCTGTTCTCCTTGCTAACAGCCCAGGAAGGACTCTTCTCTGAAATAATTAGTTTGATGAAGGGGCCAGGGCAGGAGACCCTTGATTGATGCACCTAGGAGCTGCACCCCCTTTCCTCATGCCCTGAAGGGATTATGGTAATGATCCACCTAAGCTCAGAAAAAAAGTCTTTATTTCAGTTAATGGAAATATTGCTTTTGTTCACTTTTGACCCACTGGGAAGGAGAAATCGTGAAGGGTATCATGTAGGAAGGGTTGTATAGTTTTAGGAAAATGCTTCTCTGGAATGTGCCAGAAATTGTGACTCTTGTACTGTTTAATTAAGCCAACTCTTAACTGAACTGTTACCTAAACTCTAGACCCTTGCTCAGTCTTGACTGTGAATCCTATAAATGGTGACTTGTTAGAAAGATGTCCAAGGGGCAGCTAAGTGGTGCAGTGGGTAGAGCACCGGCCCTGAAGTGAGGAGGACCTGAGTTCAAATCCGGCCTCAGACCAAACACTTGACACGTACTAGCTGTGTGACCCTGGGCAAGTCACTTAACCCCAACTGCCTAAGCAAAAAAAAAAAAAAAAAAAAAAAAGATGTCCAAGATCATTCAGGTTGGATGTTTCTCTCTCTAAGTAGAAAAATGCTTGGATTGAGAATAATCACAAATTAAAACACAATTTCTGGCAGGCTTGGGTGCCGAGCACAGTAATTTTTTCTCCAACATCACATTATAGGTAGCTACTTTATGTGTATGCATTTCTTCTACAGAGATTTATTGTATAGATAGTGAAAGTTTAACCCCCATGAAACATCCATGGGGATATACCTCTGAAGGCCTTTTGCTTTGTGGTGATAAAATGGTCCCCTTATTGGTGGCTGAGGAGGAAGAGCTGATGACTTGGGGAAATTTGAGAGGGAGTGATCCAAAATTTGCTACTCTCTTCTCTTCCCATCTGTGAGAAGAGCAGGAGTCTTTGAGCCTCTGACTAGATGTAGAAATGGCAAACTTCTGCACATGGCCACGAAACCACAAGGCTGGGCTTCAGGGAGCCTGAGGCTGGACCTGAGGCCGCAGGTTACTAATCCTGTCTTCTATAGGCATTGGTGATGGAAACAGCAATCCCAAGATGGACCTGTTCTCTGAGCACAAATCGGAGACTAGCAGTCCTGAGAACTGGTGTTTCTCACCTTGAGGGTTACCTCATGGGTGATCCTTAATTCTAGAGTTCTTGAGTTCTAGAGTCAGGCAGGAGATTTCCTTGACAATTCACTTCTCAGAGAAGGAGTAAAGAATCTTCCACAAATGATCACCCAGAAGGGGAAAGAATAAGACCTTACTGTGAGAGCTCCTCGAATCTGGACCTCGTGTTGCTGTGATATGGCTGCAGCAGCAAGGTTGGGTGGATGGACCCATTATTAGATTGTAAGCTCCTTGAGGGCAGGGACTGTTTTTTGCCTCTTTTTGAATCCCCAGCACTTTGCACAGTGCCTGGCGTGCAGTAGGTGTTTAGTAAATGTTTATTGATTGGTTGTTGTTTCAGACAGGTCACCACCTAGTGAGTAATTCATCTTCTCACTGCATTATTAACCCAATGTCATGCTGTATTTCTATAAACTAAAGGAAAGCCTTACTTGGACACACAAGCGAAGGTCCCCATGTGGGGACCAGTGTCATATCCAGCTCCACATTCCTTCCTCTATTCAGCCTGATAATCACAAGAGCACGGGATTTCAGGGCTGGAAGGGAAGCCTCCATGGCCATCTCCAATCCACAAGTGACCAGTGGTCCTCTAGACCTTGCCTGGAGATTCTCCAGCGATGGGGATGCCTCTCCCTCCAGAGATAGCAGCCCATTCCACTTAGGCCTGGCCCTCATCGTGAGGAAGTTCTTACTGACAGCAAGCCAAAACTGATCTCTTTACAGCGTCTACCTGTGGTTCCTGGGACTGTCTTCTGGGACCAACCAAACAAGCCTTTCACGTCTTTCCCAAGTCCTCCAAAGACATGGAGCAGCCTTTGCATGCCCTCAAAGTCCTCTCTTCTCCTGGCTAAACAGCCCCAGTTGGTTTTGTTCTGTTCTGTTTTGTTTTGTTTTGCGAGGCAATTGGGTTTAAGTGACTTGCCCAGGGTCACACAGCTAGTAAGCATCAAGTGTCTGAGGCCAGATTTGAACTCAGGTCGTCCTGATTCCAGGGCCAGTGCTCTATCCACTGTGCCACCTCTCTGCTCCAATCCCTCAGTTCTTTCAGCTGGTTGTCATCTTGCTGCTGTCCAGCTTATCAATGTCCTTCCTCAAATGTGGTACCCAGGTTTGAACAGCACACACAGCTCCTTACATATAGAAGGCGATAAATAAATAGTTGCCGAATCAATGAGCTGATTACAATACTCCAGGTTTGTTCTGACAAATTCAGTACAATTCCACCAGTATTTATTAAGCTCAGACTGCATGTCAAGCACTGTGCTGAGTGCTGGGGATATGAAGACAGAAATAAATAATCTTATCATCAAGGAGCTTCATTCTATTACGTATGCAGATAATAATATCTGCAAAGTAATTTTTTGGGGGGAGAGCCCTAACAGCAAGGGGGAAGCTAGGAAGAGACCAGCAGGAGTCTAGTTCCTTATTCCTGCATAGCAACTGAAGGCACCCCCTTTGACTCAAGGGCCCCCCAGAAAACCTACTCCAGCTTTAACATTCCTTGTGGGTCTGCATATGTTCAAAAACATAACTCATGAGCCCTCAGCAATATGTTTACTTTTACTAATCAGGCAAAGGACACAATTAGTTCAAAGTAAAAGCATTTAATGAAATAGCCTAGAAAGAAAAGTAGTAATAAAGATTTCCCCCATTAATCAGGGGCATACAATCCCACAAATACATCTACTCTGAGTAGGAAGAATGGACGTGCCTGGCCCATGCTCACAAGGGCACACTCATGGGGAACGTGGGTGGCCATGGCATGAACATTGAGGGACACACATATGACCAAGGCACATGAATGCAGGTGCAAATCATGCTTTTGACTCATCAAAGCCACCCATGTTTTCTTGTGAGGTTATCACACAAGTCTTGTGCGTCAGTTCAAAAAAATCAATTTCACAAGAATGTGATGGAGAAAATTTGGCTGAATAACAAGTGATATGAAAAAATAAATGGGAGTTTTTGTGGACCACACGTGCAGCAGTGTGACGTGGCAGCTGCAAAAGCTAACACGATCTTATACTGCCTTGAGAAACACAGGTCCCAGGAATTAGGATGAGATCATCCCACAGCCTCAGTCCTCATCAGACTACATCTGGAGAACTCGGAACTGTTCCAGGTGCCACGGTGTGGTAAGCTAGTGTCCAGAAGAGAGCAACCAGGATGGTCAAGGACCTTGACATGTGAGAAGCAGCTGAAGGAACCTGGACTCTTTATCCTGAACAAGATAAGACTCAAGGGAGGGTATGATTGCTCTCTTTGAGTCTCGGAGGGCTGTCATGTGGAGAAGGATGTGGACTTACTCTGCTGGGTCCAGGGGGCATAACTAGCAACAAGGGGGAAAGTTTCAAAGAGGAAAATTTAGGCTTGATGTTAGGGAAAACGCTCTAATAAGGCAAGTGACCCCAAAGTGGAAGGGGCTGCCTCCCGGCCAGAGCCTGGGTAACAACCTGCCAAATATGTTGCCATGGAGATTCCTTATCAGTGTAGAAGCCTCTCTAGGCCAGCTCCCAAGTCAACTCTACAGCTCAACTTCCAACTGCCAGAGGCAAGTCTCCCTTGAATCCATGGTTAGCTCTCTTTTCTGCTGCCAGGAGTCACACTCCTTGAAGCTCCTACCCTTGACTTGTTTTCAGCTCTGTTCCTACTGAGTGAACAGCTCTATTACAAGACACCATGGTGGTCTTGTAATTGTCTTTATTTATATAACAACTTGTTATATAAATAAATACAAGTTACATAGTGACAGGGGCAAAGGAGAGACAGCACTTGGGTAGATCAGGAAAGGTTTCACGTTAGCACCTGAACGAAGCCAGGGACACTAGAAATCCTAAAGGTGGGAATGAAAAGCAAGTCTACCCCAGGCCCAAGGGAGAACTAGAAAGAGATGGACACAGGGGCTGGACCATCAAGGAGTCCGGTTTGACTGGAACATAGTGGGGCCCTTGAGGGCAGCATGTCATCATATTAATTATCCATTGAGGGAACAGAATATCTACTTGAACCGTCAGCCCAGTGGTGTTGTAATTTTCTCTCTGGCACATGCCAGGATGGCCTCAAGTTTCCCTCCTGGACACCTAAGGGCACACAGCCTTCAAATTTCTAGACTTCTTCCCCCAGCTCCAAGGCTGTGCTCCGTAGGCTGAGTGGTTTGGGTTAGCACCTGTTGGCCAGACTTGAAATTAATTTAGGGGATGAAATAGAATATCATTCAAAATATTAAAATATAAAATTTTCTATCTACGCATACATAGCTCTCGAGCCACTACCCCCTCTCGTCTCTCCTGAGTTCCCATATTCAGAAACTTGGCATGCTGTGATTGCCCAGCTTATTATTATTCTGTTGCTGTTCAATTGTTTCAGTCGTGTCTGACTCTTCGTGACCCTATTTGAGGTTTTCTTGGCAAAGATGCTGGAGTGGTTTGCTATTTCCTTCTCCAGCTCATTTTACACTTGACAAAATTGATGCAAACAGGGGTAAGTGACTTGCCAGGGTTATGCAGGTAGTAAATATCTGAGGCGAAATTTGAATTCAGGAAGATGAGCCTTCCTGACTTCAGGCCTGGCACGCTGTCGATGCACCACTTAGCTACCCATGGTTTATTATACATTTTATAAAACGGAAAGTCAGTCAATCAACATTTATTAAGCACCCGTTGTGTGCCAGCCACTGTACTAGGTGCTGGAAGGTGTATAGGTAGACTGCCCTGGTAGGTAAGCCTCATCCCCAGCGATCCCTTAAACCTGCTTGCCTTTCAGGATCCTTGGATGTGGCAAGGAAGGAGACTTCCAGCAATATGTGGAAAAGGTTTCTGGAAAGGTTTAAGGGAAAAGGCATCTACATCCTTTCTCAGAATCACTAACTAGAAACAAAGGAGATTGGGGAACACCATGCCCAGTTCCTGCCCAGTTCCTGACTTCCTTTAGACTTGCAGACCATGCCCCCTCTACTGCTGGCTCATCTGAGAGCTTTCCTCATTGCCTGGGGTCACCCCCTGCCACCCCCATGACCCACTCACTATGGAATAGTCTTCTGCAAACCCCCTGCCATGGGTAAATTCTTCCTGGAGAGATCCAAGCCAACCTTCTGACTTCTCAGTTCCCCTTTGGTGTGTTGAGGAAGTCAAGGACTCTTTCTTTTTGCTTTGTACCCTCACTGTTTAATCCAGTGTATGCTTAATAAATACTTCTTCCCATGCATTCTTCCTTTCCTTCATCACCCACCTTGGGGAGCCCAGTGGGATTTATAACAGTTGGCAGCCTCAGCAGCTTTCAACAGTTTGCCTGAGAGCCGGTGCTTTGGTGGATGGCAAGCTCAGTGCCAGTCAATGGTGTGATGTGTTAGCCAACCAAGTTCAATGAGGCACAGCTCCGGGTGGGTGAGTCTTGGCTTGGGAGACTGGTTGATGGACGAAATAAAGGCAGGTCTTCAGGGAAAAAGTACTGAGGTAAAGAGTCTTGCCTTGGCTGGGCTACACAAGGGTTTTTGTTTTAGCCTTCCCTCTTTCTTTTCATTTGCATATGGGACCAAAGGATTTTAGGAGGTTGAGAAAAAACTTTGGGGCCTGAGACCATACAGCGTTGTGGAATTTTGTTCTCCACAAAAAAAAGTGGTCTGCACAGTATCCTCGTAAGGGTCTAAGTGGGAATTACAAAAAGTCTCTACCCCTAAGTCAAAGAGTTCTCTGGGATGATAGACATGATAGTATAAAAAATAGATTGAATCCCTAGATGTTTTGTGAGCTTGGATCCTGGATCTCCTCCTGGAGAGAATGTAGCTGAGGCTCTAGGAATCAAGAGAAAGTCACGTGGAGCTGAGACAATGGGAATGAACAGATTTCTCTCCCGAAGGTGAGCCTTGTCTCTAGGGTTAAGATCTTTGCAAGTCAAAACAGCTAGCTACATAGAGCCCATGAAAGGGTTTCCTCCTTCACTAAAAGAGGTTAAGCTTAAGCCTCTGGGCTCTGGACTAAAAGAGAAATGGTGAGGCCACTCTTCCTCTAATGGGGAAGAGGCAGCATCTCATCTGAAGACTCCAATGGAAGCCAGAATCTAGAAAAAGAAAGAGGTGCAGTAGCCAGCCGTGGCCATGAGACCAGCAGAAGATGGTTTAGCTGGGAACATGATTCTGGGCTCTTCTCTTCCAGAAGAGACAACGTATCATGCAAGACCCATGGGAGCAAAAGAACTTCAGAACTGGAAGGAACCTTGGTAGCCTGATTTAGTAGGGAAGGAATGGACAGTTCTACCATCTCATCAGATTGATGTAATCACAGAAAATAAAGGTCAGATATCAGGAAGCCAGATGCTGATGTGTTATTGGTCCTTTGTTTCCAAAAAGGGCCAATGACATCACAGGTGATATCTTCACTTGGGTGTGAATTGGATTTAAGTGAGGCAGAGTTGCACAAAGTCATCAGCCTCCCTCACTTCTTGAGTCACTAAAGTCCAGTGGCAAGACAAAAGTCAGGATGACTGACTAGCGGTGGCCCAGGATGCAGCGGATGACCTTGGTGTCTTTGACATTTGACCAAGTGCTCAGTGTTCCATGGCACCTGCTTCAGCCTGCCTTCGTGGCTGTTGGAACAAATTGTTCTCATCCACCCATTCTACTTTGCACGCTTGGGGTAGACATCCCCTTAATTCACAGCATGCCAAGTTTCTGAATATGGGAATTCAGGAGAGACGAGAGGGGGTAGTGGCTCGAGAGCTATGTATGCGTAGACAGAAAATTTTATATTTTAATATTTTGAATGATATTCTATTTCATCCCCTAAATTAATTTCAAGTCTGGCCAACAGGTGCTAACCCAAACCACTCAGCCTACGGAGCACAGCCTTGGAGCTGGGGGAAGAAGTCTAGAAATTTGAAGGCTGTGTGCCCTTAGGTGTCCAGGAGGGAAACTTGAGGCCATCCTGGCATGTGCCAGAGAGAAAGTTACAACACCACTGGGCTGACGGTTCAAGTAGATATTCTATTCCCTCAATGGATAATTAATATGATGACATGCTGCCCTCAAGGGCCCCACTATGTTCCAGTCAAACCGGACTCCTTGATGGTCCAGCCCCTGTGTCCATCTCTTTCTAGTTCTCCCTTGGGCCTGGGGTAGACTTGCTTTTCATTCCCACCTTTAGGATTTCTAGTGTCCCTGGCTTCGTTCAGGTGCTAACGTGAAACCTTTCCTGATCCACCCAAGTGCTGTCTCTCCTTTGCCCCTGTCACTATGTAACTTGTATTTATTTATATAACAAGTTGTTACTATATTAATTCATTTGAAGTAGGGGGTGGCAATATAGTAAGTCTGGGGGCCCTTAAGATCCACTTGGTTCACTTCTCTTTGGCTTTAAGGAATTGATTTTGGATGAAAATTTCTGAGTTCACGTCATAGTTACTGTAAGCCTAGAGTTAAGAAACTTCCTAACACCTAGGCAGAGGGACAGCTTTCTGCCTAAATTCACATTCATATCTGTCTCTAGTTATACTCCGGCCTCTTTGTGGTTGAGACAAAATTCAGTTGCCAGGAAACCTTTGGGTAATGCAAGAATAGATTATATAATATTGTCTGTGGATAGACAGGTATTGGGAGCAGAAGGTTGAGGAAACAGCCGAACTCTTCTTGGGTGGGACTTCACTCAGCCTGGGTCCTTCATTTCAAGATATCTGTAGAACCAATGACTCTCATCAATATATCCTGCATCTCTACCTGCCACAGCTAAGCCCTCTCTTTATTCGTCAGGAGTGTGCTGGAATGCCATGCTGGCTCCCATCTCTCCAATCCAGACCTTCCGAATCTCTTCAGAATCCAGCTCTGAGATCTCTCACGATGACTTTGATTAATTCAAAGAGGTGTATAGGCCCTGTTCACACTCAGAACTGATTGTTTGATTCAACCAAAAAGTACTCTTGCCTCGTTAAAGTATCAGAACTAAAATGACAGTGATTTCAGTCCCAATTTATATTTGTCTGCACACAAGTTATATTTCCTCAGTATGCTTCTATCTTCACATTCTCTGTACCAAGCACTGGATTGTGAATATCGTGGGTATTTAAGTGATATTTATCGAATTAAATTCTATGATTTCTTATCTCTCCTCCTACCCCCGTGAAGTCCATGGGTTGGCCCATTGTTGGTTTCTAGCAACCATGGAACTAGAAATATCCGCTCAGTTTCCCCGGTAGGGAATTAATGAATTAGCCCATGATTATGCTCTAGGATGGAAGCCTAGAGAGGCCCATTTTGAATTGTAGGGGGAGACTTTGGCTTCTCCTCTCTGTATGAGGAGGGGTTTATATTAAGGTCCTTTTGATTCTAGTGTTGTGAGACCCCCCCTCCCCACAAATGGAATCAGTGGATTTGCCCCTTTAAGGGTTCTTGGAACAGGGTCTGAAGAAGTCCATTCCAAATTCGAAGGAGAGGCATTGGGCAGAGCCCTTTCCTTCTCTGTTCCTTAGTTTCCTCCTTGTGAGAAATTAGTCTTTTGTACTTAGTTTTGAACTTATACTCAGTTTCCAACTCTTAAAGCTACTTTCCCTGTGAATGTTAATAAATCTTCCTCTGAACTCACCCCATGAATCCAGCAGGCTGGTCCATTGGAAAGTTTCAGGAATGAGACTGGTGAAATTCTTTATGAATTATAGAGGGAGGTGGATATCTTACCCTGTGGATCCATGACCTGGCTCACTGAACTGTTCCGGGAATGTTGTTTGGGAACTTCCATTCTGGGTTGCAGAGGTGGGGGTAATGGACTCCTAGGTTCTGTGGCCTGACTTCAGAAGGTTCTAGTTTAAGCCTTGGGAGAGTCCACTGTCATTCTAGGAAAGGAGGAAGGACTGGATTAATAGATTCTAGGATCCTCCCACCCCCAGGGGAGTGTCTCTAGGTGGTTGGACCCTTTGTGAGGCAGGCTGGCAGGGGCTGGGGTCAGGGGGTCAGAGTGGGTGGTGGGTCTCGGTGGACCCCCCACCCCCCTCCCCGGCACCTGGGCCGGGCCCCGCCCCCACCACTCACACCATGGCGAGTGTGGTGGTTAAGACGATCTGGCAATCCAAGGAGATCCATGAAGCCGGAGATCCCCCGGCGGGGGCCGAGAACCGGACCCCACTGGGGCCTGAGGCCCCTGGGGCTGGATCTGGCCCCGGAAAGGGGATCACCAAGAAAAAGAAGGCTGTGTCTTTCCATGGGTGGGTGGGGGCCTGGGGCTTACTGGCTAGGGGGAAGAAGAGGGAGCTGGAGTTCTCAGGAGTCTCTGGGGGGGTTGACCCAACTGTTTCCTCCAGGGTAGAGCCCTGGGGCTTGCTGGGGGGCTGAGGGGGATGGGAGAGAGGGAACTCAGGCTCCCAAGGGTGCCAGGGAAAGTGACTTGTTTGGGACAGAGTCCTGGGGCAAATTTCAGAGTTGGGAGAGAGGGGAAAGGAGGAAGCCAGGACTCCCAGGGAGTCAGGGGAGCTGACCAACCACCTCTTCCAGGGTAGAGCCCCGGATGTCCCATGAGCCCATGCAGTGGTGCCTGGACCTGAAGCGCTCCTCGGCCTGCACCAATGTCTCCCTCCTCAACCTGGCAGCCGTGGAGCCTCCTGACTCCTCCAGGATCGAGTCTACCACCGACGAGCTGCCGGCCCTGCCTGCCTCTGGGACTTCCTCGCCCCCCGCCCTGAGCCTGCCCGCCTCGGCCCCAGCCTGGGCCCCTGACGACCCTGACATTGCCGACCTGCTGGTAAGGCCCCCTCCCAGAGGGCTTGCATCCAGTACCGCCCGTGCCCCCCAAGCTCAGCCTTCGGTTCTACCTACTAGTCCCTGTGGTCCTTGCTTAGAACAGAGGGTCTCATTCCCAGACTGGTTTTCAAGGCCTGATTCTCATTTAGACCTAAGACCCCAGGCTGATGGTTGAGTGACCGGTGACATTTCACTCTGTGGACTCACGCTGTGACTCTTTTAGACCTGAGGCTTCAGGTCCAGGACTCATATTTGGGGTCTCCAAGACAGATCGGGGTTCTAGGCTGTGGAAGGTGCCCTCAGGCTCAATCTTCTGTGAGTGGGTTTAAAGCCCAGTTTGGAGGATGCCCAGGCTTCCACACTCCCTGGCCCAGAATCAGAACGGCAGAATGGAAGCTAACACCACCCCCTCCTCCCTTTCCCCCTACCCCCAGTATGGAGATATGGAAACTGAGGGGGCCTCAGAAGAGGAGAGGAACAGAGGGACTGGAAAACAGAATCGGGCCTTTGGCTTCTGGGTTGGACAGGACAGTGCCTTAGGTGCATTTCAACTCCGGGTTCTGGGCTTTAAGTGCCAAATTTCAAGTTCCGGTCTTGAACCTCATGGAGCCAACCAACTAATGAAGCACCAAGCATTTATTAAACACCTACTATATGCCAAGGGGATTGGAAGACACAAGGGAAGGGAAAGGGAACTAAGAATTTTATAATGCCTACTATGTGCCAAACACACTACTAAGGGCTTTACAATGATCATCGCATTTGATCCTCACGACAACCCTGAGAGGTAGGTGCTGTTATTATCTCCATTTTACAGTTGAGGAAACTGAGGCAGGCAGAAGTTAAGTGATTTGCTCAGGAATGAGACAGGCTGTGCAAAGGTGTGAGATTGTGTGTGACAAGAATCAGGCCAACTTGGCTGGCCCAAGAGGACATAAAGAGAGAGCTTCTCTTAGGGGGCTCACTAAGAGCTCCTATTTGATGCTGGATTCTCCGGACAGACGTCTGAATTGGTTAAGCAGGTCAGCGAGATGTGTTTTAGGAAATTCGCTTTGGTAGCTGTGAGGAGGGAACCTCAGCGGCATCTCCTCCATCCCCCACTACATTATCACCCTCACCTCCGTAAGTAGGTGGTCTGCCTTTGTCTGGACAGACTCAGGAGTGGGAAGAGACTGAGGCAAATAACCCAAGTTGGCTGAATTCCAGGCATTAGGATGTGACATGGCAGGGAAGCCTTAGGGCCCACGAGTGAACCCCAAATCCATGAATCTCCAAAAAGCTCGCTTCCCTTCCCCACCGCTAGAGTTGAGAGGGCACTTGCCTGGCTCCAGGGCTGGGGAACACAAGCAGCTCAGTGCGGGGTACTGTTCCCCTGAGCCCCTCCGTGTCCTACAGAATGGGGTGAACAGCGGCTTGCTGCGGGCCAAGGACTCCATCACCAGCCTCAAGGAGAAGACCACCCGGGTCAACCAGCACGTCCAGTCGCTTCAGGTCCCACTAGCCGCAGCCCAGAACAACCCCTCCCCTTCCTAGATCTCCCCCCATGACCCCTCACGTGTGAATCCTGGGTTGGTGGGGGGGGGCAGGGCCTTGCCCTGGACACCCTGGTGAGCCTGTGGAACCATCACACACCCCCTCGACCCCAGAAAATCCCCGTCTCTCTCTGAGTCTGAGCCTGCGCGGGCCACCACGCGCCCACACTCCTCCTGCCGGCCCCCAACTCTTCTGCCGCTTTGGGCCTCTCCTCCCCATAGAGCGAGTGCTCGGTGCTGAGCGAGAACCTGGAGCGTAGGAGGCAGGAGGCCGAGGAGCTGGAGGGATATTGTAGCCAGCTGAAGGTGAGAAGAAATTCAAGGAGGTGTCAGTGGGCGGGTCCACGGGGTAGGTGAGGCGGGGTTAAAGGGGCGGGGCCAACCGAGTCCAGGACCCCTGGGGTGGCATTGCGTGGTCTTGGTTAGGAAAGGGCACTTGGTTCGTCTGAGGGCGGGTCTGGGGGAGGCCTGTGGGCACGGTCACTTGCGTTAAAGCAGGGATGGGGGCTAGCCGGGGGCTGGGTCCAAGGGGAGCCCCTGCATCCCCGGGGAGGGCTTCCTCCCCTAGCCCCCACCCCCAGCCCCAGATGTCCGGTCCCAGGAGAATTGCCGGAAGGTGACCCGCTCAGTGGAAGACGCTGAGATAAAGACAAACGTCCTGAAGCAGAACTCGGCCCTGCTGGAGGTGAGGGACGCCTGGGTCCCGGGGCGGGCGCTGGGCCCGCCAGAGAGCCCAGAGCCTCCGAGCCTGGGGGGCGGGAAGTCAGATCGGCAGAAGCACCCCCCCCCCCAGTGAGCCGGCCTTGGTCATCCCGCGCCCCAAGCCCGTGGAAACCCGCCCATCTCCCAGTGACAGCAAGAGGGATCGGGGTCAGGCTCCCAGCAGGCCTTCCTTCTCCTCGCCTCCCCAGGAGAAACTCCGGTTCCTCCAGCAGCAGCTGCAGGATGAGTCCCCAAAACGACAGGAGTCTGAGCTCCCGGAACTGGAACAGCAGCTGGAGGCCGGACTGTCCCGCTACTCATTGGTCTCCTCCTGCCCCACTCCGCCCCCCGAAGAGACCCAGCCCCACATTGAACCCCAGCCCCAGCCCGACCCAGAACCCGAGCCCGAGCGCCACCCGGAACCGGGGCTGGAGCCTGAGCCCGGTCCTACTTCCACGCCCCAGACGGGCAGCCCCACGGAGCCCTCTGGACCGAGGGTTCCAGTCAAGCCCGGGGACGGGCTCGAAGGCCAGAGCGACGGCCAGGGCCAGGGGCGCACAGGGGAGAGTGGAGAACTGGAGCTGCAGAAGGTCACCGCCGGCCTGGAGGAGCTTAGGTGACGGACCCGAGGCCGGCCAGTCAGACGGGGCCGAGGGGGGCGTTGGGCGCCACATTAGGACAGAGGGGCGCAGCTATTTTGCCCGACGGGGCTGGGAAGGTATCCAAGCCTTCGTAGGACAGAGAAGGAAGGGCCAATCCTGGAGCTGAGATTCCAAATCATTTTAGGATGTAGAGGGCAGAGTTAACCTGGGAGCGTGCGTTTCTAGAACAGAATGGAAGGGGCTAGTCTGGGAAGTGGGAATTTCAAGACCGATTAGGTGTGGAGGGCGGAGCTATACTGGGGCGGGACCAATCTGGAAACCAGGAGGGCTCATTCCAGCCCCTAAAGTGGAGAGAACAGCAAGGCAGCTACTCGTCAGTTATCGGCGAAAGGGGTGCCTTTCCCGGGCTTGTGAGAAGAGAGGAGGCGAAGGGATCCGAACTGGGGGAGAGGCTCTGGGACTCTGCTTCTGGAGGTGGGGTCCCTGGAGCAGGCAGACCCCTGAGCACGACTCGCTGGCTTCCCCGGGCAGGAGAGAGGTGTCCTCGCTGACGGCACGCTGGTATCAGGAGGAGGGCGCGGTGCAAGAGGCGCTTCGACTGCTCGGAGGTCTCGGGGGGCGGCTGGACGGCTTCCTGGGCCAGTGGGAGCGGGCGCAGAAGGAGCAGGCCCAGACTGCGCGGGGCCTCCAGGAGCTGCGGGGCCGGGCGGACGAGCTCTGTACCATGTGAGGATCCTCCGCTCCTCCCCCTCGGGAGCCCCCAATGCCCATCCTCCGAGAGTAGGCCGGGAGGGCTGATCGCGGTCCTCTCAGACCTCCCGGGCAAGGCCCCTAAGCTGTAGAAGATGAAATGGCGGGCCAATTTGGGAACTGGAAGGGCTTTAGAAGGATGAAAAGGCAGGAGCAGGCTGGTCTGAAGTTGGTTCCACGCAGGGTGCCACTAATTTGGGGACCCAGACTTTGTTGGGATGTGGCCTGCTGAGCCCCTCCATACCTGCCCTGCCCCCAGGGTGGAGCGTTCTGCCGTGTCCGTGGCTTCACTGCGGGGGGAGCTGGAGGGCCTGGGTCCCGTGAAGCCTGTGCTGGAGGAGCTGGGTCGACAGCTGGGCAGCGCCCGCCGAGGCTCCGAGCTCGCTATGGCCTTGGACCGGCCGGGCTCCTGCACTCGCTGCGGCAGGTAAATCCCCGACGCCCCAAGCCGCAGGGCCTGGGGTTGGGGAGGGGTGTCGTGGTCCCGGAGCCCTACCTGGACCCGAGTGGGATGCTCCAAGAGCACCTCGGATCTGGAAGGTCGTGGTCCTGATGAAAAAGGGATGGGAAGGGGGAAGCTCCCGGGCATCTCGGAGCTGGAGGGCTGTGTTCGGGCTCCTGGGTGATGGAGGTGGGGAGTCTGGATAAGTGCCCGAACCTGAGCCCATCGCCCCCAGCCAGGGGCAGCTGTCGTCGGAGTCCCTGCAGCAGCTCCTGGAGCGGGCCCTGACGCCGCTGGTGGACGAAGTCAAGCAGCGTGGCCTGGCCCCTGCGTGCCCCAGCTGCCAGCGGCTACATAAGAAGATCCTGGTACGAACCACCCCCACTCCCACCCCGCCCCGGGAACCTGGTACGGGGCCGGCCAAGTGGGGAATGGGAATGTAAATGGGCACCATGAAGACCCTGGTTCTCCCTCCTGTCACTGCAGGAGTTAGAGCGCCAGGCCCTGGCGAAGCATGTGCGGGCTGAGGCTCTGAGCTCCACTCTGAGGCTGGCCCAAGATGAGGCCCTCAGGGCCAAGAACCTGCTGCTCACAGACAAGATGAAGCCTGAGTGAGAGGCCTGACCCCTGACCTCATCTGACCCCAGTGTGTCCCTAAACCTTTGACCTGCTATAGCTGTGATCAGGGCCTCATCATGACCCCTGACATCCTGTACGAGCCCTATCGCTGATTTCTCCTGACCCTAACCTACATGACCATGACATGACTGCTGATGTTATCATGACCAGCTAGTGACATCCTAGTGTGATCCCTGAGAGAATGACCTGTGACCCCTGACCCTTACTACTTCTCCTGCTTCTGACCCAAACCTCAAAGCCTTTGTGACCTTGAATGCTTCCATGCCCCATCATCTAAGTGCTCTTGTCCCTCCTCCGTGCAGGGAGAAGGTGGCTGCTTTGGACTACCTGCATCTGAAGATGTGCTCCCTACATGACCAGCTCAGCAGCCTCCCTCTGGAGGGATCGGCCACGAGCCTAGGGGGAGGGAGCAGTGGAGGAGCCCCTCCAAAACGTGGGGGCCCCGCACCTGAGCAATAAAACCTCAACCCCAGCCCTGCTTCCTGTCTCCTCTCTGCAACACTAGAAATGCATTGCAACAGGCCTTTATTAGTCAGCCACAAACTCTGTCCAAGACCTTGTGAAGAGCCCTCAAGGGGCCTTCCGTTCTATTGGAGCAGTGACCAAAAGATTGGGGCTGAGGAGGGCTATAGTCAGGGCTTCAGACGGCCAAGGTGGGGCAGCTAGGTGGAGCAGTGGTAAAGCTCTGACCTTGGAGTCAGGAAGACCTGAGATCAAATCAGGCCTCACACACTTGGCACTTACTAGCTGTGTGACCCTGGGCAAGTCACTTAACCCCCATTGCCTCAACCCCCCCCCCCAAAAAAAAGTCAAATGGCCAAGGATCTGGCTAAGGGTAGGATGGGGCTGAGGTTTGTTCTATGGACATAATGAGGATAAATGTGGAAGGGCTGAGGGTGAAGCTAAGGAAAGGAGGGGGTTTTGTTCAGTTCTATCATTTTACAAATAGGGAAACTGAGGCTCAGGGGGGTTAGCTTGAGTTCCAGAGGACCTGCTGCTCTTCTGACACCAAACCAGCTTTTTTCCTACCATAACAAGAATGGGTTCTTTGGGTGGATCTTCAGGGAAGATAAAGACTGGTGAGAGTAGCCTGAAGCCGAACCCAGAGATTGGGCTTGAATTATGTTGAACAAGATTGAGTTCCCAAAGGGGCCCTGGGGTTGGTTAATGACGGATGATTGAGTTTGTGTTTGGATAGACATTCATTTGTTGGGGTGAGATGATGGTGAAATTGGGATGAAATCTGGTCTGAGGGGCTGATTTGGACAAAATATGGCTGGGCTGTGTTTATGACTGAGGCTAGGACTCTGGATGGGCTGCTGATGTCGGAGATAAACGAGAAGTTAGCCCCCATCAGTACTCTTCTTCCTTTAAGCCTGTTCTGGATTCCTGGGGCTGATTTTTAGGGGCTGGAGTTAGAATTAGCCTTTCCTGTCAATTCACCAGTTAGCAGCAAAATACTTTTTACATGGGCAACTATGATGTAAGGAAGTCTACTGACATACTAGAGAAGTGGAGGCCAACCTCTACAAAAGAATTTTCTGTGACCTAGAGATATTTACTGAAGGATATAGGTTCAGCTGTTCCTATGAATTTGTCCAACATGATGTCTGTTCAGCACAGTGCAGAGGGAAAATGTGGGATCCAGGATTGAACAGGAGGTAGAAAGCAGGGTGGATTGCCTTTAGAAAATTGCAAAGTTCTTAATCAGACCTAGCTTCCAATGGTAGCAAAAACCTATTTTTTAATACCATCATTCTACCAATGTTGTTGTATGTCAGTGAGATATTGAATTACCCGGTGTCTGAAGAATTGAAAAATGATTATCACAGGGCAGATGAGAGTGCATAATGGGTGTGAGAAGCCTGCAACATGTAACCAGTGAGGAACTTCAGGGAACAGGTGTAAAAGATACCAAGGAAATGTAGGATAGGAAGAAAAGACAGGCCAATCACAAGATGACAGTGAGGGAGGACAGGTGGATAGCCACAATGTCCTACCGTCCACAATGTCCTTCAGGTGTCAGGAAAAATCCTCCAGGGAGTTGGGTTTACCACCCCAAAGCAAACATGGAAGAAGATGGGCAAGAGTCACACAGGACGGGAGCTTCCAAATTAAGCATTTGATTCCTAGCAATTACAGCCATTCACTAGTGCAGGGAGCCTTGGGGCTAGGGGTTCCCCCCCCCCCCCCCCCGTCCCCATGTGGAATGGGCCACCTTGAGAGGTAATGGGCTTCCCTTCCTTGAAGGTCTTCAGGATGAGGCTGGATTATCACTTTGTAGTTTGGAATAGGAATTCCCCTCAACTAAGGGTTGGACCAGATGATGTTTGAAGACCCATCTCTGAAACTCTGTGATCTACCTCTGCACAAGAGTTATTTGTAACCTGGGCTCCACTGAACCATGAGCCCTTCAAAGCTATATGAAGTTCAAGGCACTCTTTGGGTATTTAAAGCCACAGTTCACAAGCCCTTGCTGTTGACTCTCTAACAACCAGAAAAAACTACAGGACAAGTTGAAACAAAAGGCAATTAAACAGAGTAGCAAAGCAAATAAGGAAAATTTCCACCCCACCCCTCCCCAATATATGCACTCTTCCACACTTTGGTACATCTCCTATTGGCAAGGAAGCTTTTGCAGGAAACAGAGGTAACTAGAGCACCTCACTCTCAGTACCTGCACCCCACCCCCTCTCTATCTTTTACCACTGGCTGTTATCTACCAGTCAATGATAGCATCTATTGAGCCAGATCTCCTTTCCGAACTAGAAGTTGTTGGTGTTAATTGCTGGACTGCTTTCTCTACCATGCTGCCATCTGCTGGTTATCTGCTGAGCAGCTGTCATCTGATGATTTCGCCAGCTATGGTCATTTTCTGGTTCTCTGTTCAATTAGAGCTTCTACTCAGCCTCTTCCCTGCACAGGAGCAGTCCCAGCTCAGTTGTGCACTTAGAGGTACCCCATATCTTCGCTTTTACTTCAGCAATCATCTTTCCATCCAGGGTTGGAGGTGAGAAAATCTCTTTCAACTCTCATCATGCCCCTATCCTGGACTACAGAGTGCCAAGAGCATACAAAATGTCCTTGAGTTCTACTTAGAGAAGTCTAGGGGAGTGAATCGGCACTGGGGACCTTCAATCTGCCTGCCTTCCTTCCTCCTGGAACTAAAACTGAAGCTCTCCCCATACTGTCCAGTAAAAATATACAGTCCAGAGGGCAGAGCCAAGATGGTGGAGCAAAGGCAGGGATTCACCTGGGCTATCCCCCAAACCTCTCCAAATACCTTTAAAAATAACTTTAAACAAATTCCAGAGCAGCAGAACCTACGAAAAGAGAGAGTGAAACAAATTTCCAGCCCAAGACAACCTGGAAGGTCAACAGGGAAGGTCTGTGCCAGGCTGAGAGAGGAGCATAGTCCAGCACAGGTCCGCCAGTGTAGACCAGGCCCCATTAAACCCAGAGCAGGCCCCGATGTGAGTAAATCTCTGCCAGCAGGGGAGGTTTCCAGACTTCTCAGCCCACAGACGCCAAAGACAACTTAGAAGGTCAGGAGGAAAGGTCCGTCACACCTGGGTGAGAGTGGCACACGGCAGTGTCAGCACAGCCCTGGCACCAGCAAACCAGGAGCAGGCCTTGGGAGCCACTGAATCAGCAGAGTAGTAGCTGCTTCTGGAGCTCTCAGCCCACAGATGGCAAGGGGGTCAAACAACTGGTCAGAAGGAGATGACAGGGCTCTCTTTGCTAGCACTGAGGCAGGACTCTGTTGCTTTGCCCATACTCGGATCTGGGTTGCAGTCTTGGGTGGCAGTCCTAGGGTGAGGAGAAGCACTGGCATAGCACAGCTTGTGGCTACAGTGGAGGGGGGACCCTCCTCCCAGTTCCAGGACAGAAAAGAGTGCTTGCGGTTGCTTACAGACCAGAGCACAGGTCAGGAGAGGAGCAAACACCTCTCCTTAGATCGTACTACCTTAGAAGAACTGAAAACTTACAGGTCCCTAGAAGTATCTCTGAACACAGCTGCACAAAACCCCTGAAGCTTGGGACAGTGCACCATCCATCCTGGAAGGAGAGCCCTACATTAACAAAGAGTTAAAAAGTCAAGTAATAGGCTGAGAAAATGAATAAACAAAGGAAAAAAATCTGACTATAGAAATTTACTTTGGTGACAAGGAAGATCAAAACACACACCCAGAAGAAGACAACAAAGTCAAAGCGCCTACATCCAAAGCCTCCAAGAAAAATATGAATTGGTCTCAGGCCATGGAAGAGCTCCAAAAGGAGTTTGAAAATCAAGTAAGAGAAGTAGAGGAAAAATTGGGAAGAGGCATGAGAGTGATGCAAGAAAATCATGAAAAATGAGTCAACAGCTTAGTGAAGGAGACCCCCCCAAAAATGCTGAAGAAAATAACACCTTAAAAATAGACTAGGCCAAATGGTAAAATAGTAAATGGTAATGGTAAAAGAGGTCCAAAAAGCCAATGAGGAGAAGAATGCCTTAAAAAGAAGAATCGGCCAAATGGAAAAGGAGGTCCAAAAATTCACTGAAGAAAATAATTCCTTAAAAATTAGAATGGAGCAAATGGAAGCTAATGACTCTATGAGAAATCAAGAAATCATAAAACAAAACCAAAAGAATGAAAAAAATGGAAGACAATGTGAAACATCTCATTGGAGAAACAACTGACCTGGAAAACAGACCCAGGAGTGATCGTTTAAAAATTATTGGACTACCTGAAAGCCATGATCAAAAAAAGAGCCTAGGCATCATCTTTCAAGAAATTATCACAGAAAACTGTCCTGATATTCTAGAACCAGAGGGTAAAATATAAATTGGAAGGATCCACTGATCACCTCTTCAAAGAGATCCCAAAATGAAAATGGCCAGGAATGTTATAGCCAAATTCCAGAGTTCCAGGTCAAGGAAAAACTATTGCAAGCAGCCAGAAAGAAATAATTCAAGTATCATGAAGCCACAATCAGGATAACACAAGATTTAGCAACTTCTACATTAAAGGATTGGAGGCCTTGGAATATGATACTCCAGAGGGCAAAGGAGCTACGATTACAATCAAGATTCACCTATCCAGCAAAACTGAGTATAATCAATGGGGGGGGGGGGGGGGATATTCAATGAGGTAGGTGAATTTCAAGCATTCTTGTGAAAAGACCAGAGCTAAATAGAAAATTTGACTTTCAAATACAAGACTCAAGAGAAGCATGAAGAGGTAAACAGGAAAGATAAATCATAAGGGACTTATTAAAGTTAAACTGTTTACATTCCTACGTGGAAAGATGATATTTGTAACTCATAAGACCTTTCTCATTATTAGGGTAGTTAGAAGGAGTACATATAGACAGAGGGCACAGGGTGAGCTGAATATGAAGGGATGATATCTAAAAAATAAAATTAAGGGGTGAGAGAAGAATGTACTGGGAGAAAGAGAAAGGGAGAGGTAGAATGAGGTAAACTATCTCACATAAAAGAGGCAAGAAAAAAGTTTTTACAATGGAGAAGAGGGGGGAAGTGAGGCAAAGCAGTTTGATGCTGCAATAATTAACCAATGAGAGGCTGGTTCACTCTCTATCTAAGAACCTGATAAGCATTTATTAAGTGCCTACCTGCAGTTACTGTGCACTTAGTCACTGGAGGTAAATAGGCAAATGAGATATTCCACGTCTTCAGGGCAAACCATGCACACATGGAAGACTGTAAGGTCCTTGGGGGTGGGAACTGTATTTTGCCTTTCGTTGTATCCCTAGCATTTAGCACTTGGCAAGGGCTTGGTAAACGCTTCTTGATTTGAAATATAACAAGACCCTGGAGATGATAACAGCTAGCCCGTGAAAATCTCTAGCATTCCCTTATTTAGTCTCCCCAGAAATTGACATAACCTGGGGATTAGTGGAACGGGGTGGATATGACTCACAGACCCATCCTTTTCTTAGCCTAAGGTAAAGGGCAGTCCAGGAGTGAGAGTGCCATCACCAGAAGGAGCACAATGGCACCAGGGCAAGTGAGGAAGGGGTTAGTGGCATGACAAGGATTGAGCAGAGCTTAACATAATACTTGGCACATAGTAGGGACTTAATAACTATTTATTAAGGGAGGGAGAGAAGGAGGGAAGGAGAGAAGTACCTTGGGGAGCCACAGAGGGAGACCAACAGTCGTGAGATCCTTAGCATCAAACTCCAGAATAACGGCTACGTAATCCAGTCATGCATAAGCAATCTGCAGCAGACACCAGGAGACCAGACCCATTTGAGCTGCTGAGACTAGAGCCAGTGATGCCTTCCCTCACACTCCATCAATCCCAAGATACTGGGGATTTGTTCCTGAAATTTCTCCCTGTTTCTTGAATCTTTCTTTACTTGTCTGTTCACCTTGTTTTAAAGTTGGTTTTAAGATAAACAGGGTTAGTCGGTGCATTGCTCTTTACTGTGTATCCTTGCACAAATGTAGTGAAGAGAAACAATGGAGGAGAGTTCCTAGGAGAGAGAAAATAAATGTTTCACATTTAATTGTCATTTTTGTTCTCAGTTACACATAAACAAAATGTTAACATTCATTAAAAAAATTTTAATTCAAAATTCTCTTCTTCACCCCTCATTGAGAAGGCAAGCAATTTGATATAGATTATACATGTGCAATCACGCAAAACATTTCCATATTAGCCATGTTGCAAAAGAAAACACAGACCAAAAAAACCACAAAAATAACAAAGAAAGTTAAAAAAAAAAAAAGGCTGCTTCAATCTGCATTCAGATCCCATTAGTTCCTTCTCTAGAGGTGGATAGCATTTTTTTTTTGATTTTTATTTCCCTTTATTTAAAAAAAAAATCTTATCTCTTTATTCTGAATTTAGCAAACTTCAAAATGGAACATTTCCATATACAAAATAGAACAGAAAAAAATGAGGATTATATGCAACACCATGAATCTCTTATGTATGATTTGCTTTTTTAATTTTTTATTAATTTATTTTGATCTATCAATAATTACTTCCATATGCTTTTGAGTTTAAAATTTTTCTCCCCCTTCCTCCCCACCACCCTCCCTGAGACAGCACACAGTCTGATATAGGCTATACATTTACATTCATATTAAACATATTTTCACATTAGTGATGTTGTAAGTAAAAATTAAAACCAATAGAAGGAACCAGTGGATAGCATTTTTCATCATAAGTCCAAGAAAATAAATTTTATAACTGCAATATATATTTTGCAGAGAAATCCTATGGCTAGGGGTTCAAGTTGTAGAGAGAGAATCATTGATCCCTTCTTACCATTTCCCAGGGCATTGTACCTCATGCTCATAGAGATGGTTCTCTATCTCTCAGAGAAATATATTTCTGGGCAAGTAACAGTTTTTGATTGGAGGAAGCTATAAAGTATTGGCTGGCATTGGGAGGAGGGCCTTTGACCTCTTCCCATCATTTTCCTGAGACTGTTTTGGATGGGAAACCACTTCTCCAGAGCAGATGATGGTTGGTTATGTCTGAGAAGGAGTAGTACCACTCACATAAAGGAGTAAGAGGGAGTAGCAGTGAAAGGGAGCACCAGAAAGCTGATGTAGGTTTTGCAATCAAAACTGATCTAGTCAACAAGCTTGTAGGCCTCCCAAAAGAAGTGAATGACAGGTTCATGACAATGTGATTACCACTTGCAGGACGTCACTCCACCATCATCAGTGCCTATGCTTTCACCATGATGAACCCTGATGAGGTCAAAGAAAAAATTTTATGAAGACCTGGAGACCCTCACTATCAATGTGCCAAAAGAGGACAAGCTTATAATTCTGCACGACTTTAAGGCCAGCATAGGCATAGACTACCAGACATGTCAGGGAGTCCTTGGGAGAAATGGAGTTGGAAACAGCAACAGCAATGGTCACTTACTACTGAAAACTTGTGCACCTCATGACCTTCTCATCACCAACATTGTCTTCCATTTACCTAAATATAATAAAACTTTGTGGTTGCACCCTTGCAGCAAACATTGGCATTTAATAAACTATGTGTTTGTAAGGAGAAGAGACAGACAGGATGTAAGAGTGAGGACAGCAATGTGGGCACAGAGTGCTGGGCCAATCATAGTCTTATCCTCTCCAAGCTCGACATTCACATTCAGCTTAAGTGGAAGCCCTAAGGCAACACGATTACCAGAAAACTTAAAGTCAACTGATTAGAGTGCTTCTCCATACTAAACAGTTTGTTGCTAACTTAGAAGAAAAGCTGAGCCAACTCACAGTTGGTAACAATGGAGCAGAAAAGGAGTGGGCAGCTTCCAGAGATCTGGTGTACAGCACTACATTTACTCAACTGGGCCAGAACATTTGCAAACATTGAGATCATTTGACGAAAATGATGGGGAAATTCAGAAGCCGCTAAATGAAAAACGAGAACTCCACAGTATCTACTAGCAGTTTAATTTGTAAAGTGCAAGTGAAGCTTAGAGAGATACAGGATGCTTGGCTCATTAAGAAGGCAGATGAAATTCAGTTTTACAATGATTGTAACAATCTAAAGCATTTTTACAATTCCTTGAAGGATATTTAGGGCCAAAGACCTATGGTGCATCTCAACTACTCAGTGCTGATGGAACCACATTAAGGACAGGATCCTGGAGAGATGGGCGGAACACTTCCGTAGTGTTCTCAACAGACTGTCATTAACCAATGCTGAAGCTATTGATTGTTTACCTCAGGTTGAAGTCAATTCCTTTTTAGCCAGACTTCCAACTAAAGAAGAGATTTTGAATGCCATTAGGTTCCTATCGTATGGCAAAGCACCTGGTGCTGATTCCATTCCATTTGAGATTTACAAGGTGGGGAGGAGGGTCTATTGCTCATACAAAAGCAGACTGAAATCTTCCAGCAAGAGGAGGTTGTCCCCCAGAAGTTCAAGGATGCCTCCAAAGTCCATCTTGATAAAGGAAAAGGAAATAGGTTATCCTGTGACAATTACCCAGGGCAGGGGGAGGGGGGGAGGAAGGGGTAGTCAATTAGTCAGTGTTGGCAAGATTCTTTCCAGAGTCCTCATTAACAGACTGATCCTTCACCTAGGAGATGGTCACCCACCCAAGAGCCAGTGTGGCTTCAAAAAGGGCCAAGAAATAGTCGATACGGTGTTTGCTGCTGAAGGTTCTGGATAAACGGATGATGTTCTATTGCTTTCCCAGTCACCAATGGAGTAAAGCAGGGCTGTGTGCTTGTTTCTATGCTCCTTAGCATGATGTTTTCCATGATGTTGTTGGACACATTTGACGAGGATGAAAACGGCATCAATGTCAGCTACTGCTGTGGCAGTAAATTATTTAACTTGAAAAGGCTACAAGCCAAGACTAAATTGGAGGGAGAGTTGGTACATGACTTCTTGTTTGCAGATTATTGTGCACTCAATGCAGCCTCTGAGGCTGAAATGTAACAGAGTATGGCTCAGTTCTCTGTCATTTATGCTAATTTTGGCCTTAAAATGAACATCAAGAAAATATAGATTCTCCACCAGCCATCACTACACCATCCATACATGGGACCATCAGTTATAGCAAATGGAAAATTTTTAATGTTGTGAATAAGTTTACCTACCTTGGCAATAAACTTCCCAGGGATATAATGAGGCTGACACGTGCATTGCCAGAACTAGCTCAATGTTTTCGAGCATCCAAAGGAAAGTGTGGGAGAGAAGAGGTATTAGGCTGCCTACCAAACTGAAGGTCTTCAGAGAGATCATGTCAACCTCATTGCTGTATACCTTTGAAACCTGAATAGTCTATCAGAGCTATCCTAGGAAACTGAACCACTTCCATTTGAATTGTCTTAGGAAGATTCTGAAGGATAAGATACCAGACACTGAGGTTCTTTATTGAACTAAACTGCCAAGCATTCAAAATCTACTGCAGAGTGCAACTCTGATGAGCTAGCCACATTGTTTTAATGCCAAATGTATGTTTGCCTAGAAGACTATTTTACAGAGAACTCTCACAAGGCAAGCACTTACATGGAGGTCAGAAGAAGTGATACAAGGACACTCTCAAGGTCTCTTTGAAGAACTTTGGAACTGATTGTGAGACATGGGGGACACTGGCACAGGACTGCCCAGCATCAGAGAAGGTGCTGCACTCTATGAGTAAAGCAGAATTGCAGTAGCTTGAAAGAAACATGAGATGCAGAAATGTAGAGGATCCGCCCCATATGTTCACAGGGACTATTTGTGCCTGAACTGTGGTAGAACCTTCCAAGTTTGTACTGGTCTGATCATCCACAGTTGGACATACTGTACCTGGACCCAGATATAGTGACACCATTTGGACGTCTTCAAGCATGAAGGACAACGATCATTTCCCCATTGTTTCTTTATGTTAGCAATATTCAGGCTACCCATAGAACTTTCAAGTTCTCTATGTACACACAGAAGAAGAGAGATTGGATACTGATTCCACATGGAGTTTGCAGACTCTGTTCTCTCCTCTTTTTTAAAAAATTGGAACACCCATTCTTCTCCAATCTTTTGTCTCTCCTCTGGTTTTCTATGACCTTTCAAATACTCACTGACTCAATAGTTCATTTCTTTCAGGACTCCAGGATAGAGCTGATCAGGGCCAGGGTCTTGAATTCATCAAGGAAAGCTAAGCCCTGTCTTAAGATCCCTTTAGCTCTCTCTGCCAGTCATTTGGCGGCTATCATTTTTGGAGTGATGATCATTCTCCTTGGCAAAGAAAACAGAAGAATGAGAAACAAGCAGGTCTGTATTTCCTCTTGTCAGTTACCATCATCCCATCTTCCCCCCAAATGGGCTCCTTTTGCTACTAGCCCCATTTTACAGATGAGGAAAATGAGGCATACAGGGGTTATGTGACTTGCCCAGAGTCACACAGCTAATTGGTATCTGAGATTTGATTCTGGGTCCAGAGCTCCATCCACTGTGTCACCTAGCTGCCTCTCTGAAGCTATTGTCCCAACTCTCTCTCTCTCTTTTTTTTTTTTAAGGATAGGCAATGGGGTTAAGTGACTTGCCCAGGGTGACACAGCTAGTAAGTGTTATGTGTCTGAGGCCGGATTTGAACTCAGGTCCTCCTGAATCCAGGGCCGGTGCTCTATCCACTGTGCCACCTAGCTGCCCCCCTATCGTCCCAACTCTCACTAAGCATTGGGGCAGGTCTTCAGGGATGGCTACCTCCAGGTTCTCAAGAACCCTGATGAAAAGGGAGAGGATTTTCTAGAACTGTAGCTTACAAGCTGCCATTGCTGTGTTTTTCCCCCTGATAATTAATTGACATCAATTGGCCGACTGGCTTAATGAGTGTTCAGTTAGGGGTAGCATCGTCCAGATTTGGAGTGAAGTTTGGGTGAACGGCACTGAGGGTGACCATGCTAGGGTGGGTAGATCCAAATGGTGGCTGATGCTGGCACCCAGGCTCACAACCTGAGGCAAGGGACAGAGACTAGTCAGGGATAGGTTCTCATGAGACTTTGATGTCCCCTGGGGCAGCATACAGATGTGCTCCAGTCAAAACCCCAGAGCCACTGGGAGCTCAGGCTTATAGAGGATTTTTAGACAAAAGATCTACTTACTGGTGACCCTAATTCCAAGGTAGAGCAATGGGGCCAAGGAACATGGACCAATCACAAAGGGGGTGCTCTAAAAATTATCCAGGAAAGTCTAACCACTGCACAAGGTGTGAAGACTGGCACTTCTCAGAACCCGGAATTCTGAAGGTAACCAGCTTGCCAGGAGAATTTTGGTAGCAGGTACTAATGAGAACTGGGTGAGGTTAAGCTTTAAGTGTGCCAGTGTTGAGTAACTGAGACTGGGCCTGGGAGAGTAGGGCCATAGACTCCTCTGGCTATTCAGATATTTACTTAGTAAGAACAGTGGGTACAAAACATCCCCTCAAAAAGTCTGTGAAATACTTTTCTATACCAGCTTTGAACTGGCTTGCTCTTTTAGAGAAAACTCACAGGGACATGACACAGTGTACATCTGTTAAATGCCTTTGATTGATTATTGCTTGAATAGAGACATTCTCCCTGGTAAAGCTGTCAGGGCTAGAACCCTTTGTTAGTTACTTTAACTGTTGTGTGTGTGTGATTGCTTCACTCAATTCACACACACACACACACACACACACACACCCTTCCCTTTCATTTTCATCTGCCATACATTTCTTTTTAAAATCTATATTGACTAGTGAGTTCTCTGTTCATCTCACATCAGTCTCTTTGGATTTACAACTTGCTTTGCCATTCCCCAGTCCATGAGCATTTACTATATTTTCAGTTCTTTACCACAAAAAAAAAAATGCTGCTATAAATATTTTATTATACACAGTCCCTTTCTTTTGATTCTTGACCTCATTGGGTTATTTGCCTAGCAAGGGGATCTCTGAGTCAAGGTGTATGGACATTGTAGTCATTTTATTCCAAATTGATTTCCAGGATGGTTGGACAAGTTCACAAATCCACTAAAAATGCAATAATATGCCCATCGATCCAAAAATACTCCTCTCAGACCAATCTTGTGTCTTTGCCGATTTATTAAGCATGAGGCAAAACCTCAAAGTTGTCTTGATTTTCATTTCTCTTGTTATTAGTGAGTTAGATTGGTATGTCCTTCATGGGTATTTCATTTGGATGTCCACCTAGAGAAATTTTTTAAGATGAACATGTATCAAATATTCATTCAAAAATGTCATATTCATCAAACAAAAGGAAGGAAAACTCAACTAAACTTATTTCATTTTAAAAAATACCTTGTTTTCATTGTAATGATGAGAGAATACAGACAAAAATCAAATCAGTTTTTAGGACCGAATGAAACATTTGAGCCTTACTAGGTGCAAAGTACTGTGCTTTGATCTTTATCTTTAACCATTTAATGAGCTGTCCAAATTGACCAAAACAGATCAAGGTTTCTTTATTTTCCTGTCCTAGAGAAGATCCCAGATTGCATTTGGTAGCAGAGATTTAAATTCCTTAATCTCTCATCACTGTAATTAGCAGATGAAGATGATTTTTATTCACATCCCAAAACACTGAGAGTCAATGTTATTCTCTATATATATTTCCTTGGGAAAACAAAACAAAACAAAACTCTGGCTTCATTTCTTCCTAGGAATTCTAGTTAAACTTTTATCTAAGACATGTTTTTCTTTGAGGCTTTGCTTGAAGGTGTTTTGTAACTGATGAGGTCTAGAGGCTAGGGGTGCTGGAATCCCAAAATCATGACACACGGGTCCTGCCCGAAAGAATTCAACCCAAGCCTTCTTTCAGCCAAAAACAAGGTTTATTGAAGATTTGCCATATTAGCTACACTCTTAAGGAATCTGAGCATCTGTGGGCTATTGGCTAGATTGTGAAAATCTGAGCCTTGGCTAGATTTTCTGAGCATTTTAATGAAGATGAAATGGACCTTATATACAGAAAGACTATGGGAGGGATCTAGGAGTGGCAGAGTAGTCTATGAGGTAATAGAACTCCAGGGGTGACCAAGGGAGAATGGAGCCTAGATAGGATTAAGGGTGGGAAGTGGCCTGGGGCCATAGGGAGGTCTAGGCTAGGTTAAGGGTAAAGAGAATTGGGAGATTGGGTGTAAAGCCACAAAGAAAGGCCAGTTGATGGGATTATAACCTGGGGGGGCGGGGAACTGCTAGAGGTTTGGCCATGTGGGAAAGTCCAGGGTTTTTCCTTTCTGGGGTCTAGATCCCAACCCCATCAGAACCATTGTCTTCTTCCAAGTGTGGTTTTAGACATCCCTGTCACCATAATTGCTTTTTATGGTGGAATTTTGTTTGTTTGTTTGTTTGTTTATTTATTCTTCCAGCCTTATTTCCTAATCTGGGACTTTATGTTAGGGTCGGACTCGATGCACTTCTGAAGGTAGTGTCTATGCCTCCTTTGGTCCAATTTTGTACTTTCTTAGGCCTGATGCTGCTTTCTCTGAGGACGGAGTCCCATGTAATTTTAAGGATCTCAGTGGCAGCTCAGGCTAGAGATCCCTAAACCTGTCTGATCCAGGACAAAGTCTGATCCCTACCCTCCTAGTCTGAGCTTTCAAAGCCCCTGAACCAGGTTTGGGTCCGAGTAACACCACTGTAGGCCTGCCCCAGTTGTGTTGAGGTTTAGGGATTTAGGGGTGCTGGGACCCCAAAATCACAAGCGGATCCTGCAAAGAATTCGACCCAAGCCTTCTCTCAGTCAAAGACAAGGTTTATTAGAACATCCGTCACATTGGGCAGACCCTTAAGGAGTCTGAATGTTAGTGAGCTATTGGCTAGATCATAAGAATCTGAGCAGTGGCTAGATTTTAAGAATCTAAGCACTTTAATGGAGACAAGAAGGATCTTATATACAGAAAGACTATGGGAGGGATCTAGGAGTGGCAGAGTAGTCTACCAGGTAATAGAACTCCAGGGGTGGCCAAGGGAGAATGGAGCCTAGATAGGATTAAGGGTGGGAAGTGGCCTGGGGCCACAGGGTAGTCTGGGCTAGGTTAAGGGTAAAGAATTGGGAGGTTGGGTGTAGGCAATAACAAAAGTCCAGTTGATGGGATTATAGCCTCAGGCAAATGCCAGAGATTTGACCCCATGGGGAAGTCCAGGGTTTTTCCTTTCTGGGGTCTAGATCCCTTCCTCATCAGTTGGAGCACCAACAGACAGCTACTGGTTCCAGCTAGAAGGCTCCACAGGTTCACAGCAACAAAACTGTAGGTTCCCCTTAGGCATGAGATCCCTGCCATGGTTTTTCAGTCGAAGGTTCCAGGCAACGTGGGTAGCTAAATTTGAAAAGCTGCTACGGGATCAGAGTCACATATTTACTACCTGCTCTTGCCTCCTGCCACAACATGGCCTCAGGCCCCAAACTCCTCCTTGCTTGGTTCACCCCCCACCCCACCCCAGACACAGATATCCTTCTTCATCTAAGTTAGATCTTCAACCCAGCTCTGGGGTACTTGCAACAGAGCACTCAATTGGCTGTTTCTCTAGATCTTTTTTGTAGAAGTTGCTGGAGGTGGGGCGGGGCAGGGAGGGGAATAAAACTAGGCTTTACTGCTTCCTTCTACTCTTTCTTGGTTATTTTCACATAAGAACATAAAGTTTTGCAAATAAGAGGGCCTACTCTCTGCTGTCTCCAAAATTACCAGTGATCTCCTAACCACCAAATCCAATTGATGAGGTCCAGAGGTTTAGGGGTGCTGGGACCCCAATATCACAATGCAACCCAAGTTTTCTTTCAGCCAAAGACAAGGTTTATTAAAGATCCACCATATCAGCCAGACCATTAAGGAATCTGAGCGTCTCTGAGCTATTGGCTAGATTGTAAAAATCCAAGCAGCGGCTAGATTTTAAGAATCTGAGCACCTTAGTGGTGACAAGGTGGACCTTATATACAGAAAGACTGTGGGAGGGACCTAGGAGTGGCCAAGTAGATTGGGGTGACTGGAGGAGGGGTCTAAGGAGGATCTGGATGGGAGTGGCCAGTAAGCTGGGGTGAACAGAACTCCTGGGACCTTGACCATGTGGCCAAGGGAGAATGGAGCCTAGCTAGGATTAAGGGTGGGAAATGACCAGGAGCCATAGAGAAGTAAAACAATGGACTGCTAGGCTAGATTAAGGGTAACAGAATTGGGAGACTGGGTGTGGCCACAATGAAAGGCCAGTTGATGGGATTATAGCCTCAGGGGAAGAGATTTGGCCTAGTGGGGAAAGTCCAGGGTTTTTCCTTTCTTGGGTCTAGATTCCAACCCCATCACAATGACCTTTTCTTCCTCCTCATTCCCCTTGTCCTCTCTGCAGTCTCTCACACTGTTGATCACTCTCTCCTCTTTGATATTCTCTTCTCTATAGGTTTTCAGGCACCCTCACACCCCGCCCCCATTCTCCTCCTCCTTTTCTCAAAGTTCCTTCTCTGTCTCTTTGGCTGGATGCTTCTCTAGATCATGTCCTCTCACTATCTGTATCCCTGTGGTAGAGCCAAGACTCTGGCCTGAGTCTTCTTCTCTTCTCCCTCTAGACTACTTCACTTGGTGACCTCATCAGTTCCCAGGGATTTAATTATAATCTTTATCCTGATGATTCTCAAATCTCTTTGCTGCCCCAGTCTCTCTGCTGACCCCCAATCTAACATCTCTGCCTTTCAGACATCTCAAGCTGGATGTCCAGTAGTCTTCTTAAACTCAATACGCCCAAAACGGAACTCAATTATCTTTCCCCTTAAACCCTCCCCTCTTCCTACTATTACTATAGAGGGCAACACCATCCTCCCAGTCCCTCTGGCTCCCAACCTAGGAGTCATCCTGGACACCTCACTATCTTTCACCACCCCCATTCAATATGGTGCCAAGGTCTGTCAATTTCATCTTTGCAACATCTCTTACATACACCCTTCTCTCCTCTGACACTGCCCAACCTGATGCAGTCCCACCTCCTCTCTCTGGCTGTCCTCCATGCCGGGAATGCTCTTCTTCCTCTGTCCTCCCTGGCTTCCTTCAAGTATCAATTAAAATCTCACCTTCTACAGGGAGGAGCCCCCTTAATCCAGCGCTGTCCCTCTTGTAATCATTTCCTATTTATCCTGTTCCTATTTATTGCTGGGTGTGTGTGTGTGTTTGCATGTTGTCTCCCCCTTTAGACTACAAGCTCCTTGAGGGCAGGGACTATCTTTTGCTTCTTTTTGTACGCCCAGGGCTTGGCACATGGTAGATGAACCTACTTTATGAATTATGAACCTCTTGATTTGATTAGAAATAAACTCTGATTAGTTTATGAAACAAGCTAACCATGCTCTGCCTTGGAAGCTTTAAGTAGGTTAAGAAATTTCAGCCTTAAGCCTATCAGGCATCTAGGTGCCTGGGTCCCCGGGATGGAAACCTCTCCTATAGGAGTTGAGTTATCATGTTACCACACCACGTGTGTGCCTCATTACCATTGTCTTCTAAGCATGAGTCCACTCTTCCCATGTATTGTGTGTACTTGTGGGAGACCATGACCCAGGATTTGGGAGAAATATTTGTACCAAATGTTCTTATAATATTCATTTAGTAAATGCCTTTCCTAAAAGCTAACCAAGAGCTGTTAACTGGGATCACACCGATGGGGGCTCACGAGTGACAGTACTAGAAATCCATCCCCTCAGGGTTACCTCTAGAACCCTAACAGCACTATCTGCCACCCCTTGGGAACCTAGCCAACCAATATGAGGAGTTAGGGAAGTAATCCCAAAGGTGGTGCCACAACAAGTCAAAAATATTCTGGGCCTTCTCACTTCACTCCAATGCAGAGGTTACTGTAGGTTCAAGGCTGTGGATGCTTCACATATTTGGGGACTCTTTCAATGTATTTATCCGTTTTTGCTGATTTCTTCCCCTTCTTACTTTTCCTTGGCAATAGAAGATGACTCTTTGAGAGTTGGGAGGGGGAAAATACTGACAGAAATTTGGATGATATAAAAACAAAAGATATCAACACAAATTTCTTTTAAAAAGGAAAACATTCTGGGCTACTTCTCTTTGCAGGCAACAATTTCCAAAAGCTTTCATCCTCATTCATTGAGGCAAGTAGGGGGAGCTAGGGGACACAGAGGATAGACTGCTGGAACACCTGAGTTCAGGTACGCATACAGTTATATTATTCCAGCTCCCTCAAAACCTGGCTCCCTAATAAATACAAGCTTTCCTGTATGCTTTTCAATTTCTGTATTCCCTGTCTGGATAACAGGGAGAATCAACCTTTCCCCAGGCCTGTCTGGGCAAATGCAACGAGCAGGAATACACGCGTTAGCCCAAACTTAGAATTTCTTTCACTGTCGGATTAGATCCTGGCCGGTTTCCCCACCGGTTGGTTTCTGGATGAGGAAGGAGAAAAGGGGAAAATCCTTGGTCCTAATACAATAATTAGCCATTAAACATAAAAGAGGACTATCAGTTTCTCACATGCTCTATCCTCAGCACCACCTCGCTGCCCCTTCCTCTATGCCTTTCAAACCTCCCACAATCTGACCCAAGTCTTTCCTTACAGACCAGCTTCCCATCATCTTTCACATCATCCATTCTAGTTCTGGCCGAACTGGCCTGTTTGTTATTCACCAAACAATAGCTAGGATTTATTCATACGGCTCTTTCAGGTTAGCAAAGCACATTACAAAGATCTCACTCGATCTTCCCAACAACCCTGGGAGATAGGTGCTATTATTATTCCCATTTTACAGGTAATGCAACTGAGGCAAACAGAAGTGAAGTGACCTGCCCAGGGTCACACAGCTACTGTGAGCCAGGATGGGACCTGAGGTCTTCTCGACTCCAGGCCTGGGGGGTCTAACCAGTGATCCACCTCCACGCCCTTGTACAAGCGTCCTCCATGTGTAAAATGTCCTCCACATCTTGAAACCCTCAACTCCATTCAAGGTCCAGTCAAATCTCCTCCTACAACAGACCTTTCCAGTTGTTAACACTCCCACCCCGCCCCAAGACAACAAAAACCCTTCCTATTTACTCCTTCAGTCTTTCTATTTCCACTCAGTAAAATGTCAACTTCTCGAGGGCAGGGACTATCTCACTGTCTCCATTTTCCCAGCTTCAAACACACTGCCTGGCACATAGTAGGTGCTTAATAGTGGCTCCCTTAGGCAAATTCAGTTAAGGGTCGAGTTGAAGCTGGGCTGTAGGTAACTGGATGTTCTGATGCAGTCAGGGCTGAGGTAGGCTGGGATGAACTTAATTTGACCCTGGAATGAATGTGGGGCTCAGCTTCTGATGACGTTGGGGCTGATGATGAGTGAAGGGTGAAGGCAGGCATTTAGGATGGTCTGACCCAGACTTGAGGTTGGGGAGTTGTTGAAGACTCTGGCCTGGGCTCAGGAGCGCTTGGAATGGAGAAAGGCCTGTGATGGGGCTAAGATCAAATTATATTCAAGGCTATTGCCGGAGCTAAGCTTAGCCTCTGGATCAGCTGGAGTTGAGGCCGAGTTTACCCTATGGAATAGGGTAAGGCTGGGGCTAGGTTTAGCCTGTGGAATGGGGTATGGTTGAAGTTGACCTCAATTTATGAAACGGGGTAAGACTGAGGTTGACCTTAACCTATGGTATGGGGTCAGGATTGGGTTGACCCCGGCCTACAGAATGGAGTAAGGCTGGGGTCGACCCCGGCCTACGGAATGGAGTAAGGCTGGGGTTGACCCCGGCCTACGGAACAGTGTCAAGCCGTGGCAGACTCCAGCCTGTGGACGGGCTGTGGCTGGTGGTGGGATGGGGGCCAAGACCAGAAGGATCGGAGTTCACATTAGGGATGAGGATACAGGAAGAGGATGGGCTGAGATCAGTGTAGGGTGGAGAAGAAGCTGGACCCAGACCAGGTGACAACAAGCAGATGGCAGGTGAGGCTGGGCTCAGCTTGCAATCGTGGCCCCCACTATTCCAGATGCCGTGATGCCAGCTTTGCTCCTCAGTCTTCTTCAGGGCCTGCCAGGAGCCCATCTGTCCAGCCCCCACAGGTGAGAGCAGCTCCCTCAGTGCTCTGGCTCGTGGGGGGCTGAGGGTGCCTGCTGGGGCTCAGGCCCTCGGGAGGCCCTCACAGAATCCTTGCCCTCCCTGGCTGCCTCACCTGACCGGGCCCTTGTGCTGGGCCCAGTGCCTAGGCCAAAGAGTGCGGCCACATCCAGCATTGCATCCTGAATGTGCTGCCCAAACCGCCGGGAATCCTGCAGAAAGAGGATGCGGGTGAGAGAGGACCCAGAGGCCTGGGCTCCCACAGGGACAAGTCTGAGGGTCCAGAGACCCAGATCCCTGAGCGGATGTCAGGGTGCCCCAAAGGATGGAGTACGAGGGGCCCCACGCACCAGAGGTCCCAATGGGGACCCAGGATGGGACCTTAGATAACTAAGGTCCCTGAGAGGGCAAGTACAGGGAACCTAGCCACCAGGGCACTTCAGGGGTCGAGGGTAGAATGCCTGGGTTCGGGACTCCTGGCATGAAATGTCACAGTGGTAGTGAGTTCAAATCCTGATGCTGCCACTTACTACTTGTGTGACCTCAGGTAAGCTTACTTAACCTCTTTGGGCCTCAGTTTCCTCATCTGCAAAATAACTAAACTGGATGATCCCCAGGGTCCCTGCAAGCTCCAAATCTAGGCTCCTCTGACCTCCAGAAGATCCTCGAAGAGGGAGAGTGGGGGCGGGGAAAGCCAGGGGCCTGGAGGCCCGGGTACCCTAACCCCTGCAAGGTCTGGGAAGGACAAGGGCTCTAACCGTGTCAGGGCTGGAGACTCTGCAGGAGATGTGGAAAGTGACCGTGCTCTCCCCCATGAAGATGTAAGACACGCCATAGCCATCGTCATCCGCCTGGGGCCAGTGGAGGAGAAAAATCCCCAGTGCCACAGTCCTCCCTGCCCCAGCCCCTGACCCACTCCTCCCAGGAGCCCCCCTGTAGGCCCTGCACTGCCCCCCTCTGCCCCCCGTGGGCATCCAGGGACTATCCCCTCCAGGCCCTCCCTACAGGCCCAGCACTGCCCCCCTCTGCCCCCCGTGGGCATCCAGGGACTATACCCCTGTGCCCCACTCACAGGCCCAAAGCCGCCCCCGCAGCAAACATAATCTGGATGATTGGCTGGATCAAACAGTTGTGGCTGGTGCTTCGGGCTCTGGCTGGTGGAGAGTTTCCATCGCTCGGCCCGAACCTAGAAAGAGGGGTTTGGGAGGAGGGTGTGGGCCGGGGGACCCTAAGTCTTTCCCAATTCCCCAAGGTGTCTCATTCTTCCCCAGGACAGGGGTCACTGACCTGGGTCAAGAATGGGGATGGGAGACAGAGGAGCTGAGAGACGAGATACAGGCAGAAGAGGTGTCGATCGACGCCCTCGCCGGTCAGGGCCGCCCGACACAGTGTCCAGTGCTTCTCCGCCGCCACTCGGAAGAGGGTCAGGCGTTGGGCATCCTGGGGGGAGGGCAACCAGAAGTCATCATCCCCCAGGCTCTGGGGCCAGCGCTGGGGGCAGGCACAGGAGGGCCACCTACCGTCAGCCTCGGGTCCTCCATGGCCCTGACAAAGGCGCAGGCTTCCACCGTGCACGGCCGGATGGTCTCCGTGCGGCCCTCGTGAAACGATCTCGTCACACACGCCTCGTAGGTCAGACAGAAGCCGCCTTGGTCCTGGTGGGCCAGGAACAAGGGGAGGTGTTAGCTCAGGCACGGATGCCCAGCCCATCTATACCCTCCTGGCCCACACTGCCTGCCTCCCCAGCTAGATCACCCTCCTGGTCTACACTGCCTGCCTCCTCAGCTAGATCGTCATCTCTGTTGATACTGGCCAGCACACATGTACCTCCCTACGGCCTCCACCACACACCAGCCTACATTTCCCTCTCTGTTCCCACAGTGACCATCCACGGCAGACTTGCAGGTGCATAGACGGTCTCCCCCATCCCATCCCCCATTCTCCCTGGGGTACTGACCCGAAATCTGGCCAGCTGCAGGGCTAGCTGCACAAAGCTGCTTCCCGGGGTATGGCAGCGCCGGGTGAATCCTCTCCCAAAGTGGGTGAACGGAAGGATATGGCAGTCGGTGTCTCTAGCCAAGGCCTGGGCCTCCCGCAGAGCCAGGGGGAGGGACACAGCCACCTGCCCAGGATAGGGACCAGCATGAGGGGGCGCCGAAGGCAGGCCAGAGACGCAGACCCGCAAAGAGAAGAACGTAGGGGCGGGGGGCCGGCCAAGCTCTCACCTCCTCAGGCACCGTCCACAGGAGCCGCTCGGGGGGTCCCACTGTGGGGTCGGGGGTCCCTCTGCAATGCCCATCAGCTGCGTAGCCAAGTTCAAAGCACTCAGCAGCCAGTACAGCCTGGGGGGGAAGAAGCGAGAAACTCATCAGGACCCCACCTTAGGCCATCATTCCCTAGGATCCTGGCCCCTCACCCCTGGGCTTCCCTCAGGGGCCCCTGCAGAGGCCGGCCTCTGAGAGACATCTCTGGGCACATCTCTGACGGGGAGGCATCAATCTCCAGGGAGCCTCTCAGGGGTCTCGGGGGTGTCTCGGGCACAGCGGCCATGCCTCCCACATGTGCGAAGGGACGGGGGTGTCGGCCCAGGAGTGCTCCACGTTCAGCCCCATGCGTCCACTGGCAAAGACCACGAGATTCAGAGACTTGTCGAACCACCTGTGGGGGCGGCAGCAGGAGTGGCCTGACCGAGAGGTCTCTGCTGAGGCTGGGGTAGGGGAGGAGAGGGAGGAGGGGGAGGAGGGGGAGGCCCTGAGGGGCTGGGAGGGAAGAGGGCAGGAGACCTGGGGCATCTGGGAAGGGCTGGGGTGGGGAGAGGAACGCAAGCCCAGGAGGTGGGGCTGAGGGTGGAGGGAAGGGGCCCAGGCCTGGACAGGGCTGGGGACGCAAGGCTCACCTGCTGTGGCCAGTTCCCACCAGCACGGAGCGTGCTCGCTCATCCAGCTCGGGGGACGTCCCCGAGGGTCCTGGGGCCTCCTCGAGACATATGACGAAGGCAGCGCCCTCCACCACCTCCAAGGGGGCCTGCGTGCTCCTGTCCGCTGCCTGCAGGGAGGCCCGAGCCTGAGCCCATAGGGCCCTGCCAGGGCCAGGGCCGGGGTCAGGGGGTGCCGAACCCCCATGAGCCCCACGGCCCTCGGCCCTCCAGGAGCCCCACTGACCTGGGGGCAGCCGTCAGGGCGGCCAGGTGCTCCTCTGCAGGCCGGGCTGGGGCCGGGTCATCCAGTATGTGCTGAAGCTGCTGCTCCAGCACCCGGGGGCTCAGCAAGCGGCCCCCCGGCCCCCCATGGGTCCTCAGGCAGAAGAAGCGGCCCCGGTGCAGGACAGCCACGTGGCGGCTGCAGCCATCCCTGACGTGATACAGCCGGTCTGGGGAGGCGCCAGCATCACATCAGGTCTTGGACGGCCAAGCGCTCCGAGTGATTAGGAAAATCAGCGACCATGCAGGGCCTTGCACAGGGCATGAAGGGTCATCGGCACGCCCTCGTGCGATCTGCTGGGGCCGTGGCATTTCTTAGCACTGACATTACAGAGACCCCTAGAGGAATGGCCTGCCCTCGTCCTCACTGCCCCAAGCACAAGGCCTGGCACTCAGCGGCCGCCCGATGCACACTCGTAAATGGCAGGGGCAGGATGCGAGCCCAGCGCTTCCTGACTCCAAATCCAGCGCTCCATCCACTGCTCTGGGGGGTTCTGGGGTCACCAGGGCCTCTTGTGGGGAGGGCAGGGGTCACAGGTCACGGGACTTCTCACCTCCGGAGACGCCAGGGATCCGAGTGGTGTTGAACATCTGCCGGTACTGGGCCGAGCACAGCGGGCGCATCCCCAGCAGCGTTGCCTGGACCAGGGGAGGCGGGAAACTGCATGACCCAGGGCCGGGAGAGGCTGCTTACCTGGCTCCCGAGTCACCCCTGCTCCGGGTCGGCCCCCACCCAGCCTCTTACGGGCTCAACCTCCCCGCGGCCAAGCTGCTCCCGGAATCTCATCATGGCGTACACAGCGTTCCCGGCTCTGGCGGCCTGCAGGGGAGTGGGGGCCACAGACAGGAAGTCCTGTGGGGAAGATGGGCGGACTGCAGCAGGCACGCCCGTGCACCGGCCGTCCCCAGGCCCCCTCACCTCCCTTGTGGTCAGTGCCTCCCTCTGAGCTGACCGCCTGTCTACACTGCGTAGAAGAGAACTGTAGACACGCAGCATCAGAACGGAAGCTCCTCGAGGGCAGGACCCCTGTTTGTGCCTTTTGTATGCCCAGAAGCTAGCGTGTGGTAACCCCTTAAAAGATGCTTGCAAACTGGCCCTAAGAAACAGAACTGGGATTGGTCACAGGCCATTTGGCCAGGGATAGGAGGGCCAGCAGGCCAAGGGACGGGGGCTCACCAGGATATAGAAGTTGCTGTTGCCCAGCAGGGGGCTTCGGGACCGCAGGTAGACGTACTCTGCCCACCAGTCACTCACCTGGGGAAGGGGGAGCTGGATCAGACTGTGGCCACGCCCACTGTGCCATGCTGGGACACGCTGGGCTGTGGAGACAGGGCACTCACGTAGTTGGCTGCCCACCAGGCCTTGAGGCCCAGAAGAGCTTGTAGCTGGGGGGCCTCTGTGTGTAGGAACATCTGGGCCTGGCTGCTCAGGGCCTGGAAATCCTCATCCGACAGCAGCGGTCGCACAGATTCCAAGTACTGGGGGCACACGGTATGTATCCCGCCATGGCCATCTGCCTCTGAGGCCCCAAGATCTTAATCCTTTTGGTCCCTGATTTCCTGGGTCCCCAAGCCTTTGACCCTATAACCCTGGGTCCCTGTAACTCTTGACTCCCTGGGTCCCCACACTCCTAGGTCCCCACAACTCTGACTCCCTGGGTCCCCATACTTTTGACCCTCAGGGTCCCCAAGTCCCCACACCCCAGGGTCCCCATAACTGTGACTCCCTGGGTCCCCACACTTTTGACCCTCAGGGTCCCCAAGCCTCCACAACCCGGATCCCCGTAACTCTGACTCCCTGGGTCCCCATACCCCTGACCACACTCCTAGGTCCCCAAAACTCTGACACCTTGGGTTCCCACACCCCTAACTCCTACAGTGTCTGATTCTTGGGTATCAGGGATGGATCCCAGCTCTGCCATGCCCACCTTGGCCACCGTGCCCGCTGTAGAGGGCAGGGGTAGGCAGGGCAGGGAGCGTTGGTATGTGTAGAGTGTCGGGCGGCGGCCGGAGAAGATCCTGACCAGGGCCTGGAGGAGGCAGGAAGCACCGGGCCCTGACCCAGATCCTTTCCCCCTTCCTTCAGGTCCCCCACCCCCCAAGACAAAGCAGAGACCAACTGGGGTCGCAAGGGCTGGAAAGCCGGGCCCCAAGGCTCCTCATACCAGCCAGGAGCGTGTGGGTAAGGACAGGGTCCCCCGAGGCTCACTCAGCCAGCCCTGGTAGCGTAGGAGGAGCCGCAGTACCACATGCAGGGTCAGCAGCAGGGCCGTCCAGAGGCCCCCGGCGAAGATGGTGGCCGCCAGAGCCCCTTGGAAGCCTGGGAGCCAGCGCGCACTCCTGAGGAGAGGGCACCAGGCTGGGGCTCAGCCCCCGGGCCAACAGACTCAATGGCCTGGATTCTGAGCTTAGGAGTCTACACATCACACTGCTCCCCCAACCCACACCCTTGCCTGGGCCCTGCCCTGAACTACCAAGAGGCAGGATGGTGCCTAGAGATCTACCAGACAAAGAAACTAGGTCTAGGCAGGAGGGAAACCCGGGCCTGGCTGGCCCTGCACCCTGGGGAGCCTCACCAGTCTGGGAGGCTGGCCTTCATCCAGTCCACCAGCCCCAAAGACGGGTCCAGTTGCATGAACCGTGAGCCCTGGATAGCAGCGAAGAGGAAGAGGCCGCTGGCTGGGCCAGCCGGGCAAGCTCCAGATAAGATGTCATCCTGCCAGGACAGAAGCCATGGGCCGGCTCCCGCATACAGGCTTGGAGGTCTCGGAACTGGGTATTGGGGGGGGAGGGCTGGAAGTGACTGGGGGATTGTAAAAGTGGGTTCAGTGAAAACAGAATGGGACCCTGAGGACCCGCAAGAAGGCCCCAAGGGCCTCTAGGAGCAGGGGGATGGGCTCAGAGACCCCAAGCACTAGATCTGGGACCTCGGGACACGGAACCACTCCAGGCTAGAATCCAAAGAACCCTTTTGAAAAAAGCCCCATAAAGATCCTGGCAGGCAGCCCCTGAAAGAAGGGCAGGATGATGCTGGGGTGTGCTCTGGAGCTGGACTGAGCATGTGATGGGAGGGGGTGGGCAAGACAGCTGGCAGTGCCCCAGCCCCCTCCCCTTACCCTGCACTGGGCCAGGCTCCGCCTCCAGGAGCGCAGCCCGGCGCTGCCGACCTCCTTCAAGGCTGGATTCCACCATCTCCGCCCCGGAGTCCCCTGTCCCAAGTCTAAGCGGAAGGTCGCTGCCTGGCGGGCCTCGGCCATGGCGCCCTGGGACCCAGGGAAGGGGACCACTCGTTGGCCCTTCCCCGCTCCCCCCCCACCCTTCCTCTGATTCAGGAGCATCCCATCCCCCAGGAACTTTGACTACAACTCCCATGAGGCCGTGGGGACCACGAAAAGGGCTGACCATAGCTAGGCCACCGCATGGCCTGCCGGGAGATGTAGTTCGGGGCCCGCAGAAGGGGGCTGGTGTTGCACCGCCAAGTGCCCACGCCTCACCCCCACCCCCCGCAGCCCCGGGAATGGGGCAGGGGCGGCCTGGACCCCACCCCATTCTGGTGCCAGTTAGTGCTGTATGTAGCAGCTTCAGGAAACCAAGGGGTGGAGCTAGGACGGGGCTAGAGAAAGGGTCCAGAAGTCCAGCTTGTCCACCGCGCATGCTCCGGAGCTTGGGATGCCGAGAGCCCGGGGCAGGAGGAGTGGGGATCCGCGTGATGGAGACCCCGGTGTGCAGCCTCTTCCCCACCCCCATCAGGCCCTAGAGATCGAGGACCTCGACCCCGGGCCCTCAGGGGTCCCAAGTATCCGCCCCCAGCCCCCAGCCCCAGCCCGGGCACCTTGGGGTCCTGTCCTCCAATTTCTGCCCCCCTAGGGCCCGGGCATCCCTTCCTCCAGCTCCTGGCCCCCAGCTGCACTTTACAGGAGCTATCGCCTCGCTACTCACTGCACTTGGAGATCTCCGACGTGCGGGGAGCCCCCCCCACCCCCCCTTCTGTCTGCGCCTGCGTCCGGCAGTCCCCTTCCCCCCTCCTCACGTCACACGCAGGGGGGCGCATCTTCCCCCAGCCCCTGTACGCTCCCCGCGCATGTGCGCGCTCAGTCTCTCTCAGGGTCCTGCTGCCCCAGACACTGCGGAGCAAGGCTTTTCGGCGCTGTCCATGTTGGGGGCGAACTGGTGCCCAGCAGGCAGCTCCGTGGGGCCGCGGGACCCCCACCTTCCCTGTCTAGAACTCCGGCTCTGTTGCTCCTGGGGCCCGCCTCCGCAGTTTGGAGTCCGCGGGGTTCTCACCCAGTCCCAGCTCGGGGAAGAGAAGGGGTGAGAACGTCAGAGCGCCCATCGCCTACACCGCTTGGAGTCCCAGGACTGGAGAGAGATTCCAAGGGCACAGGAGTCACTCTCCCACCAAACATCTACAGGAGTGGAGGGCGGGCTGGCAGTGCAGCGGGCGCCAGAGAAAGGTGTGGACAGTCCTCCGCTTGGGGACGCTTGTGATTATAGTCTCCCCGACGTGGTATTTGGGTATAGATACAACAGCCATGTTGACCTGCCCTCCCCCCACTTTACAGATTTAGAAACTGAGGTCTGGAAATGAGTTGACCAAGGTTTATCCGGGTCCTCAAAGAGCCTAGCAGGGTTCCCAAAGTTCTGCTGGTTTTCTGGAGGGCAGCCAGATAGCACAGTAGAGCCCTAGCTAATTTCAAATTCAGCCTCATCTAGTGACTGTTGGCCTCAACTGGCTCACCTATAAAATGGGACAGAGAAAGAAATGGCAAACCACTCTAGTACCTCTGCCCAAAAAACCCAATGAGGTCACAGAGTCTGACAGGTGAAAATACTCAAGTTTTCTGGAGATGCAGCTCACAAGCCAACCCATGGCGGGGCAGAGTGGATGGGGACCCTTGTGGACACAAAGCCCTGAGCCACATTTGGGGAAGGATAAAGTGAATGCAGATGAGCCCCCTTTTGGGGGTGTGGGGAAAGAGGCACAAGTCTCCTGGAAGCCCAGGCAGGCGGAGGCAGCCCAGGTCCCCCCACCCCACCCCACCCTACCCTACTTCCGGCTATTTTTTCTGAGAACAATGAGTCAAAGGGAGGTGGGTTGCCTGGAGGCCCCTTCTGGGAAGGAAGGAAAAGGGGCCTTCGGGAGGCAGGTGCCACAGGCCAGGCAGCTCTGCCCCCAGCAGGGAGAGAGGTTCTAAGGAGAGCCATAAGGAGGACCCCAGAGATGTGGGAGCCAAGGGTGCAGGAGCGACTGAGGTGCTGGCCTGCCCAGCCCAACCCTCCCTGATGCCCAGCCCAGCTCAAGCTCTGCTCCCCAGATCCCAGCTGACGATTTATTGTCATGAATGCAACCATATAAAAACATAAGTTATGAAAAACACAGTCACGATGTCGCCCCTGGGCCCCTCACTCACCCACAGGAGGGAGCAGGGGCTTGGGGGTGGAGGACAGAGGATGGGGGAAAGGGCGATAGGGGGCCCTCTCTACCCCCAGGGTGGCGGCTGGCTCCCCGGGGCGGGATGGGCCGGCTGGGGCAGGGGCCCATGGGAACGGCCCACGGGGCCGACTCAGCGCATTCGGTAGTCCGTGGAGCAGGAGAGCTCACACAACTGGCCTTTGAAGTCCAGGTCGATGGTGAAGTCGAGGTCTCGCTGCAGGGGGGAAAGTGAAGCGTGAGGAAGGAAGGAGGGAGCTCCCGAGCACCCAGCCCCCAGCTCCCCCTACAGAGCCACAGAACTTTAGGTAGGAAATGGGGGCTCACACAGAGACCTGAATTCCAATCCTGGGCCTGGTCTCTGTGGCACATGCCAGCCCAGACAATTCTCCTGACCACGCCCGGCCTGCTGCTCCTTCACAGAATGAGAGGTTTGAAGCACCCCACGGGAGCTAGCCCCCAACCCCAGGATCTGTCATTCCCTTCCAGTGCCCTCCTCCAGGGTGGTGCCAGGCCACACCAGGCTCTCGAGATCTTCAGCTCTCAGACCCCCACTACATCTTACATTGTTCTTAGCATTGGGCCGCATGCCAATGGTGCCAAAGATCTCCTCGCCCGTCTTCACTGTGAGATAATCCTCCATGTAGAAGACTGTTTGCTTCCAGTGCGTGTAAGGGGACTCAGGGCCTTGGGCAAGAGGGAGCCGAGCAGGTCAGAGAGGTCACAGCACCTTGACTGCCGCCCCCCCCCCCCCAGCCCGGCCAATCCTAGTAAAGGACACAGGCTTGTCCTCCACGGCTAGGTGCCCCTTTCCCTTTCCAAAGGATTCCCACACTGTCCCAAGGAATCCAAGTCCAGTGGCCTACAGCTGGTTACAGAAGCCTATCACAAGTCAGGACAGCTGCCAAACAAACTTTCCCTAGTCACCGAGGGGGCCAGTCCAGAGCCACCCAAGCATCACCACGTGGGTGCCCGGGAGCAGGCACGGCCTTTCTCCTCCCACCCGACTGAAGTCAGGATGTCCTAAATTCCCTCCCCTTGCTTGGGGTCCCCGCCCTCGCCCGGGGCTCACTTGTGGAGAAGCCCGTGCGTTTGTGGCAGCGGGTGAACTCGATGTTGAAGTAGGCCACCAGGGCGTGGACGTAGTCATTCCTCTTTACTTGCAGACAGAAGGGGGAGGTGAAGGTCAGGTCGTCCACGCGCACTGTGTAGATGTCCACCTCCTGGGAGGGGCAGAACACACGGTCATGCCCTCCTCACAGCTCCCAGCCCAAGAGGCCCCGAGAGCACACTGAGCTCCAGACATTCAGCCTGTCGCGGGGCCCAGACGGGGCGGGCCATACGGGGGGGCAGTGCAGAGCAAGGCTCACCTGGCTCGGCCACCCCTGACCCAGGACAACTTCTCAGGGCCTCAGTTTCCCCTTGAGGCCATTGGATTAGGTGACCTCAGCTCAAAACCAACAACCCTGACCCAGAGCGGGGTCCCACCTTGATCAAGCAGGCATTGGTCACCAGCTGCTTGGGATCAACTACGTCAACGAGAGGTTCCTTAATGGCAACGTCCTTGATGCAGGACATGTCGAAACCATAGACGTTCTCCCACCCTGAGGGACAGGACAGAAGAGCTGTGCCACCCTGACCCAGGG
>NW_020953943.1:272023-304179 GCF_900497805.2 Vombatus ursinus | reverse complement strand
CCCCCCCTCCCCATACACCTGGCCCACCCACCCACACTCACAGTGGATCTTATAGTCTTTGTACTGCCGGTCTTCAATGGCGGTCACGTACAGCGTTGCCCGGTCAGGGAAGATGAGCCCATCGGGGGCCTGCAAGGACGAGGAAGGGACAGAGAGTGAGAAGGAAGGCAGCGGGCCCGCGGGTGGGAGCAGCGCCCAAGGGCGGGGGGGGGGGGGGGTCCAGGGGCCTCACCAGCCACTTGTCTCGGGCATGTAAGACAGTGTTGAGCATGGATTCGTAGAAGAGGCAGTAACCCATCCACTCGCTGATGATGACGTCCACCTTGTCCACGGGCAGCTCTACCTCCTCCACCTTCCCTTTGATGATGGTCACCACTGTGGGCAGGACAAGGCCAGGCCGACCCGCGCTCAGCACCCTGGGGCAGCCAGGCACCGCAGCCCCCAGGCCCTCCCCAGAAGCCCAGCTGCTCACCGTGGTCAAGTTTGTTGGCCTTGACGATCTTGACGGCGTAGTCGGAGATGCTGGAGCACTCGATCTGGGTGAAGAAGCAGCAGCAGGGTCGGGGGCCGCCCAGGCCGCCGCCTCCCTCTGCTGGCACCGCCCGGCCCACTCCCTCCCCAACTCACCCCAATGACCTTCCGGGCCCCGGCCTTGGCCGCAAACATGCAGAGGATGCCGGTGCCCGAGCCGACGTCCAGCACCACCTTGTCCTTGAACAAGTGCCGGTTATGGAACATGGAATTGCGGTAGGTGAGCGTCCGCACCTCATCTTTGAGCATCTCCTGCAGAGGAGAGAAGAGGCCGAGATCTAGGCTTGCCTGCATCGCCCTCCAGGGGCCCCGCTGGGAGCCCCAACAGCGCCGGTGCCTGCCACGAGAGGGCAGCAGAGAGCAGGACACTGGCACGCCTAGAGGCCTCCAGGCTGACCAGAGCAAGGCCCATTCCCTGGGCGGAGGAGATGCCCACGGTGCTTGTACAGGGCCTGCCACAGGGGGGAGCCGCCCTCACCTCGTGGATGCCAAAGTGGGCGTAGGAGTCGAAGTAATAATCCTTGGACGTCATGTCCTCTGCGTTGGGTTTCTCACTGCTCTCGGGCTGTGCACAGGACACCTGGGTTGGGGACAAGGGGGTCACTTTTTGGGGGAGGGGTGCCACGATCCCCATATTCATTCCTTCCTAAATCATCCTCAAGGCTACCCCCTCCTCAGCCCCAGGGACTCTTTCCCTCTCCCATTCCAGGCTCCCCATCTCCATCCCATGCCCACAATCCCTGCCTCAGTCTCCCCCCAGAGGCCCCTTGATACCTCAGTGGCGCCTACTCTCCAATCTCTAGCTCAGCCCACAGCCGGGGGTTGGGGGGGAACATTGGTAACACTTAGGGTCTGGGGAATGGGGGAGTGGTGCAGATTTGGGAGAAGGAGCTGCTGGAGGCAGAGTTAAGGAAGATTTTGTCTGGGTTGTGAGAGGAAGAAACGAAGTTCTAGGCAAGAGGGTGAGCCTTCCAAGGACCCTGCAATACCAGGGCGATTAAAGACGCTCTAGCTGAATGGCCCCCTTTTTAAAGAGAAGCTGGGTGCTGGCAAACGGAAGACAAAATCGTTTGCCCAAGATCACATCAGACCCGTTTCCTAAGATGTCAAAGTCTAGATGCCAGGCTGGGCTGCAAGTCCAGCCTTTTATTTTAGAGAGGGGAGAACCCAGGCCCAGGGTCAGAGCAGGCACTAGAGGCCGGAGTTTGGAGGAGGCCCCTCAGCTGGGATGCATCTCCCTCATGTTACCAGGGAGAAAGGAAGCAAAGGTTGCCTCGTTAACATGCTCAGGGGGCCCGCCAAGTGGACCAGTTACGCAACTGTCACCCAGCACAGTCCCTTGGCATGCTAGAGGAAAATCCTCCCCAGGATTCTCTTGAGCCAAAAGATGGGATTAGAGCCAATGTTCCAACTGCCTCGCTTTAAGGCCCACAAAGGGGAAGGGCCTGACCAGGGTCAAAGAGGGGCAGTGGCTATACAACAAGAATGTGCCTCGCAGACTTTGGCTGAGCCAGAGAGAGTACTTAAAGACCTTCTGGCCCACACAGCCGTTAGCTTACAGAGGGGAAACTGAGGCATGGAGAAAAGTGACTTTCCCCAAGGTCACAATGAAAGGGGGACCCGGGTTGGGGAGAGGAGGGGAGGCTCACAAAAGGATATTTACTTCTTCAAGTGGAGGCTGGAGGCTCATCCCATTAGCCAAGGTGGCCACAAAACTCTAGGAGAGAGTAACAGGGAGAGACGGTTAGCTCCCGGCGGCCAGGCTCAGGGACTCTGGGGGACAAGTGGGGAGGGGGCAGGGGGAGAGGGGTCCCCCCCCAGCCCCAGCTGCGGCTGCAGATAACTCGGGCAAAAGCCCTTCAGCGATGCTCACTCCCTGGGGCCTTCCCTCTACTCCACCCCGGCCCCCTCCCCCGGCAGACGAACACAGACAGCTGCGCCGACAGCCACCGCCCCCCCCCCCCGTCACCCTGCGGCCCCCCCCCCCGGTCGCGCCTGCGCAGGCCCGGGCACCAGGAATAGCCCGTCCTGGGGGCCGTGACCTCAGCGTGTTCCTGCGCAGTCACAGCCCACCCACCCACCTGCGAGCTGGCAGGACCGGGCCAGAGCAGCCCCCCGCCCCCGCCCCCTCCTCCCCAAGCCGTCTAAGACCCTCGCCGCTCCCTGCGCCCCGAGCTCTTTTCTGCGCTTGGAGATCGCCATTCCCGCTCCCGTCAGCCCATCTCTCGAGACCCCCGGGGTCCCGCCGCCGCCGCCGCCCCCTCCTCTGGGAAGCCCTCCAGTCCTTTGTTCTCCTGGGGGCCACAGTCGGAGGCCCCCCAGGCACGCCGACGGGGGCCACGTGGGGCTCGGGGGAAAGGAAGTGGCGCTCGGACCGGAAGTGGTGGCCGGTCCCCCCCCGAGCCCCACGTGGTACCCTCACGCACCCCCGAGCCCCTAGCCGCCCTGCGAGGCCTCCTCTGCACCCCGATCCTCAACGTGCTTGGAGACGCCGGGCTAAGTAGCCGGCGCTGGGTGGAGAGGGGGCCCCGCTGGGCTTCCTTCCCATCTCCTTCTACCGTCGTCGCCGCCTCCACGCCGTCCTCCCAGATTGCCCACTAGCAGCCCCCCCGATGCCGATTGCGGCCGCCTTCGAAGAAGCCCCCAACTACCGCTGCCGCCGCCGCCGCCGCCGCCGCCGCAACCACCGCTACCACCGCCACCACCCGGCCCTGCTCACCTCCATGATGCAGTTCGTGGCCTCGGCTGCCGCCGCCATCTTCTCTCCCCCCCAACTCGCCCCCCGCCCGCGGCTCCCCAGGGGCCTCCTTTTAGCGAACGCACCGCCCCCTGCCCGCCGTGGGCACCACCTCTCCCACACTCTCATTGGACGACTCACCCGCCCACCTTTACGTCAAGCGTTCTCATTGGTTATGCGTAAGGATAGCCCCGCCCCTTCGTCACTTTCCCAGAGGACCCCGCGCAAGCAGGGCCACCCATCTCACCGTCGACCCGCCCCACCGTGCTGATGCGCTCATTGGCGGGCCTGCGGCACTGCGCATGCCCTCCCCCGCGCATCGCCAAGTAGCCCCTCTGATTGGCGTGAAGCCGCCAAAGGCGGCGGGGTGGGAGCGCTCCGGTAAAACGCTGCAGCCCATTGGTCTCGACTGGACAGTAGGAGGCGGTAGTGCTCCAAGCCTTCTGGCAGCCGGGACTCCGCCCGGGATACGCCCCCTGCCAATCAGCCCCGGGAGAGTGCCCACTTCGGGCACTAGCCCCACCCATTGGTCCCGCCCATACCAATCAGCTGCCAGCACGAATTCCCGGGCCGCGTGGGTTGCGTGGCTTCTCGGCCGCTCATCTCAGCCCCTGAGAACTGCGATCGAGGCGGGGTTGGGGGGAGACCAGAGGAACTTGGGAGCGATAGGCTCCAAAGACCCCGAGGAGGCTAGAGACCCAAGATGTGGGCAGAAACATGGGGAGAGACAGAAGGGAACGAAGGTGGGGGGAGCGGTGGCGGCTTACAAAGACTCAGAGAAACATAGACGGAGAGCAGAGACCTGCAGATAGAGCCAGAAGGGGGTAAAAACGTGGGGGACCCAGAGCAAGGCAGAGAGAGAGCTGAAGGCCATCGGGAGATGGCAAGAGTGGCCAACCCCACTGCTCCCAATTCCGGCCCTAGGACCCTTTCCTCCTGGCCCCGGCTGGAAGGAAGGGGGGGCGGGTGTGGGTGTGGGTGTGGGTGGGGGGGGTGTGTCGGACAAAACACTACAACTCCCAGCAAAGCACTAGGGCCCCTGCTTCGAGCAGGGCGCGCAAAGGTCAATGGGAAACGTAGTTTCCTGAGTCCTTGTTGCCAGGGGGCGGAACCTCTCGGAACTTCCCGCATCAGCACACAGCCCCATACTTTTTAAACAACGTTTCAACTTGCCAGAATCCTTGTGCCAACACTCACTGGGCCAGGGGCGGGACATCATTTGCATATCGTCTCTCCCGGCCTGCCTGGGGTTGGGTTGATTCCAGGGGGGAGGGTATTTGCCCCCATGGAATCAGCTGACCCGCACAGGGCTGGGAGCGTCGGCCGAGCAGGAAGGAGTAACCTGAAGAGCCCAAGTCCCCCTGCCGGGAACTAGGTAACGCGGAAGGACCGGGTGTGGGGGTGGGGGCGAGTCAGCATGCTGTTAGGCGGTGGGACGCTGGGAGCCGTACGCAGCGCTGCTACGGGCCTCAGTTTCCAGATCCACAGAATGGGCCCAGGCATCTCCACTTCCTGGGACGCGCTCACCGTCCCCGTCCCGAAGCCTGCCCCGCCATCCCGCACCCCAGCCCTGGCCTTTGAGGCAGGACTGCACTCCCCCAGGCCCCTCAGCCACAATAGCCTCCAGCTTCCGGAATGCCCCCACAGCCCAGCTGGAGCATGGCCAACAAGACCAAGCCGCGGATCTTGCCCTGGCTGCGGGAGCAGCTGGACTCGGGCTTGCTGGGTGCGACCTGGATCGATGCAGAGCACACGCGCTTCTTTATCCCCTGGAAGCACGGGCTTCGCCAGGACTTGCAGCAAGAGGATTTCCGCATCTTCCAGGTGCGAGGCCCCTGGCTGCGAGGGGTGGGAGGGAATTGGCCCTGCCTTCTGGGAGGGGGGTGGAGGGGGGCAGGAGGGCAGGGGGAAGCCGGACTTCGCCACGGGTCCCATGTCCGTCTGGGCCTGGCAGGCATGGGCGGAGGCCAGCGGCAGCTATCGGCCTGGCATCGATGTGCCGGACCCAGCCACGTGGAAACGGAATTTTCGGGCAGCCCTAGACCGCAAGCAGAACCTGCGCGTGGTCAGCAACCACAGTCGGGACACTCAGAATCCACACAAGATCTACGAGTTCTTGTCAGAGGACGGGGAGGGCTGCGAGGCCGGCCGGGCTGCTGAGCACGAGGACCAGGTAAGGGCCCTCCTTGGCCCCCGGTGCCAGTGGCGAGGTGGGGACACAGACGCTCTCCATGGTACCACTTCTGTGCTCCCCCTCTGCAGGAAGACACCATCCAGGAGATCCTGGAGGCCCTGACACTGTCCACTCAGCAGCAGCAGCAATTTCATGGAGGTAGGCTGCAGCTGTTGAACCCATGGGCTCACGCACTGTTCATCTCCATCTGAGCGACCTCTTTTGCTCTATCCCTTAGACTTCAGCCCCAACTCCTTCCTGGAGCAGCTCCCCCAGACACCAGAACCAGCCTTGTCCTGCAACCCCTTAATGCCGATTTTTGCCAGCGGCTTCCGTGAGTACAAGCTAGCTGGAAGTAAGAGGTCTTGGTCTGCCAAGGAGGGAGCTGGGGTGTCTTCTGGATGTCTGGGGTGTTCAGCTCTACCCATCTGTCTTCAGAGACCGAGTATGAGGTGACAGCCTTCTATCGGGGGCGCCAAGTTCTTCAGAAATGCCTCTCTTGCCTCAAAGGCCTCCGGTTGGTAGGGCCAGGACCTGGGGCTGAGACTTGGATGGAGCTGGATGGGACATCACTGGCCCTGCCTGAGCCCAGCAGCGCCCTCACTGACCAGCGGACAGCGTACTACGTCAGCAGGGTGCTGGGCAGCCTTGGGGCTGGGCTGGCCCTGTGGAACTCCCAGACTGAATTCAGGGCACAGCGCTTGGGCCACTGCGGGACGTACTGGACCCTGGGAGAGCAGGCATCCCCTGGGGCCACAGGGAGGGAAGTGACAAAGGAAAGAGATGGCCAGCAAGTCTGCTCCATTCCAGAGTTCGTGAATGGTGAGGCTGGGATAGGCTGGGCTGGCCGGGCAGGTCGGGCCAGGTCAGGCCAGGTGAGTGCTCCTGCCTTGAGCATCCTCCTTCTCTCTTATGTACCCTCAGACCTGATCTCCTTCCTGGAAGGCAGTCACCGCTCGCCCCAGTACACTCTCTGGTTCTGCCTAGGGGAATCTTGGCCCACCAATTCACAGCTATGGACCAAGAAGCTTGTCATGGTCAAGGTGCCCCAACAGACCCAGAGGTGGACACCCATGTTCCAGGGGATGGCCCTCTTGCCACTGGCCAGTGAAGGCCCAGAGTTGGGGAATCTAGCTTTAATCCCTGGCTCTGTTACTTAAGTGACAACACACACTTGCCTTCCTCTGTGCCAAGTAGGGGGTGGACTGGTGTTCAGACCATTGCACCCACAAAAACCAGAGAGCATGGGAGGTTCTGCCCTTGGGGCCTGGGTTTCAATTCTAGTTCTGTGCCCAGGCCTAACTGACCACTGGGCAAAGGGAGGGCTTTCCAGGAGCTGGAAGGGTTGAATCCTAATGAACCCACAGAGAAGACTGCAGCCCCTGGCACAGCGGTCATATCTTCTGATCAGGAGGGAGGCTTTCCCTTTTTAGCCACTCTCTCCTCTCTAGGTGGTGCCCACTGCACTGAGGGCACTCCATGAGGTGGCCCAGGCTGGGGGAGCATCGTCACTGGAAGAGGAGGTGGATCTGCACATCTCTGGCAGCCTTTCCCTGTCCCTGGCACCTGCCCATCTCCACGGCTACCTGCAGGGGCTGGCCCACAGCATGCAGTGGGAGTCGGGGGCTCACTGCTGAGCTCTCCCCTCTTCTCAGTCCGGATCCAGTGCCTGGCCACACTCCCTTCTCCAGTCTTGGGGACCCCAGGGCAAAAGCCCTTTCTCTGAGCCTGTACACTGCCTCCAAAATAAAAGGGCTGACGTGGGTCTCGTGAGTCGCTGTATGACCTTGGCTGAATCTTTGTTCCGTCCCTACAGTGAGGCGACTCCCGCCTCCCAACCTAAGGGACCTTGAGCCCCGAGTCCCTCACCTTTCTGAGTGGGGGCTGGCCTCTGGCCTGGCCTGCACTCCTGCTTTACACAGGGTACCAACTGCTAGAAGGAGGGGCACAGAGGTGGATGCCTCAGGCCCTGAAAGCCCCTCCAAAAGCTGAGCTTTGGGGTACAAGGGGGAGCTGCCCCAGTATCCCTGTGTGCTATGCCCATAACCACAGCCTCAGGGGAAAGGAGGTTCCTCTCCTCCCTCCACAGGTCCAAGCACAGCCAGGGTCAAGACTCCATTCCAGCCTCCAATGCCCTCCCCATCTCCCTGTAGGACCCCCAGAAAAAGAAGGGGCCAGAGGCAAAGCTGGAGGGTGTAACATTTCATGAAATCCTTAACTAGGGCTGGAGAGAAGAGGGCACAAGGAGGGAAGAAGAAGTGGGCCTGGGGGCGTTGGGGAGAAGTCTAGCTGGGCCAGACGGGTCCCCTCCCCCATCACCCCCCAATCCCACGAAGCTGTGGCTGAGGGGAGAAGGAAGGAGAGACATAAATATGTCAGGGCCCAGACAGGCAGGGCTCAGAGCGGGGGCACGGGCAGGACCGGGCCACACTTGTCAGGAGGTGCAGGTTCCTTAGACTGCCGAGAAGGCCCAGAGGGATCGCCAGGCTTGCGGCCGTGCTTGCGAAAGTAGCGGTAGCGCTGGACGTAGGCCCGGACCAGGTTGCTCACCTTCACGGGGTTGATTTCCCCACTCTTGCTGTGACAGATCTGGCCGTGGGGAGGTCATGGTCAGTGCCAGCCCTGGCCCAGGGAGCCTGCCTCTGTTCCCCACCCCCCACCAGCCCTCCCCCGGCCTGTCTCTCCAGCCCCACCTTGTGCACAGCCTTCCTCAGGATGTCCTTGTACTCCTCCTTGGTGATGTCCTTCTTCTGGTAGTAGGGCTTGATGGCGAGCTTCACCTCCTCCACTGCCCGCTCCTGCGTATGCAGCTTTTTCAGGTACTGAGAGACACAGACAGGCCAGGGTGGGAGTCACCAGGAGGGCAGGGGGCGATGCCCAGAGCCAGCCCAGGCACTGCTGCCCCTTGCTACCAACCATTTCCAACCCAGCGGCCAGAGGTTCTCCTCCATCCTCGTCTGCCTCTTCAGCCTTGGAGGCTTTCAGGACCCTGCCCCTCCACCCCTCTCCCGGTTCTCTCTCTTTCTCTCTCTCTCCCCCGCCTTACTCTCCCCCCTCCCCCAAGTTCTTCTCCCATCTCTCTGATTGCTCTTTCTCTCTCCTTTGGAGAAGCCTCCTCCAGATCAGGCCCTCTCACTGTAGGCATCCCTCAAGGTTTGTCCTTGGGCCCTTTTCCCTCTGTCCTACCTCACTTGGGGATCTCCTCAGCTCCCATGCAATTAATTACCATTTCTATGCTGATCATTCTCAAATCTACTTTTTTCTGCTTCAAAACCTGCTGACCCCCAAGCCCAAGTCTCCAAGTGACTTTCAGACATCTCAAACAGGATGTCTTAAACTCAGTACAGCCAAAACTGAACTCGTTCTCTTTCCCCTTAAACCACCCCACCTCCGCCATTTTCCCCAAGACTGTGGAGGGCACCCACCGTCCCAGTCCCTCAGGCTCCCACCTAGGAGTCATCCCAGGCTCCTCACCCTCTCACCCCCAGATCCAATATGGTGCCACGGTCCGTCGATTTCTCCTCTGCAAAATCTCTCCAGCGTGCTCCTTCTCTCCTCTGACCCTGCCACTCCCTCTGCACAAACCCTCATCCCCTCACCCCTGGACTATGGCGACAGCTGCTGGGTGGCCTGCCTGCCTCCGGTTCATTCTCCATTCAGCCACTAAAGTGATTTTCCTTAAGCACAGGTCCGACCATGTCATTCCCTACTCATAAACTCCAATGGTTCCCTGTGGCCTCCAAGTTCAAATGGAATCCTCCAGACAGCCTTCAGAGCACAGCTCCCTCCTGCCTTTCCAGTCCCCTCAGGCCTCATCCCCAACATGTACTCTTCACTAAAGTGCCCCCGGCCTCTTAGCTTTCCACCTTCCCACTCTGGGCATCTTTCCGGAGCATCCCTCAGGCCCGGAACGCCCTCCTGCTTCCTGTAAGCCCCAAACTGAATGATACTATCTATAGGAAGCCCCCTCTGAATCCCCAGGCCGAGCTCTCTCTGTCCAGCAGGCCCAGATCTCCCAAGCCCCTAACTGTGGACCTGCTACCTTCCCTCAGAACATGGGTTCTGCTAGCTTGTCTCATCCTCCCCCAGCCTTAGTACAGGACGCGGATCGGGGGGAGGGGAGGCCCAGCCAGCCACCTCAGGTCTCCCTGGGGGCCATCCCCTTCTGGTGGCACTCACTTTGTCGGTGTCCATCCGCCCATCGGAGCTGCTGCTGCCTTCCCTGCGGTCAGGGCCCCCAGCCAGGCCTCCGGGCGAAGGGGGAGAGGAGCTGCAACCACCCAGAGGCAGCCCCATGCTGCCCCCACCATGAAGCAGGTAGCCCGAAGGCCCAGGGGGGAGCCCCAGCACAGCGCCACCTGGGGCCTGAGCCCCACCCAGGGCTGAGGGTGGCTTCGCATGGCCGAGGATCTGTAGGGAGAGTGAAGATGAATGCAGATGCTCGGGGCCCCCCAGTCCCTTGGCAGCTGCTCTCAGCCCCTGCTGGATCCCCACCTGGTTGGTGGCCTGGATCAGTTCCTGGGCTTTGGCCCGGCTGGCCAGATTGGCCTCCTCCATCTTGAAGAGCAGAGCAGTCACTAGGAAGGCAGAAAGGCCGGAGAAGATGACGGGTCAGGGTGAGCCCAGCTCATCAACACCCTGTGGTCTGTGCCCGTGCCACCCCCAATCCGTCTTACTGTTTCCACGCTCTCCTCACTGCACGCCTAGGCCCTTCCCACATGCTCTACGTCCCTCCCTTCCCCGCTCCCCTCCAGCTCAGCCCCGACTCACAGGCCAACACGCCGCTGGTGGCACAATCCACCCCGGCTGGCAAATTCCAAGGCATGGGGGGCGGGGGGACCGGGGGCGGGGGGGCCCGGGTCGGGGGCCCCTCCTCCGGTGCCGCCTCAGCCGTGCCGATACCGCCTGCCCCTCCTGCTCCCGCTCCTGCTCCTCCCCCAGAGGCCGTGGTGGTGCCAGGCTGCTCCTCCTCTTCTTCCTCCTCCTCCTCTTCCTCGTCCCCATCTTCCCGGTCTCCTCGGCCTCGACCCCGGCCTCCGGCCCTAGCCGGCTCCTCGGGCAAGAAGGACACGTCGGGTGTCTTGCAGCTGCTGTCCACGGTCTGCGAGTCGGGCGTGAGGGCTGGGGGCGGCGGGGCTGCCTTTGGGGTAGGGGGACTGGGGGGCTTGCCCGGGGCCCGTTCCTCCCCTGACCAAGAAGTCTCCTCAGCTCCCTTGGGTCCAGCCTGGCTGCAGCTGTCGGCCTTGGACTTCTTCAGGGTCGTCCCGCCGCTGCTTCCGCCGGCCTTCTTCTTCTTAGTTTTGGTGCCTTTCGTCTTCACCTTTGACCCTTTGACCTTTTTGAGGCCAGCCTTAGCCTTGACTTTGGCCTTCTTCAGCTTGGGGCCTCCCGGGGCCACCCCTTTGCCAGGCTCGCCAGACGCCTTCTCGTCGGCCTTCAAGAAGGGAGACCGGCTCTCGCGGTCACGGCTGAATTTGACCCCAATGGAGCTGGGGGCCGTCGCCGTGGCCACCTCCTTGGCGGAGGTCGTGCTGCTGACGCCCTCTCGGATCAGGACCGCCACCTTGGACTGAAGCTTGACCTTGCGCCCGCTGCCCCCGCTGGCAGTCTTGGGGGCCGCTTCTTTGCCTGAGGATGGCCGGGCCTTCTTGGACCCTTTATCCCGCTCGCGCTCTGCACCCTCCGAGGAGGCCGTCTTCTTCCGCCCCTTCTCCCGGGGGGCCAGGGCTGCTGACCGCTTGCGCTCCTTCTCACTAGACCCCTTCCCGCCCCCACCTCCCCTCTCCTCACAGCTCAGCCCTTCCGAGTCATAGAGAACCTCCCGCTTGGGCAGGGGCGAAGCTGGGGCAGGGCCGCTCCCAGCCACGGAGGCCGAGCGCGACGTGGGCTTCTCGGCCCTCCCCACTGTGATGGTCCGCTTGATGGAAAAGAGGTCGTGGTCCGTGAGGTCCTGAATGGACGGGGGCACGGCCCCCCGTCGCCGACTCTCCCTCTCTGTCCCAGCCACTGACACCTTCTCAGGGTCCCCCCCGCCCCGCTTCTCGCCCCTCGACCGAGACCGTTTCTTCTTCTTCTTGCTGCTGCCTTCGCCGCGGTGCTTGGTCCGGTGCCGCTCCCGCCTGGAGGACGAGGACGCTGGAGGGGGCGACGCGGAAGACCTTCGCCGCCGCCTCCTCCGCTTCTCTCGGGACCGGGACCGGCGCCCCCCTCTCCTCCTCTCGGAGCTTGGCGACCAGGAGGACCGTGGCCGTGGGGAGCGGGAGCGCGACCGGCGGCGCGAGGACCGAGAGCTGGGCTTGCGGTCCCGTGACCGGTGCTTCTTGGGGTCCCAGGCCACGGGGGCCGGCGGGCTGGGTGGGGCCGGCGGGGCCGGCGTCTCCTTGGCCTCTCGCTTGTGATCCCGCTTGGACTTCTTCCTGGGAGGCTGGGGCGGGGCGGCGGGGGCTGTGGATGGGGAGGGAGACCGCTGCCGATAGCGCTCCCGCCGCTGGGTCAGGATCTTGCGCCGAAGATCCAGGCCGGTCCACCGGGGGTCGGAGGATGTAGCAGGAGGTGCGGTGGGGACGGGGTCACCCAGGTCCACCTGCAGGGCCCCTTCCCCGTCAGACTCCGCGTGCAGAGAAAGGAAGTCGTCGCCCTCAGGGCCCCGAGCTGGCGGAGGGGGCAGTGGTGCGGCTGGGGCAGTGGCGGCAGCACTAGCTGAAGGGGGGTTAGGCCGGGGGGCTCGGCCCCCAGCTCCACGGAACAGTGCCACGGGAGCAAAGCGCAGCTCCTCCTCCGGCTGCACGATCTCCCCTTCCTCGATCTCAGAGTCCAGAGGTGGGGCAGCCGGAGGGAAGGGGGCCCCCGTGGTAACCACCTCCAGGGACAGCTTGCCTTCCCCTCTCGAAGCCTCTGCCTCAGCCCCCACCACAAAGACTCTTCGGCGTGGGGGACCACCCTCCACCCGGGTTGAGTCGGCCTGGGGTGGGGAGCCAGAGCCTGCTGGGGGTGGAGGCTCTGGCCCAGGGCTCTCCCCACTGGGGAAATCCTGGCTCAGACTGTTATCGTCATAGATGCCTGCCAGAGTCTCAGAGATTCGACTGATGCTATGTGAAAGGCCTTCCTCATCCTCCTCCTCTTCTTCCTCCTCCTCCTCTTCCTCCTCCTCTTCCTCCTCCTCCTCCTCTTCCTCCTCCTCCCCAGGAGATGGTGTGCCCCCTGAGGAGCTAGGGTTGGAGCCCGTGGGCTCAAAGGGGTCATATTTCTGCTCAGGTGCAGGCGGTGGGGAATAAGCCTCATCCGTGGGGTGGAAGGGGTCATAGATGTCATAGCGAGGAGCTGCGGGAGGGGGTGGGGGGGGCGGGGGGGAGGACGATGAGGACCGTGGGGAGGATGAAGGAGAGGAGGAGGTAGAGGAGGGGGCCGGTGGCGGGGCTGGCCCCCCATCTCCTGTGCCCATGGTCAGCAGCGGGAGGCGGGAGGAGGCACTGGTAGGGTCCAGGAAGCCAGGCTGCAGAAGAGACCCTGCGGGAGGTGAAACGGGACGCCATGAGGGTGACGGACCTCGGCCTCTCCAAAGCGGGCCCCACCCCGCTCCCCGGCTCCCCACTCCGGTCACCTGACTTGTTGAGCCGCCAGGCCCGGCTGCCATGGAGTGGGTGAGAGATGGGTAGAGAGAGGGGAGCTCCATCTCCCAGCTGGACCTCTGCCACCAGCTCCAGCATCTCAGCGGGCTCCTCCCTGCAGGGGTACAGAGGACAGCAAGGGGTCACAGGGTAAGCTCACCCCACCTGGCCCCACCCAGCTGCCACTTTCCCTCCAGGTACACCACTCACTCCGCAGCCGGGAAGTCCAGCCGGCCTGAGATCCAGGAGGCCGGGGGCTCAAGAACTCCCACGAGCCCAGCCAGAAAGCTGCGGGCAGCAAGGTCCACCACCTGTAACCAGAGGAGTCCGACTCTTTCGAGGAGCAGCCCCAGGACCTCGAGCCATCCGGGACCCCAACAAACAGCCCCTGGGCGCCCCAGGGAGCCCCCACCCAGCTCCCACACTCACGGCAGCAGCATCAGTCCCGCCTGCCCCCCTGAGGCAGAGCTCGGCTCTGGGGCTCCGACAGCGTTTCCTTCGGGGACCTCGAGCTCGAGGGACGTCTGGAGGAGGGAGAAAAAGAGAGGTCAGGACAGGGGGCCAAGGCAACAGGGCCAGCAGAAGCCTGGAGAGGGACAGTGGGAACCCAAGCCACAACTCCAAATGCTCCCTACCTTTCTCACTGGTCAGCTCCCCCTGCAGTGAACCCCCTACTGCCTGCTGGAGAGCCCGCTGAGAAATGGGAAAGAAGAGAGACACTCAGAAGTCTGAGCCCACAGACACGCTCTTCCCAGGCAGCCAGGGGACACCCACGCTTAACCCACTCACCAGGATGATGGCTGAGGGCAAGGGGGCTGGGCTGGGGGCCAGGGTAGGGTCTCTGTCAGGCAGGCCAGGGACCTCTCTCCTCTCATCATGGGGCTCCTCTGCTGAGGCACCTCTGGGCTCCTCCTCATCCTCCATGGTCACCTGGGAAAAGGAGGGACTAGTGTGCAGGCAGGTCCCCCCAAGAAAGCAGACCCTTTCCTTTGCTCCCAGTCAGTCCTCAGGGCCCACTCTCAGGTCATCTGATGAGCAGCAAACACCCAGGGCTCACTCTGGGCACCACAGAAGGTCCCAGCCCCACAGAGACATCCCTCAGCCCCAAGGTCCCCTTCGTTTCTTATTCCTGGTGTCCCATCCCCTCTTCTTGACATTCAGGCCTCAGAGGAATTCCTAATATCTGATGACCAAAACAGCCACCTCCCAACTCCTCAGATGCCTCTCCTAATCCCAAAGGTCCCCCCTGCCTCCCATACAGATCCTCACCCTACTCAGACAGCCACAGGTGACCCCTCTTGCCCCATATAGCTTTTCCAGGCCTACTTAGACCTCTGATATCCGCTGATGCCCAGACTCAAAAAGAAGTCGACCCTTTTTCTCACCTCTGATACTGTCACTGTGGTCCTCCTCAGATTCTCATAAAGACCTCCATACTCTGACACCCCCCCATTTCCTCTATGCTCCCCTCCACCCTGTATTCCCTCTCACGACTAGCCAACCCCTTCTCTATTTACAAGCTCAGTCTTCCCCTAGAAGGGCCCCCCCCCCAACCCCAGCAGGTTGCAGAGACCCCATCCAGAACCAGGTCCCCGAAGGAAACGCTGTCGGAGCCCCAGAGCCGAGCTCTGCCTCAGGGGAGCAGGCGGGACTGATGCTGCTGCCGTGAGTGTGGGAGCTGGGTGGGGGCTCCCTGGGGCGCCCAGGGGCTGTTTGTCGGGGTCCCGGATGGCTCGAGGTCCTGGGGCTGCTCCTCGAAAGAGTCGGACTCTTCCCAGGTGACCGTGGAGACCCCATCCAGAACCGGAGAAGGCTCAGGCTGGGCTGGGGAGCAGGACACTAGGCTCTGCCTGAGGTCCAACTAGCCCCGATTTGAAGGGTGACTTCTGATGAATCCCCGCCCTTCTCTAAGCCTCATTTGTTCCTCTACCTATTTGGGGGGTTTTGTTTTTGGGGTGGGTGAAACTGATGATTTCTCAAAAATCCTCCTGGCGATTCACCTCTCGTCTCTCAGCCGGTGTCAAGGATGGGAAGGGCCGCACCAAGGCCTTTACGCTGCCCCCGCCCCCACCGGCAAAATCTGGGGGCCGTGAGCCCCCCTACGATGGGGCCCCCCATCTGACACCTGTGCGCCCCCTGCTTGCTCGCCGACGGCCCCGGGCCCGACAGGCAGCCCCTTCCCCACGGACGTCGCAGCCCTGCCCCTCTGGCCAAGGACCTCAAAGACGGCCCTCCCTGCTCCGGCCAGGCGTCCCCCGGCAGACCCCGGCCCGCTCCGGCCGCCTCCCGGTGTCCGGCTGCACGTCCGCACGCACCCGGCCCGGGGCGCTCCCTGGGATGCCGGGGGTCCTGCTCGGACAGCGGCCCCCCGCCACCGAGGCCCAGGGGCCTGCGATCGCCGGGCCCTGCGCGGCCCCTGGAGACAAGAGCCCCCCGGCCGCGCCCCAGGCCGTGAGCCCCTCCCCCCGGGCTCCGGCGGGCGCGTAGACCTGCCGGGCGGCGTACACGGCGGCGCAGCTCCGCTCGGGGGCCCGAGCCGGGCGGCCATCTTACCCCGGCGGCGGCGGCGGCGGCGGCGGCGGCGGCGGCGGCGGCGGCGGCTGCGGCGGCCTGGGCCTCGACGCTCCCCTCCCTGCCCCGTCCGGCCCTCCCTCCGTCCGTCCTTTCCCCAGTCCGTCCGCCCCTCACCCGCTCGCCGCCGCCGCCGCTGCCGCTGCTCCTCCTCCTCCTCCTCCTCCTCCGCCTTCGCCTCCGCCTCCGCCTCCGCCTCCTCCTGGCTCCGCGGCCTCCTCTCTCTCCTCTCGTCTCGATCTCCTCTCGCTCGCTCCTCCGGCTGCGGCTCAGGGGCCCCGGCGCGGGCGGGGCAAGGCGGGATGGGGCGGGGCCGGGCGCGCGCCGCCTCGGGGCACGCTGGGAAATGCAGTCCGGCAGAAGCGTCGCCCGCCCACGGCAGCCGGCTGGGGAACTGCGCTTCCCGGTGAGCAGCGCGGTGGCACGCGGGTCCCGCCGGGAGGCGTAGTTCCTTGACGCGCGGAAGCAGAGGAAGGCCGAGCCAAGCTAGGGAGGGAGGAAGGGAGGAAGGTAGGTGGGGCTGGCAATGTCGAGCGCGCCTCCCCCCCTCCCCTCCAATCCGACTCCGCAGTGTTCTGCGCGCGACCGGAAGGAAAAGGCCTGCGGCAAAGGCCTTCGGGAGTTGTAGTCAGTCGAGGCTGAGAGACTGCGGGACCAAAGTGCATAGCCTCACTCAACCTTGGCTCTCACCCTCTCCCCGGGGAGCCTGGCGCCCCATCCTAAAGGATCTAGACTTGATAGGAGATGAGAGGGAGAGAGGGAGGGAGGGAGAGAGGGAGGGAGGGAGGGAACAAGTATTTACTAGCGTTTTACAAATATAACATCATTTGACAGAACTGAAAGGGTGACTCAGGGAAAATCGCTCGCCCTCCCTCTCTGGACCTCCGTTTCCTCCTGTAAGATCCAGTAAGATAAGGGAAGTAGGGAAAAGTTGAAATATTTGGACGGGGACCCCTGCGCCCCTTCCTCCTGTCTCTGGCCTCCGGGCTCATGGGTTTGGAATGCGATGACTTCACGACCCAGCCGAGAGCAAAACTCCGCCCCCTCATTCGCATAAACCCGCCTCCTGGGACCCCATGAGGGCGAAGCCCCGACTATATTAACAAAAGCCCCGCCTCCGGACCCCGGTCACTTTCCTGTGCCTCTCGGCTTGGCTGAGAGGAAGCTTTTATTTGCATATCCCGCCTCCACATGTAGGACACCGCCCCGACCCTGACTAATGCGGGACCCTCTTTAGCTGAGCCTCGCCTAGGCCAGGAAATTCCACCAGCTTATTAACATACCCCGCAGCGTTCTGTCTCCCATTGGCGGACCACGACAGCGTCTCCCCCCCCCCCCCCCAGGGCCTGGACGTTCCACCTGGAACCTTAGAAGCTTAACACCAAGCGCCCTCCGGGGCTCATTAGCATGGCTCCGCCCCCGTGTTCTCATTAGCATGGCTCCGCCCCAGTCGAGCCAGGCTGGGCACCTCCCTGGGCCCCGAGGCGGCGGCAGCGGGCCGGCGACATGAGCGGGGTGGCAGCGGCGGCAGCGGCTGGAGCGGGAGTCGGGCAGGGGCGCGGGCGGGGCCGTCCAGGGGCGGCCCTGTCGGCCCCGGCCCCAGCCGGGGAGACGCACAAGCTGGTCGTCGTGGGAGGTGGCGGTGTGGGCAAGAGCGCGCTCACTATCCAGTTCATCCAGGTAGCGGAGGGCGCCCGCCCGGGCCCCCCCCCCCCCCCCGCGGCGACCACGGCCCCTGCTCTGGGTCCCCCGGGAGCCCCGCCCACCGGAGCCCCTCCCCCAGGGCTGTGCTCGCCTCCTGCACACGTGCCACACAAACCACTCTCTCCCTGCCCGGGGGTCCCTGCTACGATCTGGCCCCGACCCCTGCCATCCCCCAGTTCGGGCCCTGCCACCACATTCCCCCACCCCACCCCCAAGTTCCGTTCCTGGCCTTGGCCTTGGCCTTGGCCCTGGCCCTGGCCCTGGCCCTGGCCGGGGGGGTGGGGAAGGCGGTCGGGGCAGGAAGGGCGGGAGCCGGAGGCGGGAGGGCTCCCCCTTTCCGGGCAGCGCAGACAGCGGGATCTGGCCGCATCCCAGGCTAAGGAGGGAGGGACTGGACCGGACCAGCCAGGGCCTCGGGGAGGGAAAGAGTCAGAGCGGGCGGACACGGGAGAGGGCGAGAGAGACAGACTCCAGCGAGCGGGGGTCGAGGGGGACAGGACGAGCCCCGCGCCCTGACAGGTCGAGATGGGGAGAGCTTCAAACCCAAGAGGGGCGAACACTGGGGCCGGGACAAGAGCCGCCCTGGGTCTGACTTCCCATCCCCTCGCTGGCAGTCCTACTTCGTGTCTGACTATGACCCAACCATCGAGGACTCCTACACCAAGCTGTGCAGTGTGGATGGGATCCCGGCCCGGCTGGACAGTGAGGGGGAGGAGGATTACTGGGGAGGGGGGAGGTGAGGAAGAGGGACTGCTGGCGGGGCGGGGGAGCTGGAAGGAAGGCGTAGGGCCCCCCAATCCCTTTTTGCCCCTCCCCAGTCCTGGACACCGCCGGGCAAGAGGAGTTTGGGGCCATGAGGGAACAATATATGAGAGCCGGCCACGGCTTCCTGCTAGTATACGCTATCAATGACCGGCAGAGGTGAGCTACCTGGCTGCCCCACCCCCTAGAGGGTGCATGAGACGAATATCCGGGCTGGCTTTGGTGCTTGCACTTGCAAAGGGCCAGCTTTGGAACCCGAAGGAGGGGAGGAGTAAGGGCTGGCCTTGGCACCTGCAGAAGGAAGACCGAGAGGTGGTCCTGGTGGCGGGCAGCGGGCCCAACTTAAGCTCTGCTTCCTGGCTCCCCCGTCTGCCCTCCCTGCTTTAGCTTTAACGAGGCAGACAAGCTGCATACTCAGATCCTCCGCGTCAAGGACAGAGATGACTTCCCCATCGTGCTGGTGGGCAACAAGGCTGATCTGGAGACCCAGAGACAGGTCAGGCGCCGTGGGGAGCAGGGCAGGGAGGGGCAGGTCCCAGGGCGCGGCTGCTCAGCCCCCTCTCCTCCCCACTGCCCCAGGTACCCCGTTCTGAGGCCTCGGCCTTCTGTGCCTCCCGCCACATAGCCTATTTTGAAGCATCGGCCAAACTCCGCCTCAACGTGGACGAAGCCTTTGAACAGCTAGTCCGAGCTGTCCGGTGAGAATGAGCCTCGGCCCCTCCCCCTCCCCCAGCCTAGTGAACAAAACAAGCAGGGGTTCTCGTGTCTGGCTCTCCAAGCCTCAGCGTCCCTTCCTGGTAAGCTAGATGTTCCCTACCCACCAGACACCCTCCCATCCCACCCAAGTCCATGCCTGGCAGGATCTGCAGTAGCGCCCCGTTCCAGCTGCCGTCCTACCCGCCCACTCTCGGTCCCCACCTGGCTTCCCCTAAAAAGTATCTCCCTCCACAGGAAGTACCAGGAGCAAGAGCTGCCCCCCAGTCCCCCAACACCCCCTAGGAAGAAGGCTGGGAGCGGTGGTTGCCCATGCCTCCTTCTCTAACTCCTGTGCCCTTGGGCCCGGAGCAGCACCTCAGAGATGGCTCTCTACTTGCCTTGCTGTCTGGGGCCCTTCCCCACGTGGGGCCTGTTACCTCTCCTGTCCAATGGCATGGATTGACTGTCGGGGAGAGAGGAGTGCAGGGGGAGCCCTGAAGCACCCCCCACACACACACTGCCCCTCCATGTCCAGTTACACTACACCAACCGGGCCCCTGGGACGGGGTCACCCAGTGCCTTCCTCACAGCGCACACCCTTCCCTTTCTCCCTCAAAATCACAACTGTATATACTCTGCCACCCCACTTCTCAATAAACCTCACTGCCAATACCAGACTGAGCGTCAATCAGTTCCTAGGGAAGGGCCCCGTGACCGAACTTCGAACAGACCCAAGAATCCCTGGGGCGGATGACCAGCTGGCCAAAGCTTCCAGGGCCCCCCACCCCCACCAAGGCCCAAAGGTATAGCCCAGAGTGAGGGGCAACTGCTGTCCCTGAGTCTGGCCCCTACTCTGGGGGTAGCTGGTCACTTCTAGCCCCACTGGGGAGGGAGGTCCAGGCCACAACCCCTGCCCACTTCCAAACTCCCCTATCCCCTCCTGCGCACTTCATTCCTTCCTGGGGGGAGGAAGGGGCCTGTGGCCTCCTCAGGCGTGGCAGGGGCTCAGAAGTTAACCCCAACAAGTGGTCACCCATATTCCTTTGGAGGTCTCCAGTGACGGGGAGCTCATTCCCTACTTCAGCAGCAACAGGGTAGCTCCCATTTTTATAGGATCATAGGAAATGCATCCCCCCCCCATCCATGGGTTTCTAGAAACTGCATTGTCCCCTCCCCCTTCCCCCCCTCCCCCACCGCAGCGCAGGACAGAGGCACACGAGGGCCAGCCCATGCAAATAAAGTGGTTGCTGTTCCGGAGCCTGGCTGGTTCTGTGTACACAGTGTATACAAGGTGAATTGTTTAGAAGCCCAAGAGAAAGACAGAGCGAGAGACAACAGGGTAGAGGAAGGGGTTGGGGAGGAGGAGGGGAGTGGACAGACTGATAAAAAATAGAACCACATTCAGACAACACTCAGAAACTGGAGCGAGGTGGGCCGGGGGCTGGGCCAGGGACCAGACACAAAGCGCTGTACGTAGAAAAGGAGGGGGGCCGGAGCGAAGACCCCTTCTCTTCCCCCTCCCCTAAGTCCCTCCCCAAAGGTATGTACAATAAATAAGATTAAAAATAATTAACAAGCTGAGATCCCCTACCCCACCCACCACAGCCTCCCACTGCCAAGGGATGGCGCTTAAAGAAAAGGTCTTGGTTGGAAGCGGGAGCACTCCCTGGACCCCCCACCCATACATAGACTTTTCCTATACATTATGTACATGGAGGGAGGGCAGAGGAGGGGAGGGCAAAGGAGGGAGGGTACTAAATAGACATTTATACATATATATATAAATAATTTCTCTGTACAGTGAAAGGGGGTGGGGGGCAGGGAGGGGCTACAACCCAGCAGGGCAAGTCAGCGACCCGGACGTCGGACACTCGTGGGCCCCCAGGGTCACACGCAGCGGCCTTGGGCCTGGGCCTGGGCCTGGGCCAAGAGGTCACTGAAGGAATCAAAGAGCTGTTCCAGCCAGGGCTGATTTCTCATACACTGCTGCACCACCTCTTCCTGCCCCAGGTCATCGGCACCTCCCTCGATGGCCAGCGTCTGGAGACGGGGGAAAGCAGAGAAACAGCTGGAGGACCCTGGTAGTGGGGCAGGCCACAGAGCCAGGACGCACAGGGTGACCGGAGGGATGGAAATGGGGAGACGGCCCCAAGGGAGCCGGGGCAGGCCACACAGGGCTACCAGAGGGAGACGGCCCCGGGGCAGCCGGGGCAGGCCACACAGGGCTACCAGAGGGAGATGGCCCCGGGGGAGCCGGGGCAGGCCACACACGGCTACCAGAGGGAGATGGCCCTGGGGGAGCCGGGGCAGGGAGATGGTCTCCAAATGGGCTGGGATGAGGAAGGGCTGGAGGGCTACCTGGTCCCTGCAGCGGAGGAAGGTGTGGTATTTGTAGTGGTGGAGAGCGTGATAGAGCGTGTAGAAACTTGACTTGTCCAGCTCCACCTTGAACTCCTAGAACAGGGAAAAGGGCAGAGGAAGCCTGAGCACCCAAGGGGGCCCAGCCCGGGCCACCTTCAGCCCTCCCACCTTGGGCTCCAGTGGAGGTACCTGCGCTCGGGCCACGGTCCTCTTCAGTTTGCTCAGGGTCTTCCGGTTATATGGGTCCCCTGCAGGCCGAAGCCGCACGGCACCAGAGCCCGTCCCAGGGGCACCTTCTGCTCCCCCAGCCCCACCACTGCCACGCTCTACCTGCAACTGGGGGAAAGTGTGCAGGGCATCCTGGGAGAAAAAGAGCTGCGTCAGAGGGCGGCCTGGGCCACCAACCGGACCCCTGACCCAAGCAGAGAGTACCCTGTGCTGCTACTACCAGGTCCTTGACCCTGACTGACCCCTGACCCGGGCAGAGGGCACCCCATGTCACCAATACCAGGCCCCTGGCCCACCACCCCACCCCTTCAGGCACCTGCAGGGCTGGGCTCAGGGAAAGGCGCTTGAGAACTTTTTTCTTGTGCTCATTGAGGATTCCATCAATCTTTCTCATCGGGGGCAGGTACAGCTCATCTGAGGAGAGACAGATATGAGTACCCCAGGTGTCCTGGCCCTTGACCCCTGGGGCCTGCCTCCAGCCCCGACGGGGAGACCCTGTCCACTCACCGTGTGTGTCCTCCAAGGCCTGGATCATGTCAGGGTCCAGGGCCGTGCTCACCAGCATCTCCACATAGCTGCGGTACATCTCTCTCATGGCCCGAGTCTTCAGAAGCCGCCCAGGGGCAGCCCGCTCTGCCAGGAAGGGAGGAAGGATGGCTCCTTCTATCAGCCGCCCCTTCCTCTCCACCTGGCCACACTATGCCATCTAATCTCAACGGACCTCGATGCCCCCACTCCAGCCCCGCCACCTCCAACCACATGCCTTACTACTCTCCAGGCCACCCACCCCCACAGCCATGCCAGCCGTGCCAAGGCAGGCCCCTTGCTCAGGGACCTCGGCCTGGCCCTCACCATCCTCACTGGGGGGCCCGGGGGAGGACTCAGAATCGGAGGAGCTGCCTCTGGTCGCTGCCGAGCGTTCACTCGCCTCCTTCAGCCACTTCTTTCTCTTCTTCGGGGGAGGCTCGGCCTTCACCTTGGCTGGACGGGCCTTTGGAGGGCGTGGAGGCCTGGCTGGGGCCGTCTCCACTGCAGGTGGGCCAGGGCGGGGGCCCCGCTCCCCTCGAGTGGCCCGCTCCGACCGAAGGGCCCGCTCCTTGTCGGGAGGGCGGGCTGGAGGAGGTGGTTTCTCTGGGGCCGGCTCTGGGGCCTTCTCCGGGGACTTCTCAGGGACCTTTTCCGGGGGCTTCTCCGGGGGCTTCTCGGGGGTCTTCTCGGGGGCCTTCTCAGGGGGCTCTGGCTTTGAAGGGGGAGCTGGGGGCTTGGGAAGGGACGCCCCACCCCCTGGGGCTACTGTCGCAGATGACGCGGGAGCAGCCTTTGGCTGGCCTGGACGCCTGAGTGAGAAGAGAGATGAGGCAAAAATCATATTCCTTTTTATCTCTCAACTGCACCCGGAGACCCTCTGTCCACTTCTCCCAGGGACCCTCTTTCCCAACACGCTCGATTCAAATCCTTCCTCCGTAGCCCTGCCCACGAGTACCTGACGGGGACCGGGGGCCGATGCCACGGCTTTCGCGCACAGACTCTCACATAATCCTTCTTATTCACATTCTCCAGAAACTTCACGTAGAGGCGCTGGTATCGGTTCTTGGCATCCCCAAAATAACCCAAGTACTGGTAAAGTGGGGGGCGGGGAACAGAAGGAAGAGTTAGGGCTCCCTCCGCGTGGTCTCCGCAGGGGACCCTCCCAAGCTGGCTCGGGGCCCACACCTCTGCACACCCCGCTCCTGCCTGTCTCTAGCAAGCCGGCAGCCACGCGCCCCAACCCCAGCACGCCCCCAACCAGGTTTACATTGCTAGTAGCGCAGAACTGCCTCTGTCCATCCTTGATCTCTGGGGTGAACTTCTGGAGAAGGGCCTTCTGAACCCTCCAGATGGGGGGCGGCTCCCGGCCTGTCTGCAGGGCCAGCTGCAAGGAGGAGGGCGCGGGGTCAGCATGGCCCCATCTCCAGCCGGGCAGCACTCCAGGCTTCCTCTGATGCCGCTCTCTTCCCTCACGCCCCTTCCCCGGCTTCGGACGAGCTCCCCCAAGTTCAGGTTCTAAAGCCCTGGGCCATTCCACCCCTCTCGGCTACTCGGGACATGATGGGATCAATCCTCCCCAGAACGGACAGGCAGAGATGGGCCCAACGGCACTCCAGGGACGGCAGAGGCCTCTGGACTCTGCCTCCAGATCCCCTTCGAACCCAACCTTCATTTGGAGGCCCTGGGCTCCTGCACTGATTGAGGGTCTACTATGGGCCCAGCACTGTGCGAGGCACTTTACAAGTACGCCAGTCCAGCTTGCCTTAAGAGCTTCCTCCTGCCAACCCTAGGCCAGAGGCCAAAGCCACCATGGAGAGGACAAAGGAGGCAGCCGAGCCTCGAGTCAGAGGTTCTGGGGCCACATTCCACTCCCAGGATACCGTCGGCTAAGTCCTTTCCCCAGTGTGGGCCTCAGCCTTCCTCTGGCTAAAATGTGGGGGTTGGCAGCCCCACCACTGTCTCCTCATCCAAGCCTCCTCCTGATAGCCGTCTCAGGAGCCCGGCCCAGCTTCCCGGCCCCCAGCAGTGAGGCCTCTTTCCTCCATCTGCTAAGCCTAGACACCAGAGGACCCCTGCTGGGTCTCTGCAGACGGCCCACCCGTTCTCAGGATTCTTTGCTGAGAAGCCCACAAGGCACGGCCAAAAAGAGCCTGAGCTCAGCCTTCCGCCCCAGGGGTATCTCCTCAAACACAGAGATCAGCCAAGCCGACGCCTCACCCCCATCTCAGGAGAAATCGAGGTTCTGCTAGGAAGGGCGCTGGGCAAGGTGACTGCGGTAGCCAGGGAGGCCTGAGGCAGGGCACACCCAGCACGGCCTCCTCCACTCACCTTAAGGGCTGGGATGTCCTCCGCCCGGATGACAAACTCATCCCTCTCGCGGAAGATGCCCTCGCCTCCGCTCTCCCCCGCCTCGTCGTCGGTCTCACCACACACAGCCGCGGTCTCTTGCTTCTTGGCTAAGTGCAGGGGCCGAGCATCAGGGGGCTCGGGCTCCTCGGGGGACGGGGCTGAGGGGGGGGCCGGGGCTGGCGGCTCTGGCGGAGGGAGCGGCGGCATTGGCACAGGAGGGATGGCAGGAGGTGGGAGCGGCAGGGGCGGAGGGGGCGGGGAGGCAGGCTCTGGGGGCACCAAGGGTGGGGGGGAAGGGGGCGAGGGAGGAGAAGACGGAGCGGGTGACGGGGGTGGCTTCTCGTCCAGGACGGGGGCTTCTGAGGGAGCAAGGACAGATGGTGGAGCTGTTCAGAACGGGGAGCACCAGGGCCCAGCCCCACATCCCCAACCCTCCCCAAGCCAGCCTGCACGCTCTTTAGACTCTAGACTGTGCCTTTCCCCGCGACACCTCCTTTCTCCTCCCCACTAGATGGAAGGAAGGAAGGAAGGAAGGAAGGAAGGAAGGAAGGAGACAGACGTTTATTAGATGAGTGCCAGGCACTGCACTAAGCATTTTACAAACGTCATCTCGTTTCATCCTCGTGACAACCCCGGGTGGTAGGTGCTATTATGATCCCTGTTTCACAGTTGAGGAAACTGAGGCAGGAGCCCGAGCTCCTGGGCAAGCAGCTAAGGGACTTGCCCAGTCCCACGGCAGGGCACACAGCCGAGGGCGGATTTGAACTCGGGACTTCCTCACCCCGGGCCCCACGCTCTACCCTAGCTGCTCCCGACGGGTCAAGCAGCCTCCGAGCCCCTTGGGTTCCCTCAGCTCGGGGCCTCGCAGGCCCCTCAGGAGCCTTGCCCCGGGCAGGGCCGGCCTCTGGGCCCACTCCGCCCGCCACCACGCTCCCCGACGCCACCACGCTCCCCGACCAGGGTTCTCACCAGGGCCGGAGGCCGCGGCGGGGGCAGCGGCCGGACCGGCGTCCTTGGGGGCGGGCGGATCGTCCAGGGCCGAGATGGCGGAGGAGATGCTTGCCTGCAGGTCGCGGTTCTTGGCCACTGAGTCCTCCTCGTCCGAGGAGAAGGAGGGCAGGGTCTCCAGGTTCCGCTTCAGCTCCTCGTCCAGGCGCTTGCAGGGCGAGGGGCAGCCCAGGCCCAGGCCGTCGCTCTCTGCGGCCTCCAGGGCCCCACCCAGCCCGAAGGGGGGAGCGGGGGGCGGGGGCGGGGCCGGGGGGGCCGCGGCCGGGGGCGGCCCCAGAGTCCGGGCAGGCCCGGCCTTGGAAGGGCTGGGGGGTGGCCCCGAGCCCGAAGGCAGCTGCTGTCTCTTGCCCGACTTCAGGAAGTCCAGGAAGGAGGCCATGAAGCCCGACTTCATCTCTGGCTGCTTCTCCTCCACCTCCTTGATCTTCGCCTGGATCTTCTCCCGGGTCTGGCTCGAGTCCAGGCCGCCATCCGCGGGGCCAGATGCCGCTGGCTCGCCCGCCACGGGGCCGCCACCCTCGCCCACTTTGGGCACCGCCAGTTTGATCTGGAAGAGACGGGAGGGCTGTCGCAAACCCCCCTCTCCCCGGGCACCCACGGCCGCCCCCCACGGGGGGCCCGGGGAGCCCCTCCCTCACCCCCGCAAACGCTCCCCGGGAAGGGAGCCGTCCGATGCCTTCACCTTGAGCGGCTTCAAGGGCTCCAGCCCCTCGGCGCCGGGCTCGTCCACCTTCCTCCCCCGGCCCCGGCCCCGGCCGCGGGGCTTCCTGGCTCCGTCCGCCGGGGTGCCGGGAGCGCGGGGACACAGCTGGGGCCCGGGAGGAGGGTCGGCCAGGGGCCGGATGCGGGGCCGTCCCCGGGGCCGAGGCGGGCCGTCCCGTTTGGCTTTGGTGGGCTTCCTCCCCCGGCGCCGGGGCCCGGTGGGGCCGGGGGCCGGCGGGCAGAAGTCGATGTCCCCCAAGGGCGAGAGGGCTGGGCGGGAACGGCAGCTGGACACGAGGTCTGGCAGCAGGTCAGGGAGGCGGCGGGAGTTGAGGCGGATGTCGGCGGGCACGTCGGCCTTATCCTCGTCGGCCTCAAACTCGTACTCCTGCGCGTACAGCTTCTTGGGGGTCTGGAAGGGAGGGTCCCGCCGCCGCAGCAGGTGGAAGGACGAGGTCTTCAGCAGCTTCTTGGGCTTGGATGAGCAGAAGATGGGCGAGGTGAGGCCGCCCTTGGGCTCCGGTGGCGGTGGAGGCGGGGGTGGCGGAGGCGGGGGGGGCTGGTGCTGCCCGGCCTGGATCAGGCCCAGGGGCTCCGTGTTGACGGTGGACGGCAGCTCCACGGGGGTCTTGCCGGGGTCCAAGCCCAGCCCGGGCGGCTCGGGCCCCCCACTCGCCGGTCCGCCAGGGCAGTAGGGGCCGTAAGGGTCGTAGGCCGGAGGAGCCGGGGGCGCGGCTCCGCTGCCGCCCTTGGGGTCGGCCTCGTCCTCCGGGGGCCCCGCCTTGGGGTAGTCATCGCCGCTGCCTCCGCCGAACATCTCCTCCATGGTGGGGAAGAAGCCGCGCTCCTCGTCCTGCAGCAGCGAGTCAGGGAAGCAGATGGACGTCAAGGGCACGAAGCGGGGCGCCTTGGGCCCCTGCGGGCTGGGGCTGCGATAGGCTCCCGCCGGGTCCTTGGCCTCCCCGGGCCGAGGGCCGCCCGCCTCGGCGGGGGGAGCAGGCAGGGGCTCCAAGGCGCCCAGCAGGTCCTGCATGGCCCCGGGGGCCTCCAGTCCCTCGTCCGCGCGCAGCCGGGGACCCGGGGAGGCAGCTTCGAGGCCGGGAGGCCCCCGCAGGTGGGCCTCGAGTTGGAGAGGTCCAGAGTCCCGAGGGGCAGGCTCCAGGAGGTGCACGCCCACTTTGCGGGGCGCAGGGGCAGAGGGGGGAGCCGGGGGGCTGGGCGCGTGGCTCAGCACCGAAGGCAGGAGCTGGGGGGGGGGCGGAGGCGGAGGCGGGGGCAGGACGAGAGGAAGCTCAGGGGTGCCCTCCAGGAGCAGGCCGTGATGGGAGGGCGGCGGTGGGGCTGGGGCGGGCGGGGGCGGAGTCTTCTGCAGGTAGGCCCCCAGGTCCTTGGCCCCCGCCCCGTAGTGGACAACCGAGGTGGCCAGGGCCTCGGGGGTGCCCCCGCCCCGCTCGCTGCTGGCAGCCTTCTTCTTGTCCTTCAGCCGCCCCAGCCCCAGCTCCAGCGCGGCCCCGTCGTCCAGGCTGGCGCTCGTCCGGATCACGCTCTGCAGGTGGTAGCGCTGCTGCTCCTCCTTGGCCAGGTCGTAGGCCGCAGCGGTGGCCTTGGGGCCACTCCCGCCACCGGGCCCCTCGCTGCCCCTCTGCTCTTCACACTCTCCCACTAGGCCTTCGGGGCCCGAGCCCCGGGGCGGGCTGGGGGCCTGCAGCAAGTGCTGGATGAGGAAGTCCTCATCCTCGGTGCGCTGCCCTGTCCCCCCGCTCCCCGGCCCCCCCAGCAGCTCTCCCCCATCTCCTTTGCCCTTATAGCCCCCGGCTCCCCCTGCCCCCGGGTAGCCGCCACCCCCACCAGGAGGGCCCAGGAAGGTCGGAGAGGCCAACACCGAACTCAGGTACTTTCCAGGGGCGCCAGGGCTAGCCACCCCTGGGGGCCGCCCTCCTCCGGCAGCTGGTGGTGACTGCAAGGGCCGAATGATGTGGGAAGGACTAGCTTCCCCACCCCCACCGCCACCTAAGGAGGCTGGCGTGTGGCCCCAGGCCCCGCCGTGGCCTGAGAGGGCTGGAGAATGGCCGGTGCTATAGCTGAGAGAGGGGCTGGCCGTGGGCAGGCCCTGGGAGTGGGGGGCAGGGCCGGGGTAGCCTTCACTCTGCACCCCATAAGGAAGGCTCTGGAGCTGGTCAGGGGAGTAGCTTTGGCAGGTGGTCAGGCTGGGAGGAGGTTGCTGGGGAGGCCCACCAGGCTGCGCCTGGGGAGGTCCTGCTGTATAGCCAGGCCCCTTACTCAGGTCCTGGGCCTGGGTGGCACCAAAACCCTGGCTGTAGGCCTGGGGACCCATGAGGCCCTGGGGCTGGCCTGGGGAGTAAGCTTGGCCCCCCCCACTGCCAGCCCCACTGGGCTTCCCGGTCCCAGCAGCATATCCCCCACCCCCCAGGCTCTGGCACTTAGGTGTGGCTGTGGAGCGGGACGGGGGGGGCCGCGCCGTTCCAGCCCCCGCCCCATAACCCCCCTTGGCTGCCTTGTAACCAGGTGACTGAATGATGGGGCGGTAGCCTCCCCCTGCCGCACCAGCCCCCTGCCCCCCTGTCCCCGGCCCAGCTTCTGGGCCGGCTGCCCGGCCCCCGGCCCCTGTGCCCCCTGCACCAGCCCCCTGCCCCCCCTTAGCTGCCTCCCCAGCTCCAGGGGAAGGCTCCCCCCCTAGAGGACTACAGGCCAGACTGGCCCGGTGGCCCATGGCTGGGGGCGGGTAGCTGCCGCCACAGCTCAGGTAGTGCTGTAGGGAGTGGGCCGTTGGGGGTGGGGGGGGCGGGGGCGGGGGCTGGGCACTGGCCGGCCTCTGGTAGTGCTTGATGACGCTGTCCTGCCTGGGCAAGGCCCGTTCAGGTGGGGGCCCGGGTGGGGCGGCCCCAGAGAAATTGTACAGCTGGGGAGAGGACTGCTCTGAAGAGGAGGAGGCCAAGAGGTTAAACTGAGCAGGGAGATGGCGGGGAGGGGGGGGAGGCTCAGGAGGCCCTGTGCGGTAGGGAGGAGTCTGAGCAGGCCCCAGGCTGGCAGGCCCCAGGACGCCACCCCCCGCCAGCCTCTCAAAGCCCAGTGAAGAGGGCACGGTTGGGGCCTGAGAAGGCTTCAGGTGCAAGACATCATGTGGTGACAGGAGCCCGTTGGCGGGTGGGCTGAAGGGCGGGTCCTGGAGGCTTAGAGACGACGGCACCGGGAAGGGGCGACCCCCAAATGAGGCTGGGTGCTGATAGGCGGACAGAGCTGACGAGGATGGGAACGTCCCCGAGCCGGGCAGGGCCCCCGAGATGAATAGCTCCGTGGGGCCGGGCGTGTGCATGGCTGGGGAGAGGGGCCCAGGGTTAGACAGGAAGCGCCGCACCCTGGACCCCGGGCTTCCCCATCACGCTACCACCCCTTCCACCCTGGGCTAGGCTACCTGTCTGCCAGGATGGACTTCGGAACTGAGACAGGAGAGAGGAAGCAGACGGGCCTGGCTGGGGGGCCCGGGACTCCAGGGCAGAGATCAGATTCATGACTGAGGCATCTGGACCAGCTGAACCAGCATGGTGGAGGCCCGTGTCAAACAAGCCTGAGAGCCCTGGGGGAGGCACAGGCAGGAGGGTGAGGGGCCGCCCTCAGAGCGAAGCCTGGGACCCGAAGGGCCACGAAGTGAGGGTCCCTACCACCAAAGGAAGGGGAACCGGCACCGGGGCAACAGGAGGCGTGGCCGGGGAGCGGGGGGCGTGGCCGGGGAGCAGGGGGCGTGGCCGGGGAGCGGGGAGACAGGCAGGAAGGAGGCTGGATAAGGAAGAAAGAAAGCCGAAGAAGGGAGCCTTAGACTGACTGACTGATGAGAAGAGCCAGTGAAAGCGCACTACAGGGAGTGCAGATACGGGCAGTAAGGGAGACATGCACAGTCAGAGAGATCGTGGGGAGCTCACTTCACAAAGGAAGGAAATGGAGCCCAGAACAGGTAAGGATTTGGCCCAGGTCACATGGAGTGGCAAAGCCAGGACTGCCTCTCACTCAGGCTGAGGCTGAGCCCAATATAGCAGGCTGGGAGAAGAGGCCAGGAAGTACAAGCCGTGGAGGCCGGGATGTGCGGAGGGAAGGGCAGCCAAGGAGCCCAGCACAAGGAGCCCATCCCACAGCATCTGGGTCCAGTGGTCCTACCTGCAGGGTGATGATTGGTGGCATACCCCTGAAGCGGGTGAGGGGCTGCATAAGCCTGGCGGTGTAAGATGTCTGTCTCCGGGTGGGAAGTCCTGGAGCCGCCATATACCAAGCTGGGGAGGGGGGAAAGAGGCAGGAAGGTTATCCTAGGTATTAGAGACCAGACCAGCCTGATTCCATCCCCAAGGGTATCTACTGGGGCTTCTTTCCTTCTCTCTGGGGATGAGAAATTTCTAGGTTGGTAAACAGCAGGACCACAGCAGAGGGGAGGGCCTGGGGTCCCTATCCTCCGGATACACAATGGAATGGACCCACTGTCACACAAAGGTAGGAATCACGGGGCCACCAAGAGCCCCTGCCAGCCCAGACCTCGGGCCCCATAAGACTACAGAAAAAGACCCTTCTAGGCTGGCTCCGTATAAGCTACAGACACCTCACTGGTCCCAGGGTCACAGAAGACCCAAGGCAGTGATATGCAAGGGGTACGACATAGGTGGCCCAGACAGGTCAAGCTCTGAGTAAACACATGCATTAGAACTGCCCAGGGACACGTGTTCCCAAGAGAAGCTTACACACTCATACACAGCACAGCTACCTCAGATACAACTTGGCCCCAATCATGGGTGAAAAAAAAAACCCCCTATAACCATCATCAAACACACCCACTCTTTAATACTCAGACCTGAAGTGGGAATGGGCCAAGGGACCAACCCCATCCAAAGAGTGATCACAGTCAGACCCTTAGAGACACCATCAGCAGCTCAAGGAACCAGGGACTGAATGTGAAACCCACACACAGAGCTCAAGCCCCAGATAAGGGTCAATGAATCCAGCAGACAGACACAAAGCCCTCCAGCCTAGAAAAATGTGGAGATGGTAACATGTGGCCCCCACAGGCCACCATGAGGCTTTCCTCATCGGGACAAATCCCAGACAGATCACAAATTCCCAAACACAGAAAAAGCAGCTGGGAGAAGACACTGAAAGTACAGCCTAGACCAGGCAGACAGGAAGACAGGCCAGGCAAGAATACTGAGGAGGTATGCAAAGGGGCAGAGCAGACGCACTTGTAAACACAGAGCAAGGCTCCTCACACATGTAAATACCAGCTAGGATACCACGAGTAAACACGGCCCCAGGTACTGGAGCCTGCAAACCCTAAAGCCCAACCTGCCAAAGTGTGAATGCATAGGTGTGTTGGGGGGGGGATGCCTGACCCCCCCACCATTGTCCAGGCACTTCAGCTCAGAGCATGGAGAAGTTACTCAAGGGAAGAAGGGGGGCGGGGTGTGTCCAGAGACCTGCCTGCCCACTCCGCGTTCACCCCTTCCTGGTCCTCAAGGGGGGGCGGGGTTGCCCTGTACCACCCGCTGGGGATTGGGGGGGGGCTCCTCGCACAGCGGGGCGAACAGGGGGGGGGGGGGGGGGGGGGAGGGAGGGGGCCCAGGCAGACTTTGGGGTCGGCACTCCCTCCTCTTTCACTGAAGCAGGGGGTAGGCCTCTGCCCCCATGTTTTTGCATTTGCTTGCATTCCAACGCGCTCCGAAGTGGGGGGGGGCGGAGAGCGGGGGAGGGGGAAGGGCAGCAGCCAGGCCTCGGACGGGGTGGGGGGGGGGCCCCCGGGCCCCGGGGCCCCCCCCCCCCCGCGGCCCGGCCCCGACTCCTCCCCTCCCCTGCCCAGCTCAGCCCGCCCCGTCCAGGCCCCGCCGTGCCCTGCCCCGGGCCCTAGGCGGCCCCGGACTCCTTACCTAGCTTTCGCTGATCTCTCGTAGCTCCATCCCGCCCCGGCGCCGAGCGGGTCCCCGAAGCCGGCGCTCGGGTAGTTCCTGTCCATGAAGGGGCCGCGGTGGGGGCGGGCGGGCGGGCCGGGATGGGGATGGGGATGGGGGAGGGGGAGGGGGGACGGGGAGGGGGCGCAGCGCGCTTGCAGCAGCCGCCGCCGGGGGCCCGGGCCCAGGGCCGGGGCCTGTCTCTGCCTCTGCCGCCGCGGGGCCCGCGCCTACGGGGCCGGGAGGGGAGGGGGAGGGGG
>NW_020953943.1:254114-271623 GCF_900497805.2 Vombatus ursinus | reverse complement strand
GGCGGAGACGGCCCCTCCCCCTCCCCTCCCCCTCCCCTCCCCCCTAGGATTGGGACTGTCTAGAACTAGGCTCCGAAGTGGCAGGGACGCACCAGCTATCCTGAAGAAGTCGCGACCCACCTAGGGCACCCCCTAAGGAGACTGGCACCGGCCACTATGTGGATGGGGCGGGAGCGCCATTATAAAGGCTTGTCCCACTCGGACGTCTGTGTGCACGCACCTAGGCTACCGGAGCAGCAAGGCTAGGACACGTGTGCACATACCTCTTGTGCCCGAGGAAGCCTGGGACACACGAGGAGCCTGCGTGTGTCCTGAAGGGGGAGAGGGCCACGTGTGTGGACACACGCAGGGGGAGGGGGGAGAGAGAAGGAGGGCAGTCGACTTCCCAGGCAAATCTTTTCCAGCCCTGTTCTGGGTTTCCTGAGTAGGGGGGTCACGGGGCAGAGAAGACGCGGGCTGGCCTCGGGGGCGGGAGGGGGAGGTCTTCTTCTCAGTGGGACCGCCGAATACTACGGGGAGGGGATGGAGAAAAGGGAGTCAGAGGCGCGCCGGGGAGGGGCTTTCAGCTCCCAAGGTTTCTCCTCCAATCCCGATCCCTGATTGTCGTCCCGCGGGCCCCGCCCCCGGGAGGGATTCCATTCAGACTCCGCCCCTCCGTGCAGGTACCTCTGGTAGGGTGGGGGGGGAGCGTCATGCACCCCCGAGGCTGCCAGTGCCTGCTCGTAAGTGGGGAGGCCGGGGGGAGGCGGCAAGGGGGTCAAGGGCACATCCTCTGTCACCAGGAAGGCTCTGTAGGTTGGGAGAGACAGAGTCAGCCCCTGAAGGGGGAGACCCAAAAAAGGAGGGGAGGGGAGAGAGGAGATGGGGAGAATAACGGGATGTAACGGTTAAAAAAAAAAAAAAGGTGGAAAGCATCGATAAGAGATAAAGATCCCAAAGAGAGGAGGATAATACCGTGAAGAGTATAACTAGTAGGGCAAGACCAAGCAGCTGAGACCCAGATGGGGGAGGGGGGCAGGTAGAGTGAGACCTGACCAGATGGAGACTGAAGGAGAAAAAAACTTACCATCAAGACTGGCCCACCCAGGATCCACAGGGACCCAGGCCTCTTCCATGAACTGGAGCCCACTGGACATGTCCCCTGAGCCCCACCGTCCACCACAAGGTTTGCCTTTGCTGCCAGCCCCATCGTAAGAAGTGGAAAGAGAACCCCTGGATAGCCCCAGCTTCCTGGTCTCCCCAGGCCCTCACCTTTGGGGAGAGGGCCCAGGACTTTGATGCAACTGCCTCCGCTTATGCAGATACCAGAATGTGCCCAGGGCTGCCAGAAGCAAGACCAGTAGGCCAGCCCCCAGCCCCACAGCCAATGCTGCTACATCCACCCGGCCATTCCCTGTTGGAGAGGAAAGGAGTGAAGTCAGGGTCAGGTCTTCGAGCCACTGAGATCTCACTCTCCCCTAGGTCTGAACCCTCAGCCCCATTGCTAAGGCACACACTTCCTTAAGACAAGGCTACTGGGCTGGGGAGGGGCGCAGCAAGTCCCCATAGACCTCCAGCCTCACCAGGCCCTCTGTTGGGGAATGAAGACCTTAAGAATGATTTCTGGTTTGTTTTTTTTTTAATTTGAAAAAAGATGGCTTCCCACCTAAATAGGCCCTGTGGCTAGTGTCCCTTTAGTGTTGGGGGGAAAAAGATTTATTCTGTTAGGGCTTTGGGGCTGCAGGTTTTAGCAGCCTCGTGAGGCCCCATACTACCATTGCTGGGGAATGTCCATCTCTGTTTCTTTGGCATTGGCTCTCACCTGTATCTGGAAAGTTCTCCCTCCCTAGCTCCACTCCAGCTTCAGCTGCTAGAGGTCTTTCCCGATTCCGACCCCTCTCCATTCTTCCTCTCCCAGAAATTCCCCTGAATTTTCTTTACGTATATTTTGTATAGACTCTTTTCTCTCCCACTCTGCCCATAATTGTTATTTTTCCATCAATAAGCATTTCAACTAGGGTGAGATTGGGCTAGGTATTCTGAGCCAGATGATACAAAGATAAAAAGCCAACAATGGTGTTTGCCCTGGAGAAATGTGTCTGCGTAGAAGTGGAAACAAAGTAGATATAAAGTCTCTAGAAGTAGTCTCCCAATGATATACAAAGTAAATTGAGATGGATACATAGTGTCAGCTTAAATGTAAGTAGATACAAAAGAAGACCAAAGCAAATCCCAGGGGCTGGGTATTTCAAAAGGAGACACCAGCAAACAGCTGGGAGAATGAGGAGAGGCTTGTCAGCTAACCCTACAAGGAAACTAGGCCTCCTACAAAGTGAAAGTGAGGAGAAAGATGGGAGAGGAAAGGAAGTATGATGCTGCCAGTCAGGAATTGCAAAAGGCACAAGGCCGGTTAGGCCTGCTTGCAAAGTGCTTGGAAAGCTGGAAAGTGCCCCAGAAGGATGGAAAGGCAGGCTGGGCCCAGGTTACAAAGGGCTTCAGGATCCCCAGGTCCAGCTGAGCCAATTAAGACTTGGAGACAAGGTGAGGGCAGGGCTCAGATCTGGATTGGATCCCATTGTATCAAGTTGAATTGGTTAAGGAAGGAATGAGCTCTGGGCTCCCAGGACCTCCTCCTGGAATGTGGTTCACAATAATGGGGTGGGGTCCCCAGTGTTTAACCTAGTACTCACCAGTGCCACCCTTCCCATTGTAGGGGTAGTTCTCCCAGAAGAGATCCTAGGGCAGAAGCAGAGGCAATTTAAGCCCTATCCACTGTCCTGGCAGGGCCTGCCCCCTTGGTACTGCCCCTTCCTGGGCTCCACCCCCACACACAGGTACCCACCCCCCTCCCAGGTCCTGCTCACCCAGAGCTTTGGGTCAGATTAGGCCTAGCCCCCTGGGATCAGGGCCCACCCTTCCTACAGACCTTGCAGACAAGAGTTGGGGGAGCCCACCCACAGGGACCCCCCCCAACCCCCAGGAGACTTTCTGATTTCTTCAGTAATCTCTCTGAAGCCAGGTTCTTTGCACAGTCCAGTACCAACCCACTTTCTGGTACCCCTGCCCCCATACTGACCCTGGTCCCAATAATCCCTCCCTACCCTCACCATAGTCCCAAACCTTACTTTCCCCATTCCTGACCTCGTCTTTACAGGTCATAATTACAAGCTCAGCCCTCCAACTGCCCTCTGCTTCACAGAGCACATTCCTCTGCCCAATACTGACCCTAGTTCTAACCTCCAAACTCTAGGAATCAGTCAGTTACCCTGCCCTATCACTCTCCCCCCCACCACTCTTCACCTTAGTCCCAGCCCTATCCTTCATCCCTAACTAAGCACCCCAAGTTCCCTGGCCTCTCAGGTCGGTTCCCTAGACCACTCAAGCCCCTAAACCTAGCCCACCGTGACTGGCACTCTAGGTTAAGATCTTGAACCAATTCTACCACTGGCCCTCTGGGCCCAGCACTGCTGGGCATCTCAGGGCCCAGGTTTCAGTCCCAGTCTGCCTGGCCCGAATTCTCCTCACATACCGTCAAAGTCCTGTCTTCAAACACCTCCTGAGCCTCTTCCCAGGAACACTGCTCCTCCCAGCATTCCCGTTCCAAGTTCCCAGGGGTAAGAAGCTCCAAATCCCAATGATTAGCCCGGGGGAAGCGCCGGGGCCCAGGCCCACTCCCCAGGAAACTCTGGGCTGTAGGGGCTCCTAAGAACACAGCTGTGGGGTCTGGGCCAGCAGCAGAACCTGAAGTGAGGCAAAGGCCCTGGTGAATAGCTGACCCAGGTCTCTGAGTTTGGGGGAGGGGGGAAATGCCGGTAGGCTAAATACAGGTAAAGGCAGAGGACCATCTATTTAGATCTGGGTGGGGGGAGGGCAGGGATGGGTTTAGAGGCACAGATGTCTTCATATCCCCAGAGAAAATGGGGGAAAAATCATATACTTGCCTGCCCATAATGAGGGCAGTGGCACAAATACCTGAGAATTACTCAGGGGATCCACTGTGCCTTAGGGTCAGGGACCAGATACCCGGATCCCCAGAGGCGGGGAGACAGGTGTGTCTGACCCTATCCACCCTTCCCCTGTTCCTTTTGTAGACACTCACCATGATCTTTCCTCAGGCCAGGCTGGGAGGCTCGAGAGGAAGTCAGCCCAAGGTATAGCAGTAGCAGGAAGGGGAAGCCCCTCATAGCGGGGTAGAGACAACCGACCTAGGGAGCCGCCCCCCCCACAAAGGCAGAACAAATCATTCTAGGGATATTCTCTTCACTCCCCAACTTGTACACCTGAGTACCATCAGAAGAAAACCCACTCTCGCCACTAGGGGGCCTCAGGGCCAGGGCTGAGGTTGCTGGCAGGCAGGCCGGCAGACTGGGTCCACCCCCTTTCCAACTCACCCTCTCCACCCCCAACTCGGAATTCCCCAGACCTTGCTGGCTGCTCAAGGGTCACTTATCACATCCGGTATTTCAGGGCAAATATTAGAGGAGAAGCTTAGGCAGGGAAGGCCTGAGGAGAGGGACAAGCTTAGGTAACAAGAGTTCAGACACCTGCCTGACCTAGGGACCGTGAGGAGGCACCTGAGTTTCTAAGGGGGTTAGGAGTTAAGTGAAGGCCTGGACAACTGTGTCCTCCAGAAGGCAAAGACAGAGGTTTCAGGTCTGAATCCTTGAGGGGAGTAGGGGAGGAAGGGCAGATGCCTAAATACCTGAGCCCATTAGGGATGGGGGGAGGGGCCTAGACTCCTGGGCCAAGGAGGGGCGGCCTCCACAAAGGGCACCCAGGGAAGGGCTTTCCTGGCCAATGACTCACTCACTCACCTGCCCAGAGGAGAGACCACACGGGGCCCGGGCTTTGGGGCTGTGTGGCCAGGAGGCGAGGGAGCAGGACCCAGCTCCCAGTGGCCTTAGGTGGCCAGCCCAGCTGGGAAGGGGCGGGGCCCCAGAGCTCACCTGGGAGGGGAGGGGCCCAGGTAAGGCCCAGGTGTTTAAAGGAGCCAGGTAGAAGGATAGCTTTGACCCTGACCATGACCTAAGGATGCTGGGCCTGGGTGGGGGGACGCTTCTCCTTGCCTGGGCAAGGGGAGTCGGCCAGCACGAATGGCTCCCGACCGCCCCCCCCCAAAAAAAAACACTCACACGCAAACACCACCACCATAGCCGGAGGAGGAAACTGAGACTTTCCTAGGGGGTCTGGGAATTGCTCTGGGTCACCCAGCCCTGGAGCCCAGTGCCAGCCGGGGCCCAGAAGCTGCCCAGGTCCCGGGGGTGGGGCCGAGGCCTCCGGCCCCGCCCTCGGCTCCCACCTCCCGGAACGTCGGAGGAGCCGGCCCCAGGCTGGGGGGAACGGAGGCGAGTGGGACACGTGGCGGACGCTTGGGGACGGTGCGCTTCCGGGAGCGGCGGAAGTGGGCGGCCCAGCCGGAGGGGCGGGGCTTAGTGGCGCCTCACTTCCGGTTCGTTGTTGACGCGGGGATTGTGGCTGTGCTGTGGTGAGAGCGCTTCTGTTAGCGCTTGGAGATCCCGGGCCGAGGTGAGCCGACCGCCCAAGGCCTCCTCGGTGCTTGGAGATCTCCGGCGGGGGCGGGGGCTGGGAGTGGCCCCCAGATCTGTCCTCCGTCCGGCCCAGACCCCGCTGTGGCTTCGGCTTCCTTGGGCCATCAGCCCGGCAGTGACGGGGGGGGGGGGGCGGGGGGGGGGGAAGGCCACGCGGGGGGGGGGGGGGTGGGAGGCAGCTGGGGGAGGGGCTGGCGGAGGCGAGTGGGGGTTGCTGGAGGAGGGGCTGGGGGACCGGGGGAGGGGAGGGTTGGCATGCTGGGAGGGTCGGGGGCAGTTGGACCGGCGGCCGGTTGGCCTGGAGGAGAGTGGCCTTAGGGAAGACTTGAGGACTGGGCATAAGCTTGACTGTCCCTGAGAGAGGGAGACCCCAGAGGAAAGAGCAGGAGCAGTGGGTAGAGATGGCAGAGGGGCAAGCTGAGGCTGGGGTCAGGAGAAGCTTCTTGGTAATCTCTGCCTGGGCTTGGCACGTGAGGAACTCCCCTGTAATCCCTGCTCCCAGGAACCTGAGGCTGTGCTGAAGGGCGTGTCAGCCCCTGTGGAGTCAAAAAGTTCCCGTGCCTATCGGTAACAGGGTCAAGTCCATGAGTGGTTCCCACATTTTCAGTCTGGATGAGTTGGGAAACCCAATTAAAAAAAAAAATAAGTAGGGGCAGCTAGGTGGCACAGTGGATAGAGCACCGGCCCTGAAGTCAGGAAGACCTAAGTTCAAATCCGGCCTCAGATCAAACACTTGACACGTACTAGCTGTGTGACCTTGGGCAAGTCACTTAACCCCAATTGCCATTAAAAAAAAAAAAGCAAACAAAAAAGAAAGGGATGGTTCGAGCTATCCTAGTGTGGAATGGTCTGCCTTGGGAAGTAGTGAGCTGCCTGTCATTCGAGGTCTTCAGGCAAAGCCTGCTGAGCCATCCCTTTTTGTTGTTGTTCAGTCATATCCGACTCTCCACGACCCCATTTGGGGTTTTCTTGGCAAAGATACTGGAGTGTTTGCCATTTCCTTCTCCAGCTCATTTAACAGATGAGGAAGACGGAGGCCAACAGGCTTAAATGATTTGCCCGGTGTCACGCCGCTAGTGTCTGAGTCCAGATTTGAAGTCAGGAAGATGAGATCTTAGGGGACTGAAAATCAGTAAGAGTAAATAATGTGACTGCATAGTACTCTTCAATCCCAGGCTTCGTTCCTTCTTTTGTAAACACTTGTTAAATCCTTGCTCTGCGCTCAGTGACAGGAGACAGAATGTTTATATGAGGCAGGATCCCTTCCCTCAGACCTCCCGTTTTGAAGTGTGGCACACACCACCATGCCTTAGGGCTGTCAGGTCATGGGAAAACCAAGTTCACTGCAAGGTCTGAGAGGCTGAGGAGGCCTGTTGGGGGAGGTGATGTTTGAGTCGAGCTTTCCCAGAACCTCTGAGGTTCTGATTTGGAAAGGGTTTCGATGGCCATCTGGTCCAGTGTAGAGCTTAAATAGAATCCCTGCCCCCTCTGCTTGAGGATCTGCAAGGATGGGGAGCCTGCCACCTCCCAAGGAATCCCAGCCCACTCCTGGCCAGCTCCAACTGTTAGGAAGTGTTTCTTGCCATGGGTCCAAAATTGGCATCCAACAGCTTCCCCCCCCCAGTCTTGCTGGTGCTGCCCTCGGCAGCCAAGGAAGCCAGCTCTCATGGGCTTGTCTACATGGTAGCCCTTGGCATCCTTGAAGGCAGCTCTCATCCACCCCCAGTGCCTTCAGCCAATCCTCACAGGCCTGTGTGCCTTGGTGGCTGAAGCCGAGCCAGGGAGACCAGTTTGGCCCCGGGCAGCTCTCCGTCTCCGTCTTGGCAGCCTTCTTCTGGCCACTCTCAAGCCTGTGAAGGCATTGGAGAGATGCCAGCAGGGGAAGAGGGAAGAGGTGGGACAAAGACACAGGGAGAGTTTAGTGGGGAGGGAGGTAGAGGCCCTGCATGGGGGCCAGGGAAGGAGGAGCTCAGCTAAGACGCCACGATTGGAGGAGACCAGGCTTTAGAGAGGAGAGGAAGCCCAGGAGCACCCTGAGAGGGCGTCCGGCCAGGGATCCCTTCCCAGGGCCATTGCCAGCCGGGGGTCAGTCATCTGGGCCAGAATGGGAAGCCGGCTCCCTCCCAAGGCTGCCCACTCCACTTGGGCCAGGCTCTCACTGCAGGGGCACTTGGGCCATCTAAACGTGCCTCTTAGCTCTCCATCGAGAAAGCCTCCCCTCTCTAGAGCACGACAGTCGCGTGACAGAGACCTTGGAGGTCTCTTCCTTTCCCAGATAAGGAAACTGAGGCACACAGGGGAAGTGACTCGGCCAAAGTCACATGGCTAGTAACTGGCAAAGGCCAGATTTGATCCCAAGGGCCTGAGATTCCCAGTTCAGCATTCGCCTCACACACAGCCCAGGGTGCCTTGGGAAATGGAGGCTGAGGGAGCCCCAAAATCAAACTGACCCTGCCCTCACGGAGCTTACAGTCTGTTGGGGGAAATAGTGTGAGTGTCTGCACTAAGTACAAGGTGACTAGGGGATCGGAAAAGGCTTCACATGGAAGACAGCACTTGAACTGGGCCTTGCTGCTGGCCAAGGATGCCTGAAGGGGCAGAAAGAGCATTCCCAGCACGAGGGCCCGGCAGTGCAAAGGCTTGGGGATGGGATGCCTCGTGTGGGCTGCGATACAGCCCCAGCCCCTGCCCCCAAGTCTTCTTCTGGCTAAACTGCTGCCTCTGTTTCCTTGGCCTTGGCCTGCTGGACTGAGGCAGAGTCACACCTAGACTGGAGGCCATCCCTGAGCAGAGCCTCGAATGAAAGGGAAAGGGAAGGTGTTTTGGCCCAGGAGTGGGCATGGAGAACACACCAGAAAACTCAGGGCCAACCCCAGGGATGCATATTTGGGGACCGGGGCATGCCACCAAGGGAGCCTGGGCTGAGAGTTGTCTCTTGGGAAATCCCAAAGGGTTCCTTCGCAGAGATGGAATATGGGCAGAGCTAGGCATGAAAGAAGGTGGCCGCGGGCAGAGAGTGGGACGCAGAAGGTCTGACTGCGGGTGCCTGGGATGGGGAGGTGAGGGAGTGACGAGCTGTAGTCCAGGGGATTGGGGACATGGGAGAGCCAGTGTGGGGGAAAGACGAGGTGAGCGTGGATCACGTTGACCAAGGCCTACCTTCATGTTGAGCAGAGACGAAGGCCTTGGGGCTCTCAGGCGAGAGACATTTATTAAGTGCGTATTGTATCAGTGCATTGATTATCTGCACAGAAGAGGTGGTCGACTAGTGCGAGGGTAAATAGAGAAAAAGGGGCAGCTAGGTGGTGCAGTGAGTAGAGCACCGGTGCTGGAGTAAGGAGGACCTGAGTTCAAATCCAGCCTCAGACACTTGATCCTTACTAGCTGTGTGACCCTGGGTGAGTCTACCAGGGTAGATAGAGAAAAGGTGGTGAGGAAGAGCCAAAGCTTGGTGGTGGGAAGAGAAGCAGGAGCCCTTGGTGTCCTGGCAGCCACGAGAGAAGGATGCAGCAGGAGGACCTGGGAGGAGCCTTGGAGCTCGGGGCCAAAGAGCTTAGTGGTGACCATGAGGGCAGGGGTCAGAAGAAACCAGGCTGGAGAAAGGGAGACAGTCCGGGAGCCAGGGGCGGCATGCAGAAAGGGGGAATCTGCTGGCGGGATGGGATGGGTGCCTGGGGCCTCGAGCAGCTCAGCAGGACCCGGGTCTTTGGTGCTGCCTGCCTACTCGTTATTGGCTTTGCCTGCAGCAGAGACGGTTTGCTTTTTTTTTTTCTTTTCTTTTCTTTTTTTTTTTAAAGGCAATTGGGGTTAAGTGACTTGTCCAGGGTCACACAGCTAGTGAGTGTCAAGTGTTTGGTCTGAGGCCGGATTTGAACTGAGGTCCTCCTGACTTCAAGGCCGGTGCTCTATCCACTGCACCACCTAGCTGCCTCTTTGGCTTCTTTCAATCCCCAGTGCCTTTTGTATCCACAGCACATAGTAGGCACTTAATACTTCTGAATTGAATGTTGGAGAAGAAAAAAGGGGAGTCTGACATATCACCCCTTCAGATACTAGAAGGCATCACGTCAAAAAAAGGTCTCCCCGGGGCCAGCTAGGTGGTACAGTGGATAGCGAACTGGCCCTGGAGTCAGGAGGATCTGAGTTCAAATGTGACCTGAGACACATAACACTAGCTGAGGGACCATGGGAAGTCACTTAACCCATTGCCTAGCCCCCCTAAAAGATGTCCCCCAAGCAGACTTAGGAGGAGGAGAAGCAGATCTGTGATTGAAGCCACACGGCCTAGTGGTCAGAGCTGAGCTGGAGTGGGCCTCCCTGCCCCTGCAGGGAGCCCTGCCTCCTCCCCAGAGCCTGACTTCGTAGGGGGAATTCTTAGGAAGGGAAGGATGGTCTTGGAGATCCCTCCCAGCGCGGAAGCTCTGGCGTGGCTCCCCTCTGCTCTGGCCCCCCCTGCAGCCTCCAGACTCTCAGCCTCTCGTCCTTCCTCCCAGGATGACGCGTCACGGGAAGAACTGCACTGCAGGCGCCGTGTACACATATCACGAGAAGAAAAAAGACACCGGTAATGGCAGCGGAGGCGGGGGCCTTCGGGGGAGCCGCTGGGGGAGGGGCCGCGGGTCTGGGCTGCATCCCTCCCTCTCCCCTTCCAGCGGCCTCGGGCTATGGAACGCAGAACGTTCGGCTGAGTCGGGATGCCGTCAAGGACTTTGACTGCTGCTGTCTCTCCCTGCAGCCCTGCCACGACCCCGTGGTCACGTGAGCTGGGGGGGGGGTCCTCGGTTCTCGTCTCCCTCGCCTCCTGCCAGCAGGCCCAGCACCCCACACAGCAGAGAGTTGAGACAAGCACATTCAGCTCCGTTTGCTTTCTCCGCTCCTCCTTTGCCCAGGCCGTCCTCCATGCCTAGAATGTACTTCCTCCTTCGCCTGGCTCTGCCCTCTGGGTGCTTACATTCTACTGGGGCGTGCAGCATGGTCATGGGTCAGCAGAGATGGGCACAGTGGTTTGTAGCAGGGGCAGGGATGGCATACAGCTGAAGAAATCAGGAAGACCTCCTGGAGGAGGTGGCCCTTGAGTTCAGCCTTGTGAGGAGGGAGCCAGTGTGCTTAGTTGGGAGATGGGTGCTTGGGTCCAGGTGGATGGGGAGTGGGGAGGGGCCCCAGCACCCCAGGCATGCCGAAGCTGTCGCTGTCCGTGCTCCCCAGGCTGTGGGGCCTGGGCCCTCGTCTCTCTGTTAGATTGCGAGCTCACTGCGGCCCTGCCTATGTTGTATCGGGGGGGTGTTCCCTGCACGTGACATCTGTCAAGTTTAATCAGTGTTGATTGAATGAGGGGTGCACATACGCACGCACACACACACCCCCAAAATCGCTTGAGCATCTCTGAATGGACCCCGGTCTTTATTGGTGCCTCTGTACGTGGCTGCTGGGTCTCCAGGGATGTCTCCTATTTCTCTGGTGACACTGCCCACCCATGTGCCTTGCAGTCCTGACGGCTTCCTATATGAGCGCGAAGCAATCCTGGAGTATATCCTCCACCAGAAGCGCGAGATTGCCCGGCAAAGGAAGGTAAAGGGGCCCCTGAAGGCGGGAAGGAAGGGGAAACCTGAGGGGCCCAGAGGGGAGGAGCCCCCAAGAGCAACAGGACTGATGTTCTTCCTCCCTGCCCCCCCACCAGGCGTACGAAAAGCAGCGAGGCGCCCAGCAGGAGGAGCGGCGGGAGCTGAGCCGGGCCGCTGCCCAGGACCAGCTTCGGGGCTTCCTGGAGAAGGAGGCGGCTATTGTCAGCCGGCCCCTCAATCCTTTCACCCCTCGAGCAGGCACCAGCCCGGGTGAGGACAGGGTACAGGGCCAGCCACGTGCTTCCCGCCCAGCAGAGCAGAGTTCCTCTGAACCCCGCTAAGCTCGGTTTTTTTCTCACCCCAGGGGATCCCCAGCCAGGCGCCGACTCAGCCTCTGAGGCCGGGGAAAAGGAGAAGGCAAAGGAGCTCCCCAGTTTTTGGATCCCGTCGCTGACCCCTGAAGCCAAGGCCACCAAGCTGGAGAAGCCGGTGAGAGGACCCTGCCCCCCGCTGACCCCAGTGCCTAGGGAGCCCCGTGACCCCCTCCTCTGAGCCCATTCTGTCTCTGTGTGTGCATGTGTCTGAAGCAGTCGCGCATCGTGACGTGCCCGATGTCAGGAAAGCCCTTGCGCCTGTCAGACCTCATCTCCGTGCGCTTCACGCCCGTGGATGGCTCCGTGGACAGAGTGGGTCTGATCACTCGGAGCGAACGCTACGTCTGCGCGGTGACTCGGGACAGCCTGAGCAACTCCACGCCCTGCGCCGTGCTGCGGCCTTCGTGAGTCGGGGGGCTCACTCGCCGGGCCAGGGAGGGCAGAGGCCCGGCGAGCGAGCCCCGCCAGCCTGCCCTTCCTTCTTTCCCAGGGGCGCTGTGGTGACTGTGGAGTGCGTGGAGCGTTTGATCCGCAAAGACATGGTGGATCCCATCAGTGGGGATCCACTCACAGACAAGGACATCATTCTGCTACAGAGGGTAAGCTGCCCACCCTGGCCCCTCCCCCCCATCTCCCCACTGCCCCTCTGTCCTCCTGATGACTCATCACCCCATGCTTGTCCTCTTCCCTAGGGCGGCACTGGCTTTGCAGGTTCTGGGGTACAACTGGAGGCCAAGAAGTCTCGCCCTGTAATGCAGGCCTGAAGGGGCCCGGTGGGGGGGGGGGGATGAGGGGGCTCGTTCTGGATGGAACCAGTGGATAATAAATGTGTTGGCTTCCGGTTCCCTGGCGCCAGTGTGAGGGGTTGGGCACCCAGGCATCCCGCTGCCTGCCCACCTCCGGGACCCCCCCAGAATAGGTCAGACTCCAGGAACTTGAGGCCTCGACTTTTATTGCAGCCTCTCCCTCCCACCCCTCCTCTGGGGTCAGAACACCCCTCCTCTGGGGGCTTTGAGGCCCAGAGGGAGGTGATGAGGAAAATCAGTCCTTCCTGCCGGCTTGGGGCTCAAATTTTCTGCTGTCTTGCGTTTGGGGGCCCCAGTGCTGATCCTGATGCTGCAGGCCAGGCCTTCAGGGGCTCTGGCTTATGACTGGGAAATGCTTGCTGAAGCTGGGCCCCGACGTGTACCCAGAAAGGGTCCAGAGAGGAAATGTATCCAGGGGATCCACAGAAGATGCTCAGAGCCTTCAGTTAGACTCCTAGGCCCTAGGGCCATATGAAGATGGGGCCCCAAGTTCTCTACCAGGAACCACGGCAGGTCCGAGCAGGTTGTGGCCGGAAGGGCCCTGGGCCATAGTCCATGGGGTTTGTTTGTCCTCTCTATCTTCAGTCCCTGTTTCATAAATGAGGTTCTCCTGACTATATTTATAACGGGTATTTCTGCCGTCTCGCTGGGAGGTGGGGGCAGGGGTGTTTGGCAAGTGCTGGCCCCACCAGAGCAGGGTGCTCAGAGCTCATCATGATGCCGTGTCAGGTCCTCACCGTAGTTGGTGGCCTGGCTGCCCACAAACATGTTCCAGTTCCCCAGGATCTCCTGTTTGCTCAGGCGTCCATCCTGTGGGGAGGTTCGCTCGGGCATTAGGCCCTGATGCTGCCGGGCCCTGGCGGTACCCCCCACCGGCCTCCCCAGGGGCTCCCTACCTTATCAGTGTCACTTTCCTGCAGCAAGTGATTGGCCTCCACCAGCGGCTGGTCCTGGGCCGGGGGCAGCACCCAGTGCCCCACCTCCTGGCCATCCAGGTGCCCGTCCCCGTTCAGGTCCCGGAAGTCTCGGAACTGCTGCCGCTCTGTCTGCACCCAGGCAGGTTCCTCACCTCCCTCTGGCTCGGGGGAGTACAGGTCCGCTGGGCGTGTCGGGAGACAGACAAAGGGTGTCAGCCTCCCGCCAGGACGGAGCAGCGCACCCCCTCCCGCCACTCACTCCCCATGGTGGCAGCCCCTTCACCTATGTACTCCTCCACTTGGACATAACCATCTCCATTCTTGTCCAAATCCTCCAGGGTCTCCTGGGGGAAGAGAAGACAGGCTGAGGGGGCTGTGGGTCATAGGTCACAGACCTGGGGCTGGAAAGCCCTTGAGAGGCCAGCTAGCAGGGTGCAGCCCTCTTAAAGGTGAGGAAGTGACCTGATTGGCCCCGGGGCCCTCCCAGGCAGCATCGGGGACCAAGAGGGAGAAGGAGGTAAGGTGGGGTGGGAGACACGGCGCAGCGCCTGCATCCTCACAGCGATCACGATATCTCGCATGTGGGGGAACTCCTCCGGGTGCAGGAAGGCTGTGAACTCCTCCCTGGTGGCCTGCAGATCCCCATCTTGGTCGGCTGCCCGGAACCGCCTCTCATCTCGAGCCAGCAGCTTCTTATACGTCTCTGCGTCCTCCACGTCCGAGAACTCTTCTCCTGGTGTGAGGGAAGACAGGGGAGGGAACTGAGGCAGGGCTCCCAGGCTCCCCTCCCTGGAAATGCCAACAAGGGAAGGCAGCTGCCAGGCCAGGGAGGAAGCCTCGACTGGCAGTCTCCAAAGGCTGGGTCATGGACGGTGCCTCGAGGGAGAGACCCGTCCCAGGAGGCTTTGAGAAGGACGGAATGGAAGAGAACCCAGGCAGGAGACAAAGGACGGCAGGAAGCAATGGTCACGATGCCTGGCCCTGCAGCCCGGGAGGAGGAGGCTCTTAAGACAGAAGCTAGTTTGGGCAAGTGGGAGATGGTCTGGGTCAGTACCATGTCTGCAGCTGCTAGGTCAGGAATCTGATCACCTCTGCCCTACTTCGTGGGGTAACCTGAGGGCTCCCCTCCGCGTGGCCAAAGGGAGTGGATAAAATAGTGGCCAGATGTAGTCGGTCAGGAAAGGGTTCAAAGCCTGCGTGCACCCTGGCCAGCCGTGTCTGTCTGGCTCAGGAGAGGCGTCTGTTGCATGAAGTACACCTTGTAATCTCATCAAGAGACTGGGGGAGGGGGCGCTCCTCAGGGGATACCCTCATCGAGCCCCATTCCCATTCCACGAATCTCAAACGAAATCACAGACAGCGCACTCCAAGCAAGCCAGAAGGGAGGCAGTGACTGACCCTGGTCACACAACATTCAGGGGTGATCTCTTCCCGACCCTGCCTGCTGAAGGCACCTTCCTGAAGAGGAGAGTTAGGAGGAAGGAGGCCTGGAGCAGAGAGCACAGAACCAGGATGGAGGTAGGAGCGTGGGGAATAAGCCCATCCCCCCAGCTTGGAGGAGAGGACAGCAGGTCGAGCGAGATTAGGCCAAGAGCAGGAGAAGCCTGGGTCACTCAGTGGAGCCACTGGCTGGTATAGGGTCAGAGACTGCCAGCGGGATGCAGGGCTCGGGCTCCTCGCCTTACCAGGCTGGTAGTGACCATAGGTGATGTTGCGCAATTCTCCCCAGCCCACGCGGCCGTCACCGTCAGTATCGTAGGTGTCCCACGCAGCTGTAACCGAGTCTCGGATGTGCCGCTGCTGAGTGTGAGAAATCCAGGCCCGGAGTTCATCTAGCGATACCCAGCCATCAGCATCCCCATCGCGATCCATTCGGTCCACGATCCGCCTGCATCGGGGTGCGATGGGGGTACAGTAAGAGGGGCCCCAGCACCTTCAGAGGAGACAGAGACTCTCCTCTTTGGCTGGGTATTCACGGTGGCTGGACCGGACTGCTTGTTGATTGAACGACTGACCTTGGTGGCCACCTCACTAAGCCCCACCCCCCAGGCCAAATGGTCATCCAGCGCGTGCTTGAAAGGGGCAGAGAAGAGGAGAGGGAGGGGGCGGCACCCCTACTCTGCCTAGGTAGCCTCTATTTTTAAACAGCCCTCATCGCTAAGTTTTCCAGACACGGAACCTAAATCTGCCTCCCCGTAACTCCCTTTCCCTCCAGGCCCTCCCTCCCTAACCCCACCCCACCCACTGCTCCCCTCTGAGGCCACTCCTTTCCCCATGACAACCCTTCCAAATTCTGGAGAACAGATCTCACAGCCACCCTCCCCACCCCCGCACCCCCCGTTCCCCAGCCTCCTCTAAGGTAAACAGCCCATGTTTCTTCTACTATTCCTTATACGGCAGAAGATGCTAACTTCCCCACCCTCACAACATCCATCCCATCCGGGAATTTGGAATAGGAAGAACAACACGGGCCTGCACTAGGTCAGACGCGCGCGCGCTCTCTCACACACACACACACACACACACACACACACTCGCGCGCGCGCCTCATACCCCAGCCGGGCTTTGCTCTCCTCTGGGCTGAGCTGGTCAAACTCCCGAGCTGCCTCCCGGCCCAGGAAGGCCTCATGGTCAAACTGGAAGTCTCCATGGGCATCGTCGTGCTTGGCCTCACTCAGTGGAGCCTGCTGGTGCACCCGGCTTGAGATAGGGACCCCAGCATCTGGGGGGGGCTTGCCCCATGCCCCTTTGCCCAGGCCTAGCCCCAGCAGCAGCAGTGACCACAGCCACGTCATCCCCCTGAAGGAGAGAGGTCGAGAAGGCCTGAGCACAGAGCCCTTGGACAGATAGGGTGATGAGTGGCAAGAAGGAGGTGGAACAGGATCCAGAGACAGCAAATGGGCCAGAGTGGGGGGTGGGGAGGCAGGGAATAGGAAGAGAATAATCGAGAGACAGATGGGGTCCACGGAGGGACCAAAGGAGGATGTGATGCAGGAGTGGTAAAGGGCCAGGTGGGGCACAGGGCTGGACAATGGGGAGTGGAATAGAGAGGGTCTAAGGGATGGGGGGGGGACAAAGATACAGAGGGGGAGTGGGGGGGGTCACAAAAATGACAGAAGAGATGGGTGGTGGGCAGAAACATCAAGAGTGACACGGGTGATCTGGGAGGTACGTAGGAAACGGGTGGTGATCGAAGGGCAGTAAATAAAGGAAACGGGTGTAGCTAGGTCAAAAATAGAAGTGAGTTGGGGCTAGAGATGGGCTAAAAAGGGGACGGTGAACAAGGAGAGAATGGGAGGAAGGTAAGATGTAGAGTCAGACATGAGGAAATGGATAAGGGTTTAGGACAAGAGACTGGTGTTGGTGGAAGGATGGAGAAGGAAATACTGGGAAGGGGGAATGGCAGTCATAAGGGAGAGCTAGAAATTGGGGGAGCTGGAAGAGCTGGAAAAAGGTAAAGATGGGGAAGGAGATGGTTTGGGCTTCTGAAAGGGGGTTGTACAAAATGGGGCTTTGGTGGGTAGAGAGAAAGGATTGGGACAGGATGCAGTAAAGTGGGGCTGGAAGGCTGGGAGGGGTTAGGGTACAGAAAGGTACAGATAGAACCATGGGAGGGCAGAAGGGATGGAGGACAGGCAAACAGGAAGGAGTTGGGATACAGAGTTGAGTGGGAGGATCCATAGAGTGGGAAGAGGGGAGTGGAGACAGAAGGGGGGGGGACGGACTAGGGGACACAGAGAAGCTGGAGGACAGAGCTCAGGGGTGGCAGGCTAGGAAACAGGTCAGGAACCCATGATGGGGCAGGGGCACATAGTGGGAGCTGGGGGGTGGGTCTGAGGGCACAGAGAGGGTATGGGCCATGGGGGTGGCACAGAAAGAGGATCGGGGGACAAAGACACAGGAGCTGGAGGATGAGTTGAGGGGGTCACAAAAACTAGAGAATGAGGTGGGGCACAGAGAAGGCATGGATAGTAGGTAGAGGCAAAAGGAGGGATGGGGGATGGCACAGGAGACACAAGTTAGGATAGGGGCACATCGAGGGGATTGAGAGCCCATTAGAGGGGCTGGGGCAAGGGGCACAGAAGTGCTGAGGGATGAAGGACAAAGCAGTTGCAGGACAGGAGCACAATGTTGCAAGGATTACAAAGAAAGGACTGCAGGGTGTATTGGGGGACTGAGAGAGATGGGGATGGGGGTGGCACAGAGTAGAGCTGGGGACCAGAGAACAGAGAAGAGATGGAAACTGGGGCCCAGAGAAGATGGAGGGCGGGTTGGGGGTACAGAGAGGGATTGAGGGAAGGGTTAGGGGCCAGAGAGATGATG
>NW_020953943.1:239840-254104 GCF_900497805.2 Vombatus ursinus | reverse complement strand
AGGGATTGAGGGAAGGGTTAGGGGCCAGAGAGATGATGGAGGGCGGGTTGGGGGCCCAGAGAAGGGCTGGGGGCACCGAGAGGAGCTAGAGGATTGGGGATGCAGAGAGGGGCTGCCTGGGGGACTGGATGGAGGTAGGGTGGGGTGCAGGGGCCCGCGCTCCAGTTGGTCCTCACCACCCCGTCCCGTCCCGTCCCGTCCAGTCCCGTCCCTAGGCGCTGGCTCAGAGGCAGCCCCGCTCGCCGCTCCCTCCTTTCATCCCCCCCGCCGGGATCTCAGGCTCCTCGTAGCCCCGCCCTCCGGCCAATCCCGACGCGCAGGCCCCAGGTGGGGGCGGGACCTTTACTTTCTCGAGTGCTCATTGGGTTCGCGGCGCCACGTCCACAGGGCAAGAGCCGAGGGGTGGGGTCACCTCGGAGTGCCCCCTCCCCTTCCCGAGCGTGGGCTCGGGGGGGCCCCCATCCCCGCCGCCCCTCGGTTCACGATGCCTGCGAAACGCTCAGGAAACTACAGCTCCCAGCAGCCCGGGGGCCCGGGGCGCAGCAGGGGCTTCAGACCCGAGGCCGGTGGGCGGGACCGACACAACTCGGTGGGGAGCCCCGCCCCCGCCCCGCCCCCGGCGCCGGGACATCCCTGCAGCAGCTGCAGCCGCGGCCACAACTGCGCCGGCAGCAGCAAATGAGACGCTGGTTAGACGCTGGGAAGGACTTCCCTGGAGGAGAAGGACGCTCCTTCCTGGTTCAGGGACCGCTCCATCCCTCCCCCGCATACGGTGAATCCCCACCCTGCCACCCCCAAACGGAATCTGGACGGAAAGGACACAGCGGAGACCTGGACCCAACGATATCTTTTTTGGGGGAGTTTTGTTTGGGAGAGGAGTATATCAACATTTCTATACTGTAAGAGGTGAAATCCAGGAGGGCTACCTGGAATGGGCCAGGGGTGGGGAGGGGGCGGGAAGCAGGGTCGAGAGGAAAGGATTCCATCCGGGCGTCACACAGCATCCAGACACAACCCCCAGCAAGGGCGGAAAAAGTACAGAAACCCTGGGGTCGGCAGCGGACAGGCAGGATGCCCATATCTTAGGGGCTGGAGTCCTGGGCAGAGTCTGGGGCTGCGAGCAGGGACCCCACGTCGTCTGCTGCACGCCGCCGGAAAATCCACGGAACTGAGATGGGGAAGAGAGAGAAAAGAAGGTACCGGGATGAGAGGGAGAGGCTCTGGGGCTCTCCCTGCCACTGTCGGTCTCTCCTGGATCATGTCCATCTCTCCTCTGCTTCTCCTGGCCCCAGCGGAGTTCTGGACCGCGGCTTACCTGGGCGTCCTCCTCTCTTCCTACAGATCACCACGCAAGCCACCACGGCTACCAGGGACGCCAAGAAGAGCAAGGAGCCTGCCACCAGGCTGACTCTGACCGGCAGGGGTAGGCCGCCCGATGCCTCTGCGGGGTGGGGGAAGGCTTGTTTCAGTGGCCACACAAAGTGCTTAAGAAATACTGCCTGATGAATGGCGACCAAGGCTCCTGCGGCCCTAGAAGACCCGTGCTCTTACCGAAGTTCACAGTGATGGCCCTGGCCAGTGCAGGGTGTTGGACCATGCAGCTGTAGAGCGCTTCATCCCCAAAGGGGACCTGCAGAGTGCCCCGGGAATGAAAGGCGCCGTCCCTGTTGGGCCATGGCTCCACTCCTTTTACGGCCTCCGGCTCTGGCTTCCCCTCCCGAAGGAAGGTCAACTTCAGTTCGGGTGGGAAGAAGGAGAAGGCCTGGCAAGTGAGAGTGGACCAGGCGGACCCTGGCCCCACGTAGCCTCCAGCTCGCACCTCTGGGGCCTCTGAGGGAAAATGGGCCCAGATCAGTGGCACCCCGCAAGAGCAACCCCCAGATCACCTGAGTGACATGGGGCAAGTGCCTTCCCCACTCTGGGTCTCTGCTCCCACTTCAGCTAAGAGGTTGCAATTAAGGTCTCTACAGAGCAGCTAGGTGGTGCCCTAGCGCATGGAGTGCCCAGGCCTGGAGTCAGGAGTTCAAATCTGGCTTCAGACAACTTCTAGCTCTGTGACCCTGGGCAAGTCACTTAACCCTGTTGGCCTCAGTTTCCTCATCTAATAAAATGAGCTTCCAGTATCTTTGGCGTGAAAACCCTAAATGGGGTCACTAAGAGTCGAACACGACTGAAATGACTGAACAACAGCAAGGATCTCTTCCAGCTCTGTGATGCAGCCCCCCAGACTCTGGGACCTCCCCCAGGTGAGCCTCACTCTCTCTGGTCCACCTCTTCTTTGCCTACACAAGGGGAGGTTTAGACTCCCTCCCTGATCTCATACTGGTACTGGGCATCAGGATCCCGCCTCGTCCTTCTCTGGCCTGGGTAGGAGACCTGCCTTGGAGTCCACTGACGTGGGGTGACTTCTCACAACTCTGTTGCCTTGTCCTAGCCCTAATGCCAGATGCTCACGCACCTTTCCACTGGAAGTTGCCCCGGCCCTTCTGCAGGTGACTTTTGAGTTTCTCGGGGCAGGTGATGAGCAGGAATTCTGCGTCCTTCTCTGCCCGCTGGCTCTCATTGGCCCAGTTTTTCTTCACGTTCTCGGCCTCCACAGTGTTTCCCACCCAAACTCTGTGCACGGGGTCAAAGGTCAAGAGGTCCACCCCGTCCAGGGCATACCGAGCAGTGTGTTGAGATGAGTTGTCGGGTTTCAGTTGGCAGCCCACCAGGCCCTGAAAAGTGTGGGCCCCTGGGAGAGGTCCCAGATTAGGATGTGAGAGAGGGAGCCCCCCCTTTCCAGGAGCCCCCTCCAGCCCAGCATCCATCCAATCTCACCCTGCTTCTTAGAGAGCCTCAAGGCTTCCTGCAGCAACCGTTCTTGGGTTTTCAGGTACCATGTCTCCTTCTCCCAAAACCAGGATTCCTGAGTCTCCCAGCGCCAGGCCCCCCAGGGCTCGGCATTGCCACCAGAACTGTAGGTCAGAAAGAGCTGGGGACCCAGCCACCCTGAGGCCCAGAACTTCGGGGTCCCCTGAGGGGCAACCGACACCGCAGTGAGCTGGTAGAACAAGGACGGTGCCTCTGCAGGTCGGAGCCCAGGCCACGGGGACGGGGACGGATGTAGGCAGTCAGAGAAGGCCAGGCAGACCAGCATGGGGGAGAAAACGGAGAGGGGGGAGGGACACTGTGAGCACGGGACCTTTGATGATTCCCCAGCCCTGCCACCCAAATCTCCCAACCCAAGGCTCCAGGTTCCCTCCCTTTCTCCCTCACCTGCACTCAGCACTCGCAGCCCTGGCAGGAACACCAACAGTAGCATGGGGAGACCCTGGGGCTTAGGAGAGGGCCTACCCATTCTGAGACCTGAAGAGAGAAATTGAGTCACAGACACTACAGGAACCTGGGTACTGGGCTACCTGACCCCAACCAGCGCAGCTCATCAGAAACGGGAGAGAGCTCTGCCACTACCCCTCCTCCCGCCAGTGCTAGCTGCTAAAGAAATAACAACGAAGCCCCCGACCCCTCACGGGGGACGGGGGAGGGGGGCCCTGCAGGTATTTCGGTCCTACCCACCCCCCCCCCCCCCCCCCTCCCCCCACGGGACGCGCCCTCCTCTCTGAACCCCCCCCCCCCCCCTTTCCCCCCCCCCCCCCCCCCCAGGATCCAAGAGCCCCGGCCACGCCCCCAAAGGACCAAACTTTCGAGGCCGTCGGCCTCCCAGTTCCCGAGGGCCCCAGACTTGTCCCTCCTGCTCGAGGCACCCCGGCTCCCCGTCCCCCTCCGGGCACTCCGGTGTCCGCCTCCAGCCCCGGGTACCTCCCGGGGTCCCCGGCCCTGCCTGCCCCGCTCACGCTGGCCTGGGACTCCCGTGACTGCCCTCGGGCAGTTCCTCTACCGTATCCTGCCCTCCCCCACGCCCAGCCCACCCTGGCGGGAGTTTCGGCCTCCCCTCGCTTCCGTTCTACCCAAGCTCCGTCTGCGCCGTGCACCCCCCGCTTCCATTCCTGGAATGTCCCCCGGCCCACTTCCCCTCCAGGAGTGGGCGGAGACAGGGCGCAAAGTGGCCAGCCCGGCCCGGGGCAACCGCTCAGTCGCTTCCAAGGTCCCGTGCAGCGGAGAGGGGCCCAGGTCTGGAGAGGGGCAACCATCTGTCCAAGGTCATAGAGAGAGCGTAGCCAAGCGGGCTGTCAGCCCTGCGCCCTCCTCTGCGTCCTGCCCGTCCCTTAGCAGCTCCCTGGGGTTCAAGGAGTGCGGGTGGCTGTGCCTGTCCTTACGGTCGTCTGTCTATACCTGTCTGAGTGTGGATCTGGAGGTTTTTTTCCTTGGGGAGTGGGAGGGAGGAGACATTCCACATAACTAGGGAGGGGAAGGGGCTGGCCTTCCATCGGGATCCGCCCCTCAGTTGCCCCGGGCGCGCGGGGGCGGGGGGGGGGTCCGAACTCCAGAGGTGAATAATGAGCCTCTAGGCGAAGGGCGGCAGCAGCGACTGCGGAAACACCTGCTGGGAGGAGCCTCGGCAGCTCCCAGGATATCCCGCTTCCTCCCGGGTTCCGCCTAGTGCCGCAGGCGGGCGAGATTCGGAGGAAGAATTGACCTCCGCTGGACACAGAAGGGGCCCCAGGCCCGAGGCTGAGCCCTTTGCTGGTGACCCCGTCGGAGGGGGGCTCCTCCAAGGGGACTGTCCTAGCCTTTTTCTGTAGGCTCAGTGCTTAACCGAGTGCCTGGTCTGTAGTTGGCGCTTAATAAATGCTTTATCGACTGACTGACTGACTGACTCATCAGGTCACACAAGTTTAATTTTCATTTCTATACGAGAACCCCCTCCTCTCCATCTCCAGGCCTACCCTCTCTTGAACTCCAGCCCCATCCAATTCCATTGGACATTTTGAACCTGGTGCTGACCTGGCAAAGTTCTCAAGCCCTTCTAAACCAGAAGAAAATGTGACAGGGAAATAATTAACAAAAGAAACCACAATAGAGTAGAACATAGATAATGTTAACATGTGGTTTTCTCAGTCAGTAAGCTGGGGCAGGGGCAGAGATCCTTATCTACGGTTCATTGCATCCCTTTCCATCTGAGCTCCATGTCACTGCTGCAGACACAGCACACCCAGCATGTCCCAAGCAGAACTCATTCTCTCTCCCCCAAATCGGCCTGTCTTCCAAACTCTCCTCTTTTTTTAAGCTATCACCGTCTTCACCTCCCCATCACCCAGGTTCAAAACCTCAGTGTCACCCTGTCCTCTTACTTAGCCAATCTTTTGCCAAATCTCCACATCTCTGGCACCACCACATTCTCTTCACTCATACAACCACCGCCCTAACAGCCCCTTCCCCTCATAGAGACAGCGGGTTAGTGCTGGACTTGGAGTCAGGAAGACCTGCGTTCAAATCCAGCCTCAGACACTATCGGTGTGACCTGGGGCAAGTCACTTACCTTCTGCCTCAGTTTCCTCAACTATAAAATGGGGATAATAACAGCACCCGCCTCCCAGGGTTGTCATGAGGATCAAATGAGTTCTGAAGTGCTTAGCACAGTGCCTGGCACATAGTACGTGCTTAATAAATGTTTCTTCCTTTCCCATTCATCTTCTAATCGGTCTCCTTGCCTCAGGTGTCTCTCTTCTCCCATCCCTCTCAATGCCAAAGGGATTTTCCTAAAAATACAAATCTAACCTCCAGTGACTCCCTCTTCCCTCTAGGGTGCAATAGGAAACCTCAGGTTGCCGTTTAAAATTTTTCACAACCTGGCCCAAACCTACCTGTCCATCTTCTTCCCCTTCTTTTTCTTTTGCTTAATCAAGAAGACTCAAATCTGCCTCCTTGAAGCTTCTCCCCAATGCCCCATCATCCTTCCCTATGGGACAAATGGAACAAGTCTGATACTTTTTCCACGTAACAGCCCTTCTCAAAGTTGAACTCAGCAATTGTTGGAACATTTAGGCGGTCCTACCCTTAGGCTTCTCTTCACCAGGAGAAACGTGCCCAGTTGCTTCAACCATTCCAATCACAGGCTGGGAGAAAAGAATGGTACAGTGGAAAGACTATTCATTGCCATAGCTCCAGAACTCCAGTACAAACGTTCCACAAGAAGTGTAATCACGGAAGGGCACACTGGGACCGTCACCTCCTTGACCTGGGTACTGTACCTTTCTGAAGCCCAAGATCACATTACCTTTCTCAGCTACCATGTCTTAATTGTTGAATTATACTGAGCCTGTGGTCCACTAAGAGCTGCAGATCTTTTTTCCTTATGAACTGCTGTCTAGCCTCTCTGATCTTATACTTGGGAAACTGAATTTTTAAACCAAGGGTTAGACTTTGTGTTGACTTTGTTAATTTGATAAATTGACGATCCCATTGAAGTGGGTGCTGCCTCCAAAGGTGCAGAGGGACCCCCCCCCAATCTCTTCTCATCCTCTATATGTTTTGCCCATGCCCTTCCATACCTTCACCAAGGTTCCACCCAACATTCTGCAGGTCTTTCTCTATTTCTCCTAAAAATGTGTGAACACCAGTGAAAAATCTGGACTCCTCCTCAGTGATCAGTCCCTGCATGACTGGCCCACATCCTTTTCCAGTCATATACACTCTAGTCGCACGTATTACTATAATATTTTCCTGTGTAATTTCTCCTTAAAGATTTGTTTCCTCGTGCTCACATCCACCATGTATTATAATTACCGAAAAAAATTGTAGGTTACCTATCCACACAGGAGAAACCAAGTGAAGAATGCCTTACTGTCCAAAGTAGGATGTGGGGGCAGCTAGGTGGCGCAGTGGATAGAGCACCGGCCCTGAAGTCAGGAGGACCTGAATTCAAATCTGGCCTCAGAACAAACACTTGACACTTACTAGCTGTGTGACCCTAGGCAGGTCACTTAATCCCAATTGCCTAAAAAAACAAACAAACAAACTAAAAAAAGAATCAAAGTAGGATGTGTTGTGGATAGGTAGTGCTCATCTATAGGACGGGTCGCAACTTATGACAGACACTTCAGATGGACAACGTGCCGGGCGTGGAATTGAATAGGAGGAAGGGATGCCTTTTAATCGCCTTTGGGAAATAACATGGTGTTTCTTAAGACAAAATAGAATTGGTCTAGCATTGTGCCTCTTAATTTTTAAATTGTTATTGATGACACTTGTCCTTGTAGCCCCCTTGTGCCACCTCCATCTGAGGAAGGACTCAGACTAACCATGTTTCATTCTCTGGACTTCACTATCATCCCCTTCCCTCAGAATCTCTCTTTCCACCCTTTTGCATTTCCTTGCCCCATTAGAATGCAAGTTCTTTGAGGAAGCTAGGTGGCACAGTGGATAGAGCACTGGCCCTGAATTCAGGAGGACCTGAGTTCAAATCCGTCCTCAGATACATAACACTTACTAACTGTGTGACCCTGGGCAAGTCACTTAACCCCAATTGCCTTGCAAAAAAAAAAAAAAAAGAATGTAAGCTCTTTGAGGTCAGAAATTGTCTTTCTTTTTGTTTATGTTTGCATCAGCGGCACTTAACGCTATTCCTAATATACAACAAGTGCTTAATAAATGCTTCTTCACCCCCACCCCCACTTTGTGACTAAGGGAAACTTCAGCAGAACTGACACAGAGAGAATGGGTCTGCTAATGTATGCAACATTCAGCACCCACAGACCCGGACCACCCTACAGAGTGGAAGACATCGTCTATTGTCTGCAAACCAATAACTGATTCTTCTTTTAGTTAGAGTTCTGATTGGTTGTTATTGCTCAGTCAGGTTCAAGTCTTTGAGGTCTCATTAGGATTTTCTTGGCAAAGACACTGGAGTGATTTACCATTTGCTTCTCCAGCTCATTTTACAGATCAGGAACTGAGACAAATAAGGTTAAATGACTTGCCCAGGGTCACACAGCTAGTAAATGTCTGAGGTCAGATTTGAACTCAGGAAGATGAATCTTCCTGACTTCAGACCAGGCACTCTATCCACTGCACCCCCTAGCTGCCCTATATTGCTAGCTATATCGCTTTCATTTACGCTATTAAAACTATGAAGGTCGAGTGCGAGCTGAGTATATACTTGGTGTTGTTGCAGAAACAGCAGCAGCCCACACTTGGATCCTTTCTGAACTTACTGAGAGGCAGCCTGCCACTTAATTAATTATCCAGCAAGGGAGCATGATATCATTTGCCCACCAGGTGGAGTGACATTCAAACCACCAGCTGGCGGGGGGGGGGGGGGGGGCATCAAGCATCCTATGGATTTGTATGGGCTTTCTCTATTGCAAAGGGATCTTGCCTGCTAACTCAGAGGCTGCTTACTTCACTTTCTACTGCCTGGGTAGACCTGGGATGACCTGACTGTATTCAGAATTTAATGTAGAGAAAAGGAAATAGAATATCACTCTGAAATATGGGAATATGAACATATCAACGTAACTCTCGGTACCTCTGCCTTCAATGCATATTTGGGAGCTCTTGTGCCCCCAATTCACCAATATGTTGTAGTAGAAAAAGTATTGATTCTCTAGTCAGAAGATGTGGGTTCAAATCCTAATTCTTCCACTTACTAGCAGTATGACTTTGAAGACGTCTGTAGCGGGTAGTCAACAAGCATTTATTAAGTGCCAGGCACTGTGCTAAGTGCTGGGCATACAAATGCAAGCAAAACAACAATAACAACAAAACAAGACCTCCAGGGAGCTAGAAAGGGGAGTGGAGGGCAAAGATAGTGCTATGATAGCAAAGTCTGGAAATTCAGAAGCCCAGCTGGGAGGGGAGTGAAGGTTGGTCAGCCTGAGTTTGGCCTCAGTTCCTGGCCTCTAAAGGTTCCTTCTAGCATCATAGAAATCTCTGCTTCCATGAACCTCAGTGATGACTCAGAAAATGAACTTTTTAGTGGCCACCTGATTTATTAAAACAGAGTGAAAGGATGACCAGTGAATGGGATATTTTGCATAGCAACGATTATAATGAAGGTGCTTCATCAATTTCTGAATCCCTCCCCACAACCATCATAAAAAAAATCCTCCTCCTAGGCCTAGATTGAACAAAGAATAAGGGAAAGGATTTTGTGGTGGGATCCCACCCAGATTGGTTCGGCAAACAGCTGAAGAAAACAGGGGTTTGGAATGGGTCTCCCAGCCCAATCTGACCAGGTTTCTTTGGAAAGCTAGTTTGTCTCCTGATCCTATCCCGCTGGTGGGCTTCCCACTTCCTGATGCCCACAATACCTTGGTCCTAGAGATCTGTCCCTCTTCACTGTGTGGGTGGCTTGGGTAGTCCCAACCCAGAAGTGGCCTGGATCATATGGGGAAAGGGGCACTGATCTATTCCCCTCCTTGCCCTCTCTATTGCCCTCCCCACCCTCCTCACCCCTTGCCCCCAGCCAACTTCCAGAGGCATTAGAAATAACCTGCTGCCCCATCATTTTGCATCTTGTTCTCCTGGCTCTGTTTCCTCCGCTCTGCATCGGTTCCAACAAGTCTTCTCACACTTTTCCAAATTCCTCACATTCACCAAGAATCTCACAGAAGGAGAGAGCCAGCCTACAACTTCAGCCCTGTCTGGGTCTGGGTCACCTGGACATGTCAGAGCCCAGACAGTTGTCTAAGACCAGAAGCTGTAGCCCACTCATCATAACTGGCAGTAGGAGAGCGTAGGAATCTGCCTACACTTATGAAATCACAGGTCAGATCAAAGGAAAAATAAAAAAGCTCAAACTCACCCGAGATGGTGACGTTTCCCACTCCTAACCAGCCCTCCTCTAAACACCCTGAATTCTGCTGAGGGTCTCACCTATTTCTAGTCATCCAAGTTCATGAACCTGAACTTGTCCTGAACTCCTACTCCCTTCTGCCTAGATCCAATTAATTACCAAGTTCCTATACATTTCTCTACTCACAGGGCATTTCAAGAACCTCCTCATTTTTTTTTCCTTTAAAAAACATTATCGAAATGGTCTTTATTTTTAAACCTCACTGTCCTCCCCCTCTGTTCTAACCATTGAGCTATCCCTTGCAACAAAAACGAAAAAACAAAACAAAACAAAAAGGCAGTTGAGAAAACCAACCAAGCTCCAAGTGTGACACCCACCCACACCCTCCGTCCACACCCACAGTCCCCCACTTCTGCGTGCTCTTCCTTCTTCTTTGGAACCAAGGTTGGGTGTTATTTTTGTACACCATTCATCTTCTGGTTTTTTTGGGTACTTTCCACGTAACATTGCTGCAGGCAATGTGAATTCTATTTTTCTGGCTCAGCTTCTTCCCTTTTTATCAGGTACACTACATCTCTCTAGGCTCCTCTGAATTCTTCATGGTCACTGTCTCTTATGGAGCAGGAATATTCCGTCATCTTTATAGACCATGGCATGTTCTGGCGTTTCCCAGTGGCCATGGCCGGCCATCACCTCGGTTTTCATTTCTTTGCTCCCAAACATTGCTGGTGGGAATATCTAGGTGGTCTAGAACCTCTTTGTCCTGAGCCCTGTGGGTGATAGGCCTAGTGTAGGATCTCTAAGGCCAAAGTTTGGGAAATTTAGTCATTTTTAGCATATTTGGAAGCAGTTAGGTAGCAAAGTAAATAGAGCTGGGCCTGGAATCTGGAAGACCTGAATTCAAATCCAGCCATAGGCACTTACTAGCTGTGTGACCCTGAGCAAGTCACTTCACCTCTGTCTGCCTGAGTTTCCTCTTCTGTAAAATGGCGAGAACAGCACCCATCTTGAAAGATTGTTGTTAGAAGCAAATAATTGTAAAGTGCTTAGCACAGTGCCTGGCACATAATAGTAGGCAGTAAGCGTTCTGGAAATGTTAGCTGCTTTTATTATTATTATCATCATTATTATTTCCCCTATGCATGCCTGGCATGCTCTCTTCCTTTCTCATCTCCTCACGTCCCTGGCTTCTTCAAGTCTCAGCTAGAGTTTCACCTTCCACAAGAAGCCTTTCCCTGTTCTTAATCTCAGGGCCTTCCCCCAGAGTCTGCCTGCAGTGTATCCTGCCTGGATTTTGTTCATACACAGTTGTTGGCATGTTGGCTCTCCCATTAGACTGTAAGCTCCTCAAGGGCAGGAATTCTTTTCTTCTTTTCTCTCTATGCCCAGCTGTTAGCCACAGAACCTGGCACACTGTGCACACTATCATGTCGATGACAAATTCCAACTTGTTTTAATCGGACTCATTTATAGCTCCATCAACAGTGAATTCCCCCCAGGAATGGCTTGCCTTCGGGGTGAATCAATTTTCATGGTCTTCTCAAAGTCATGGAAAGCCTTGTTTTTTCTCCACCCCTTCCTGTGCCGGCCGTGCCGTGCACTCTCCTCCTATAAGGAGCAGGCTGCCAGAGTCATACCCCCCACTTGGCAGTAGCCAACATCAGACAGTCCCTCACACCTTCCGATCTCAATCTCTGGCCTTTCCGATCCTTCCTCCAATAATTTTGCCAACAATTCCCTTAGGGCAGGTTATGCTCCTATTGATTTTGAGCTGAAAGGGACCTGAGGCCGTCTCAACCAGCCCGTTTGCTTCAGATGAGGAAACCAAGGCCCAGAATCCTTCAGTGACTTCCTAGTTTGCACAGCCGTAGAGGAGCTGATGTTTGTACCCGGCTCTTTCTGACTTTGTGGGGCCAAAGGTCCAGAGGGTGAGCTCCTTGACGGAGAGGTCAGTGCTAGAAGACAAGCCTGGCCAGCCATGAGCCCCCGGGCCTCGACATCTTTGCAAGGACAGTGAGATTCTCACCACTGGCCAGTGGGTGGACAACCTGGAGAGCCGCTTGAACCATCTGCATGAAAACTGGTGCAGCTCCCCATACAGGCCTCCGAGGGTCGCCCTGAGGGTCACAGCAAGCCAGCCAAGGCCCCAGATCCTCCTGACCTCTCCAGGACCAGAGCCATCCCTCCCTACTTACCCCTTACGTCACAGCTCTGCTGCAAGTCAAAGGAAGCTGTGTGATAGGCAGTGATAAACAGCTACCATTCATATGGCAGCAACCATCACATTTCACCCTCAAAATTACCCAGGGGAGGTAGATGCTATTATTATCATGCCCATTTTACAGATGAGGAAGTTGAAGCCGACATCTTAAGTGACTGGGCCAGCGAGACAGCTAGTGTCTGAGGCTGGTCTCTGGCCCAAGGGGTCTGCCTCCCCCAAATATCCGGACGCCTGATGAGGGGCTGGAGCCCAGGAGAGGGATGACGGCTGGATACGGAGATCTAGGAAGCATCTGATTTCCCAAACTGGCCATTCCATCCCTGTGTGCATACTTGCATACTTTCTGCAGCCCAATGAAGGCCCTCTGGGGTCCACGATGGAGGGCCAGGGGAGACACTTGGGGTCAGGACACGGAGGAAGGGGATCTCAATCTCAGCACAAGGAGATAGAGCCCCAGGCCCTTCGGGGCCAGAGGAGAGACCTGGCCCTAGGATGAGCACAGGAGGAGACCCATGTTCTGTGCTGGGCCCCGAGGAGGGCTTGGACCCACTGTTAGCCATGGAGGCTGGCCAGGGCCCCTTCACTGGAGGCCCTCTCCCCAGGACAGACCAGAAGGGTGGGGTCTCTCCCACCCACCCCCGCCCCTAGTCTCCTGGGCCGTTTAGGAAAGGTGGTGTAGGAGGGTGGGGTGCAGGCCAGAAGCACTTCCTGTTGCTCCCTGGGCTTTGATGTGGCCCCCGTTTCCTCTCACAGGAACCTGCCACACCCCCACCCTGGGCGGGGGGTGGCAGCGGATTGGTGGGGGGCCGGCTTAAAGATCCCAGGGGGAGCAGCTTCAGGAGCCCAGCCCGACTCTGCCAGGCCCGGAGCCCCTTCTCCCAACCCTCGTACCAGAGTCCATCAGAGACCCGGTACGGGCTGTGGGGGATGGGGAGCAGGGCATGATCCGCTTGACCCAGGAGGACGACCCCCAGGCCCTTCGATGATGCTGCTGCTTCCAGGCACTTCTAGGTCTGCAGTCTCTCCCAAATGGCCTGTCCTGGCTGCCGAGAAGGTGGGCTTTGGGTGGGACCCAGCCAGGGCTCTTCCAACCTAGACACCCACCCTAGCTTTCCTCCCAGAGGCAGTGAGGGACGGAGGAGAAATAGCCCATCCCTTTAGCATCATTTCTCAGGGCTTCTTGTCATCCACAAAATGAAGGGACTGGAACCCAGAATCAGAGGGGACTGGCCCCCAAGCCCTGAGGGCTGGTTATCTGAAGAGGGGAGGCAGCCTGGGCAGACGCCAGGGTCCACAGGGTCCCCCAAGCACCACAGAGCCAGGAAGCCTGGTGCAGCTACAGCTGCTCGCTCAGCCTTCCGCTGGGCCCCAAGAATGGTGGGAGCCTCAAGGGCTGCAGGGGGCAGTGAAGAAGGGTACACAGACAGGGGCCCCTCTACAGGGCTCCAATGAGGTGGGGGGGGGTCCAGGAGGGTCACACACAGCACACGCACAGCATGGGGGAAGAATGCCTTTATTAGCAGACTGGCCAGTGCCAGCACTCGAACCCGCACCCACATCCACCCACCACCAGCGCGGAGGGCTCAGAACTTCTGGAATTGCTTCTTGGTGCCAGCTGCCTTGGTGACCTTCAGCACGTTGAACCTCACCGTCTTGCTGAGGGGCCTGCACTCACCCACAGTCACGATGTCTCCAATCTGGACGTCTCTGGGGGACACAGATGATGGACGGTCAGCTGCACTGCCCCCATCGCAATGAAAGGGGGCTCCCTGGGGCCAGATGCCATCTTTTGGGGGGGCTTTCTGATAAGGTAATTGGGGTTAAGTGACTTGCCCAGGATCACACAGCTAGGAAGAGTCACGTGGTTGAGGCCGGAGTTGAACTCGGGTCCTCCTGACTCCAAGGCCAGAGCTCTATCTACTGCGCTTCCTAGCTGCCCCCAGGCGGCTTTTCTGACTCAGACTGGAAGAGACCCAAGGGCAGAGGCCAGAATCCTTTCCTAGAACACACCTGAGCAAATCAAGATCCAGGAAAGGACCTTATGTCAGAGCTGGATTAGAACCTGGGACACACAGCTGGCAGCCCAGGGGGAGAGCACCCAGACACTGGCTAGCTGGATGTGTCCTTCAAGGCCTGCCTGCCTCAAAGAGCATGACGAGATCATTGGTCCAGGACTTCCCTCTGGCCGGCACAGAGGAGTGCTTGAAGCCTCCTTCCCCACCCCACCCCCACTTCCCAGGTGCCTGATGACCCTGCACTAGCGCCCTTTCCTCTCTGGCTTTCATTCCAGTGGAATTGGCCTTGCTGTTCGTGGTATACAAAGCTGGCCATCTCCAACCTCTGTGTCTTTGTACAAGTTTGGCA
>NW_020953943.1:218396-239830 GCF_900497805.2 Vombatus ursinus | reverse complement strand
AAAGAGATAGCAGAGACCCTTAGATACAGAGATAGCAGGGAGACCCCCAGAGACAGAGATAGCAGAGACCCTCAGACCCACAGTGCAGAGACCCCGCAACCACGTGGGGGGGGGGTGTCGGCTCTGCCGGGGGTTCCACCCTCCCTCCACCACGGGCCCGCGCATGCGCGCACCTGGATGTCCGCCATGCCGCCGCTTCGCTCGTCTCTCGCTCCTCTTCTCTCGGACGAACGGATGGAAAGAGGCCGGAAAGCCGCCGCCGGGGTCTCCTTAAACCACGAGGCAAGGGCCGCGCAGGAAGTGACGCAACACGCCGGAGCGGGCAGGCGGGGACCAAGACCGGAACCAAGCGGGTGGGGGCAGGACTTCCGGGAAGCGGAGAAGGAGCACGTGGTGTCCAACCAGGAGGCGGAGAAGGAAAAACACCACGTGGGGTGTGGGCGGTGCCGTTGCGTGGGGCGGGACTTCCGGCGGGATGCGGGAGAACGTCGTACGTCCTTTCTTTTCCGTCTGCCAGTCAATCATGGGCACCTGTTAAAGGCCAGTGCCGGCTTGGGGGTACCCAGACCTATGGGAGGATTTTGCCATCCTGTCCCCTCACCCCCTTTGCAGAAGTTGGGGAGCATACAGTCAGATTCTTTTGATATGATAGTTTTGGGGAAAGTTTTTTCTTCCTCTTTTTTTGCTGTTATAAGGGATTAATCTCTGGGAGAGGCTGGGAAATGTAATAATAGTAATAATACAAATAATGGCTAACACTAATCTGGAATTTACTATGTGCCAGACTCTGCTGAGCACTTTACAATCAATTATGGTCTCATTTGATCCTCACCACAGCCCTTCCAGGTAGGGCTAGTATTATCCCCATTTTACAGACAGGGAAATTGAGGCAAACAGGGATTAAGTAACTTGCCCAGGGTCATAGAGCAGGTAAGTGTCTGAGGCTGGATTTGAGCTCAGGTCCTCGTGACTCCAGGCCCAGGGCTCTGGCCTGCCTACATGCCTTTATGTAAGTGATACATAAACAGAAGTTATCAATAAAATTTATTTTCAAAAACAAAGTGAATACAATGTGATGGGGGAAGAGAATTTGCCAGTAACTGGGGAGTTATTGGGAGGCTTCATGCAAAAGCTGGGGCTTGATCTGAGTCTCAAAGGAAAATAGAGATTGGGAGATGCAGAGATAAGAGGAAATCACCCCAGGTGTAGAGGATGAGATGGAGTACAGAGTGTGCCTTTGGCTGGATCATACAGTGCAGGGAGGAGAAGGATGTATCATAAATTTCCAAAGGTAGGCTGAGGCAAGATTTTGTATTAGGTCCCAGATGGAATTATGGGGCAATGAAAGTTTTTGAGCAGAGGAATGACGTGGTCAGACTTGTGCTTTAGGAAAATTACTTTTGAAAGTTGCCAAGGGCTATTGCAATAGCTTTGAAGGGTGGTCATGAGCTCCTGACCTAGGGTGACCGCTGGGTAAACTGGATGTTGGGAAGGGAACTGTTTGGATATGTGCAGTGAGTGTGAGTGAAGGGTCCAGGAGACCTCTACGTTTCAAGCCTGGGTGCCTGGGAGGCTGGTGGTAGCCTCCATGACGTAGAAGGAATTTCAGAAGAGGGGAAGGCTTGGAAGGAAAGATAAGTCCAGTTTCCAACATGTTGAGTTTAAGATGTCTGTAGGACATCTAGGTTGAGATGTTTGATAGGCAGTTGGAGATGGGAAACATGTTCTCCTTCCTCATCTCTGTCTCCCAGCTTTCTTAGCTTCCAAGTCCCAGATAAAAATCCTGCTTCCTCCAGGAAGCCTTTACCAATCCCTCTTAATGCCAGTGTCTTCCCTACGTGGATGATATATCCTGTATAGGCAGTTGGAGATGGGCCAGGAGAATGGTTAGGGCTGGAAACAAATGGGACCTGGGAGTCATCAAGCACAGAGACCTTGAACTCATGGGAGCTGGTAGTGCAGTGGGTGAGCCCACTCTACCCTCTTTATATGCTTTTCTTTCTATGTAGCAGCTAGAGTGCTGGGCCTGGGGTCAGGAAGACCTGAGTTCAAATTTGACCTCACACACTTACTAGTGAGTGACCCCAGGCAAGCCTATGTCCATTTCCTTATAAAATAGGACTAATGAGAACACTTACCTCCCAGGGTCGTTTGAGGATCAAATGAGATATTCTTAAAGCCTAGGCACAGTGCCTGGCACATAGTAGGTGCTTAATAAAAGCTTTTTTCCTTCTAGGTGAGAGTATAGAAAGATTAGAAAGTATCTGTTGTTGTTCACATTGTGTTTGACTCTCCTTGACCCCATTTGGGGTTTTCTTGGCAAAGATGTGGAGTGATTTGGCATTTCCTTTTCCGGTTCATTTTACAGATGAGGAAACTGAGGCAAACAGGATAAAGTGACTTCTCCAGGGTCACACAGTTACTAAGTGTTTGAGGCCAGATTTGAACAATAGTCTTCCTGAGTCCAGGGCCTACACCCCGTCCTCTGCAGCGCCACCTAGTGGCCCCTAAGAACAGATAGAGGTGGATCAGCCTGCCTCCAATCTCTCCCCAACTCCACTCCATCCTCCATTCAGCAAAGTGCACTGGGGCTCCCTGTCGCCTCCAGGATCAAACACCAAATGCTGTTTGACATTGGAAGCCTATCCTAACCTGGCCCTCCCTTACTCTTACTAAGGTTCTTAAAAGAACCTTATTCTTCTTACACCTCATTCCCCACACACTTTTGGGTCCAGTGACAGTGGCTACCTGGCTGGCTGCTCCTCGAACTAGGCCCCGCAGCATTTTCTTTGGCTACCCTCCATACCCTAAATGCCCTTCCTCATCTGCTTCCCTGGTCTCCTGGCTTCCTTCTAGTGCCAGATAAAATCCTGCTTTCTCCAGGAAGCCTCTACAATCCATCTTATCCTGTACATAGCTGATTTGTTTGCACGATGTGGCCCTGTTGGCTGGGAGCTCCTAGCAGACAGGGACTGCCTTTTGCCTTTTTTGTATCCCTAGCCCTTATCACAGCTCCTGGCACGTGGCAGGAGCTGCTTTGTTTGGTCTACGAGTTGTGAAGCACCCAGCTACTCTCTGAGGCCAGATTTGAACTCCAGTTCTCCTGCCAAGACTATCCATTGCACCGCCTAGCTTAGTATACCTTAGAAGAGGCAAATGCTGCAGTCGCCACCCCAAATGGCGAGGACTGAGAAAAGGTCAGCAGTTCTGACGATCTACCTAAGCTCAGTGATTTTGGAGAGTTGGCTGATGAAGTCAGAGACCAGATTGCAAAGGGCTGAGAAATAAGTGAAAACAAGGAGAATAGCCAGCCTTTTCTGGTCATTTGGCCACGAAAGGAGGAGACACAGGTGAGTTATAGGCAGAGGGGAAGGACCCAGGGAGAGAATGAAGTAGGGGTGCCTGGCTCCATCCACGCCCTCATACAAGGGCGCTCCTCCAACTCCTCAGCTTCCCAATTTGTCTCCTTAGATCCCATGAACAGCTGGTTCACACCACGCCCCACATAAGTTGTCCTAACCTGGCCCTCACCATTACTCTGTTCCACTTCCTTAATAGGAATTCCTGACTCTAACCTCCTGTCATACTCCTTGGCTCTGTCTCAGCCTGCCCAACTTCTTCTTTGGCCCTTTGCGGTAGTACACGGGATGAGAGTGCATGCCTGTAGTCAGGAAGACCTGAGTGCAAATATGACCTGAAACACTAGTTGCGTGACCCTGGGCAAGTCACTTAACCCTGTTGGTCTCAGTGTCCTCATCTGTAAAATGAGCTGGAGAAGCAAATGGGAAACCACTTCAGGATCTCTGCCAAGAAAACCCCAAGTAGGGTCAGAGTCAGACACAATTGAAAACCAACTGAATGAGACCTCCCCATTCCTTCTACTTCATATTCCTCCCCACCCCAAGCGAACCTGCTCAATCCTACATTGTCATCAAACCTTCAAATCCTTTGTCCCCTGCTCCTCTCACTGGTCACCCCCTTCCTGCCTCTGCTAACAGAAAATTAGGTCATTCACATGAGTTCTTCATAAACCCTTTTACATCACCCTCCATCACTCATCGTTTCTCACCATCTTGGACGAGGGGACCCCTTTTCTTTACCAAAGCCCTGCCCTTGTACTCTACTCAACTCCAGCTCAGCTGCCTTTCCAAGCCCTCTAGCCCACCGTCAGAGCTGCTCAAGGCTGCCCTTCCTAACAACCATCCCCTCAGGTGACCATTCTGGATCTCTCCCTTTCTCATCCACACTCATGGCCTCCAGCACCTGGTCCAGATTGCTCAGAAGTTATCAAGTCGTGTGTCCAACATCATCAATGAGCATTTAAATGCTTACTATGGGGTCCTTCGGGGCCACCTGATACTGGCTGCTGGATACTCTTACGGCTCTCAATCCCTCAGTTTAGCTTGTGTCACATAATGACTCCAAGGTCGTTATGTCCAGCCCAGTTTTCTTCTCTACCTTCTATCTTGTTCAGTCCTGTCTGACCTCACGACACAGAGAAACCCCCCTTAGGACCACAGGGATAAGTGAGTTTCCCAAGGTCACGCAGCTCAGCTCGTGTTGAGCTAGATTTGAACTCAGAAGACTAGTTCCACTTCAGGCCTGGCATTCTATCCCGTTTACAACCTAACTGCCCTCTTGTACCACCCACTGCCTACATAATAGTTACAACTCAACATGTTCAAAAGAGAACTCTTGACATCCCCCCACTTCTTCCAAAGAAATGGTGTAAAGTGGGACCTCAACTTGAGAAACCACAACCACTCCCCCTCACCCCATTCACCCAAGCTTTCACTCATCAGGGATTGGTCCCCACTCTGCTCAGTCCTCCCCAAACACTGACAGTGACCAGAGCAGAAAACAACCTTGTACCTCTTACTCTAGAGGTTCCCACTGCCTGCCAGCCTCCAAGTCATCTCTCCAGCCTCCCTGCCCACTCGATTCAGCACCCCCAGAATAGCCTTTGACCTGTACCACCTCCTCTTGTCATGGCTTAGCCCAGATAGGAATACACACCTTAATCACAATTTTTTCCAGCTGCAAGTGGCATTGTCCCACAAAGCTTTCCCCATTCCAAATCACCTTGTTTTAATTCTTAGGTACAAATCTTCCATTCTGAACGCAGACTGGGTAGGGAGTTTCATTTTCTTACCCCATACCTGGGGGTGATCTAAAGATAGGATCTGTTGGAACCAACAGAAGGGCTGACCTTGGCCTAAAGGGACCAGCATATGTTAACAGCATATTAATAAGATCAAGGGGTTTTGAGATATAGAGAAGGGGGTGAATGAGTTCATGGCCATGGGCCATTTCCAATGAATTAAGAGGAGCCTGAGAAAAAGGAAAGGTACCAAGGGAGATTTGAGATAAAAGGCTGTAAACATTTAGGGAAACTCTAGAATCGCCTGGTTTGTTGTACAAGTTGAAGATGAGGTTGGGGATGGTGAAGAGGATCCCAGAGATTAGGAAGCAGATGTCTGAAGACAGACTAGCAGAGAAAGAAAACAAGGATACTGAGATAGAAAGGAGTTTATAGTGATGTAACTAGAGCTTGGTATGACCTGATGGTGAGTAAGCAAAATCTTAACATGGGGAACACTGGGCCCTATATGGTTTTTAACCAAAATATGCTTTTAAAAATTCAACATTTTATTAATTATTAAGCACCCAAGGCTGTGGGTACAAAGCATTACAGAGACCAAGCTCTGCCCCGAAGAGATTTTCAGCCCCGCAGGACCTCCCCTCCAAGGTCCCTCATATCCCAAGGTTGCATGGGAGCTGCAGATCTAGTCTAGCCCCTCTCTACATTCCCGTGGTCCACTCCACTTTACCCCAAGAGGAAGAATCACTCCTTCCTAGAGGCAGGCATCCCACACCTCAGGACTGACATCCTGCCTTTCTCAGTTAAGGACACGCCTATAGCATTGAATGTCCTTCCAAGCCCTGCTTGCTGGGGGGGGCCGGTGGCCCCCAGAGGGCTCCCTTCCCTGATGGAGGCGATGGCAAGAGGGGGACAGAAGGAGGAGCCAGGAATCCAGTTGCCGTAGAGGATAGACTTTATTGGACTCACACCAGCAGCCCGTGCTTCTTCAGCACCTTTGTGTATTTGAAGATTTTGCCTTCCACATTCTTCTCGGCTTGCTTGCGTAGTTTCTGTGGGAGAAAACACAAAAAAAAGATTACGGGTCCAGAAACTAAGCAGCTGGGGCCCTCCTCTTGCACCCTCTGGCATCAGCTGAGCCATGTGGCTTTGTCGGCAGTCCCCCGTGGGCATCCGAAGACCATCGTGAGAGCAAACATCATCTGCCAAGGGGTACCCACACCCCCCAGAACCTAGGCCTCACCGTAAGCTTCTTTTTCTTTCTGTAATGGATCTTGGCTTTCTCCTTCCTCTTCTCTTCCAATGTAGCAGTCACCGCCTGATACTTCCAGCCAACCTCGTGGGCCAGGCGTCCCAGATAAGCAAACTGTGGTGTGGGGAATAGATTAACAAGTCACACCCAGAATACCTTTTCTTTCCACCCACCAAACAGGACACCCCTGAAATCCCTCAGCATTCCTGGTTCTGAAAAAAGCCCCCCAAAATAACCATTTCTTTTTGGGCCTGCACACTTGACACTGTTACCCCCAGCCCCTTTTTCATACTCACCTTTCTAGTTGGCTTCAGTCTGACCACTTTGAGAGCAGCTGGGACAACCATGCGTTTCCGCTGCAAGGGGGAAGGAACCAATCAATGGGTGATGGCAGCACACTAAGGATGCTGGGAGATGAGACAGGGAATGCCAGTGCTCTACTGAGGGTACAAAGAGGCATATGGGAAAGCCCACCTCCCACCCCAGAGTCAGTCTGGAAAAAGGCGTCTCAGATAACAAAGCTTTTCTCAAGTAGATATCAAACAATGTAGGTAAAGGAGACATCACTGACGCCAGGACTGAGACCCCTTCTGGATAAGCTCACCTTATCATAGGGTGGAGGAATACCATCAAACACCTTAAGGCGTTCCAAGGCAGCCTGACCTCGCTTGGTCTTGTGGGGAAGCATCCCTAGGGAGAACAGTTCATAGTGAGAAGCTCAGTCTAGAAACCTTTAAGCCTAAGAACAGAAATTTCGCCCCCCCCCCAAGAGATCTCAGATGGAGGTGCATGGAGCTTTTCATCTCATGGTCGGTAGAACTCGAACATGTGATAAATATCAGCATCATCATAGTCTCAGCTCCCTGGTCCCTCGGACCCCTCATCGCCACTGGCAGGCCCTCACCTCTGACTGTCCTCCAGAAAATGCGGCTTGGGGCTCTGAAGTGGTAAGGACCTCTTGAAGGGTTTGTGTTCATTCTCTTTCGGAGGAAGGCCAGGTATTTCACTGGGGGAAAGAGGGCATTTAAAAAGATGCCTCAAACTTCAGTTAATGTCCGGTCCTGGACCCCCCCCCCCCCATGCTGGAAGCAGCACGCTCCTCTAAAGCCGGCATCAGCTGAGCCTTAAGGCAGAATCAACAGTAACCCCATCGCTCAGGGCCTCTGAAGACCATCGTGAGAAAGGACATCCCCTGCCAGCAGCAAGACCACAGCCTCCCCCCCCCGACTCACGCTTGTTCCGGTAGAAGTTCCCTGAAATGTTGATGCCTTCGCAGCGAACCACGACCACCTTCCGTCCTGCGTGCGAGAGGAGCGTCTGGGTCAGTGCCACACACTAGGCGGTCGAGGGTCTCTCGCCGGCAGGGGAGGGCCGGGGCAGGCCTCAGAGCGGTGCATGGTTTGGTCTCATGGTCGTGAGACTCGAACGAAAGATGGTGAATGTTCCTCATCACCGGCCTCGCCGCACCCGGGCCCCGGACCCCTCCCCCGCCCACGACGGCCGCCCCGCACTTACCCAGGAGGACTTGCTTGGCCACGATGGCCGCCAAGCGACCGAGGAGATGGCCCCGCCCATCGATCACCAGGACCTGGGGGAAGCGGGAGGAGACGCGGGGGTCAGGGCCGGCCCGGGACCCCGGGGCCACGTGACCCTTCCCCCGCCACGGCTGGAGCCTAGGCCAGGCCAGGTCCGTGACCGAGACGCAGGAGCGGGGACACCACGGCTCGACCCCCGCAGCCCTTCATCGCTGGGCGGCCCAAATGCTGCCCGGCGGGGCCGCACTGCCCCGCGCCGAGGCTCCCGAGGAGCCTGGGACCGCCACCGAGGCCGGAGCGCTCACCTGCCCGTCCGCCATGGCCGACGCCGCCCGGGAAAAGAAGGAGCCGTGCCTCGTCGGGTCCTCCTTATCCACCTCGCAGGGGCGCCGGAAGTGACGCGAGACCGCTGCGGCTCTCTATAGGTGGAAGATGGCTTCGCTCCTGCCCCCAGGGAGGGCGAGGGGCTGCGGCGCAGGCGCGGCGGCCCACGGTCCAGAGAGCTCCTCAGAACGAGGCCGGTAGGAGTTTGGCGCAGGCGCAGAGGCTGACGCTTCTCAGCGAGTCTGAGGACGTGCGCCGGGGGTGGGGCGGGGATCCATGTCTGTTGGGGGCCCTTCACGAGCTGCTGCCATCTTGGTGAGGGGCGATCTTAAGCACGCATGGCCGCCCGCCGATATTGTTCCGACCTGGCCTGCCCGCCCCCCTAGCCTTTGAGCGCGGCCTTCAAAGCCGCCGCAAGGCTGGCCCAGGCGGAACGAGCTCCGGTTGCTTAGTTACCAGTCGTGGGCTGGGAGCGTGGCGTCAGTTTCCTCCCCCCTCCCCCCGCGCGCAGTTTGCTTGGGGGGTGAATAGTTCCCACTCGATTCTCTTCCGGGCCTCTCGTGGGGCTCAGTTTATGCAGCCTCTGCTGGAGACCTCCAGAAACAGGGAGCTCACCACCTGCCCCTGCAGCCAGCCCATTCCGCATCTGGACACAGCCGAGGGGTGTGGGGCGCAGCATGGGGAAAGAACCCCTTTCTCTGGGTCCTGGCAACACTTCAGCTCCTCAGAGACCCTGAAACCCGGTCTCGACTAACCCCCCCCCAACCCCCAGCCCCTGCAAGGGCTCTTCCTTCCTACGTGGCCATGGCCCAGGCCTCTGACCACCCTCCAGATCGGGGTCTACGCCGGCTAGGGCATCTCCTGCCTTGACCTGTCTCTGTCCACAGATTCCACCCAACAAAATCTATTAGAAAATGTTTTATATACATCCTCAGAGCTTTGTACAGAGGGTGGGCTGGTCCAAAGGTACCCTGCAGGTTACCCCTCTCGAGGAGAGAGAAGGGGCAGCAGGCACCATTTTTGGGGGGGGGGTGCTTAGCCCCCCCAAGAAGAGAGCAATAACTCAAGACTCATCGAAGGAGAAAGGAAGGAGGCCAGTCTTAAGCTGGGTTCCTTACGGAAGGCTTCCTCAGGAGGTAGCCCCAGCTTCTGGGTTTTGCCTTCAAGGCCCTCCAGACATCCATGTCTTCTTTCAAAGCACCATCACCTGCATATCCTGGGGGACAGAGTCTGGGGGGCCCTAGCCACAGCCCCCAGGCATGGAATCAGCTGCTGTCTGTGCATGGGGGGGGTACCCACTATCCCACCCACAGTGAGCTGAGCCAGGCTCACCTGGGGTGTTGGGGACTTGGGGGATCCTGGTGGCCTCGACTGCCTCTTTCTTTGCTTCCATCTCCAGGCAGCCACCAGGATCAGCAGCAGCAGGATTGGCAGCACCCCCAGCGCCAGCAGATGAAAGTGGGAGGGCTTGGGTGGTCTCAGGGTGTTTCCCAGTGCCCCAAGACTGCCAGATGAGGGGAGCGTGGAGACAGTGGAGGGCTCTGTGGGAAGGGGGATGGAGGTAGAGTGCTTCCTACTGGCTGTGCAGCCCACAGTCCCGCCCTCCCCACTCTGGAGCCTTAGTGCTCCCTCTAAAGGGAGAAGGTTCCCCCTGGGCACCTCACCTGGCTGGCAGCGATACTGTTGGCAGGGCTGGAAGCTCTGGTGAGTGATGAGGGTCTGCAGGGCTGCCAGGTGGCTGGAGACATCCAGGAGGAGGTGAGAGATGTTGGCTTTGCGGAAACGGAGGCAGCTGGGAAAGGACTGGGGAGCCGAGGAAGGGGGGTGGGGGGCGTCACACACCACATCAGTCCCCCCTTCTCAGAGCCCCACGGCCTAGGGAAGAGCCAGCCCTAGCAGCAGCTTGAATCAACAGATGAAGGCTGCCTCATCCCTCTCTCTCTCAGCAGAGCCTCCCAGGCACCTGCTTATACCTGCGGTGGGCCTGAAGACCCCCAGGGAGCAGAAGGTGCCTAGGACTGAGCTCGGGGACAGAGCAAGGGACTGACCTGGTTGATGCATTGACTGACAAAGTTGACCTCGGTGTACACGGCCTCCAGGGGGACCTGCAGCTTACTCCCCGCCACCAGCTTCAGGCGCTCCAGGGTTTGCTTGGCCAAGGCCAGGTGCCACAGGGCCCAGCACTGCTCGTCCTAGGGAGAGATGCCCGGATGCCTCAGTCCTTGAGAGAGTGCAGAGTAGGGATGGCTGGGTCTCCCCACCGTGGGTGGGAGCTTTGGAAGAGTGGCTCCCCCCCTATTCTCCCACCAGACTCACCACCTGAAGATTGGCCGGGACATCCACTGGGTAGTCCCTGAGCACGTAGTCAGACTGTAGGGAGAGATGCTTGTTAGGGCTCTTGCCCTGGGAGCCTCTGAGATTAGGTGAAACACAGAGAGAGACAGACAGGAAAAGAAACAGACAGAGACTTATCTGTATCCCCAGTGTGAGAGAAACAGATTTAGACTCTCCGCCGCCACAGAGCTATAAACACAGACATAAAATATTCGGAGACAGAGATTTAGGGAGACAGGGTCTTGGAGAGACCGAGAAATGCGTATTAAGAAAAGGACACTCAGAGATTTGTAGACTCCAGGACACACGGAGAAATAAATTCAGACGTCAGAAGCAGGGAGAGAAAGAGACCATTCGATGCCAAAATGTAGTCATGGAGAGTAGGCAGAGGCAGCAGGAGCAGAGCTTGAACACACTAACTCTCACCAAGTCGCTGATGGCCTGGAGGAAGGTGGAGCTGATAGGGCTGTCGGGGAAGGTGCAGGTATCCGCGACGCTGGCGGTGGCGTTCTGGGGGAGCAGGAGCGGCAGGAACAGCAGCTTGAAGGCCTGGGGTGTTGGGGAGACAGAGCTGGGGCTGGGACGAGGCCCCTGGTCCCTTCTCCCCGGATCTGCATTGCTTCAGTCCTAGTTCTGTCTGGACGTGTCTCCTCGATTCTGCCTCTTTTGCCCCACCCGGGTCTCTTCCTCCTGCCTCCCCACTTCTGCCTTCACCTCCCTTTCTCTTTTCCGTATCTGTGTCTGTCTTTCGTGTCTCCCTTCTCTTCTTTCATCCATGTCTCTTCTGTCATCCTGAGTCCTATGTGGCTCTGCCTTTCTCCCCATCTGACTTTCCCCATCACCATCTGTCTGTCCCCATTTCCATCTCCTGACACTGTATCTGTTCCCCTTTCTTGCATCCCTGTCTCCCGTCTCTGTCTTCATTCCTCCTGATTGCCTATCCCTGTCTCCGTAGCTGTCTTCCTTCCTCCTCAATATTGATGATGCTACCCCCATCCCTATCTCAATCTTTCCCCCCTATTTCTGCCTCCCATATCCCTGTCTCCATCTGTTGGGAATACGCACAGTGAGGGGCCAGGCTGGGGCGGTCATCTTGAGTTGGGGCCCCTCATGCCGCTGCCGGGCCCTGGGGGGGACAGAGCCGGCTCAGCCAGGGACCCAGGCGTCCGGGTGCCCTCCCCCAGCCCCTTCATGTGGCTAAGTTTCCTCCCCCACCCTGCTTCCTGCCCCCGCCTCATTACTGTGAATTATGCCCAACCTTCCAGGAAGGCATCCCATGTCTCAGTTCCCTTGGCAACCCAGGCACCCCCTTTCTCAAACCCCTTGGAGACCCAAGCATCCCTCCCCACCCTCCCTCCCCAGGTAGCCAATCCCCCCAACCCTAATGGAGATCTAGGTAAGCCTTCCCTATCTTAGCCTTAACCCAGGCACTCCCCCTCTTTCAGACCCCTTGGGGACCCAGGCGTCCCCTCCCCTATCTCCTCTGGGACCCAGGCATGCTATCCCAGCCCCGCACCAGGGTCCCTGTCCAGGCCGGGAAGGCCCAGGGCAGGTCTGGGCCCAGACATCAGAGATCGAAAGTGAAAGATATTTTGGGGAAAAGTTTGGGAATCCATGGGGGAGGAGCCCTCTGGTGGCTCTGAGTTGAGCTGCAGGAGGCAGGGGACGCCTGGGTCCTTCCTCAGGTCTGAATCAGCTGGGAGTTGGGAGCACTGGGTTCTAGCCTCTAGAGTCCCTGCTCTCAGCTCTATCCAAGGCCCTATCCCCTTCTGAGAAAGGAGTGGGTTGGACAGGGGAATCTCTCAGACCTTGAAGCTCTGAGGTTTTGAGTCCAGAGGGACAACGCCCAAACGGGCAGCTGGTGGAAGAGAAGAAATACAGAGAGGAGAAGCAGAGATATCAGCATGCAGAGACAGATAGAGAGAAATACACTAAAAGACACAGTCAGAGAAAGGAGGTGGGAACAACAGAGGCAGAGGAGAGAAGGTGCTACGGACTGGCCATGTACTGCTCTTCTCAAGACTGAGTGCCTCCCTATTGCTTGTTTCATAGATGAAATACCGGCTGCTATTTACCACTTCAAATCCTTTACACTACGCTGGTACGTTGTTGGTGAAGCTGTCAAATAGCACAATCATTTTGTAGAAGCAGTTTGGAATCATGCAAATAAAGTGACTAAAATGTTCATACCCTTTGACCCAGAGAGTACATTACTGAGCTTATATTCCAGGGAGGTCATTGATATATATCAAAATATTTATAGCAACGCTTCTTGTATTGGCAAAGATTTGGAAACAAAGTAGGTACCCATCGGTTGGGGAATGGTTAAGCACACTGGCACATGAATGTAATGGGAGATCACTGCACTGAAACAAAGCATGGATTGGGGATGAATACAAAGAAACCCGGAAGGTTTTCCATGAACTGATGCAGAAAGAAGTCAGCAGAACTCAGAAAAGAGACACAGTGACTCCAATAATTAAGATGGAAAGAATGACCACAAAAAAAAAAAAAAAATCAGCAGCAAATGTAACAAAATTAGACAGAACAAGCCAGGCTGGAAAGAAGAGACAGGAGATGATGGCCCGTCCTTTGCAGAGCGTAGGTTCGCAGGCGAACTGTACATATTCGGACTTTGTCACTGTATTGATCAGTTAGGATGATTTTCCTGTTTTTCTCTCATTTTTAATATAACTATTTGTTATGTGAGATGGCTGTTTGGGAAGGTAAGGGATGATGGAGGAAATTATGGTAAAATTTTTGAAATCATCAAAAACATTGAAAAAGACCCAGGCCCTTCACAATCTGGGTCCAGCTTGCCCTTCAGCCCTATGACGTCCTACTCCCCTTCACAAACTTTGTGTCTCAGCCTAAAAGGCCTCGCTCTTCTCCACCATCCCATCTCCTACCTCCAGGCCTTTGCATGGGTCGTCACCCTAGCCCACCCCCCGCCCATGCTGGAAACGTCCTTCCCCCTCGCCTGCGTCTGCTAGAAACTATATCTCTCTTCCGAGCTCAGCTCAAATGCCACCTTCTTCTAGTTCTTTCATTAGCCACTGGTGCTTCTCTCTCAGAGTACTTTGTATAGAAGCATGGCAGCCGTCACCCCCTTCCGTTCCCACCCAGAACGGTAGCTGCTCGAGGGCAGGGACGGCTTCATTCTTGTCCGTGTCCCCAGGCCCAGCATGGTGCCCAGCACTTACAAAATGGTTGAACGTAGACGTAGAAAGACTGCTGGATACTAATGGAACTTGGGGGGCGGAGTTAGAGGGATCGAGGGGACCTCAGAAGCAAGAGACTGTAACACTTGGCAGGGTGAGGGCCTAGGAGCCCAAAGGAAAAGTGATTTCCATGCTGAGCTGTCTGCCCTGGCCACACCCTGTCTGCATTGACCTGAGAAGGGCCCCAAGAAGCTGGAGGTGTCCAGAGCAGGGCAAGGGGCCTCCAGTCTAGGCCACACAGATGAAGGAATTGGAAACACTCGGCCTGCAGGACAGAAGGCCAGCTTGCTGGAGCTGGGGAGCGGGTTTGCTTTGCTCAGCACCAGAGGGCACACTGAGGAGCCAGCTGCGGAGGCTGGCATAGGAGAAGCTTCCCCACAACTGGGAGGATTCCACAGTGGCCAGGCTGCCCCTCGGGGGAGGGGGTCCCCCACCCAGAAGTCTCTGAACGCAGGCCGGAGGGCCCCAGTCTGAGATACTGCCCAGGGAAGGAGCTTCCTGCGGACCCCGGGCTTCCCTGACCCCTTCCCAGCCCACTTCTTTCTCCTCAGAAGCATACTGGATGTACGTCAGATCGTTTATTCAGGTGAGAACCACAATGAGGGGCCAAGTCGGGGCTCCGTGGGTCTTTTTGGCTCAGTCCTTCCAGGTGCCCAGCAGCCATGGGTTGCAGGACTAAGGCAGGGGGTGGGGGCGGGGGGCTCAGATGTCTCCCAAAGACAGCCAGAGAGCCTTAGTGCGGGCCGCCCGAAGGCACATCTCGGGTCCGGCCCCCTCTGTCTCTTGGTCCCAGGATCGGCTCTGACCCTTGTTCACCCATATGGCCTTTAGGTTCCCAGCTGAAGCCCATTCCACAAACCGGGAGCCCTGGGAAGAGATGCTGAGGTCACAAAGGGGCAGGGCCAGGGCCAGGTCTGAAACTGGGGACCAGGCCCAGAATCTCTAAGCTGGATAGGGCTTAGGAGGTTGCTGGGTCCAACCATCCCTGGCTGGCCATCACTTCAACAAAGGGCCTCTGGGAAAGGGGCTGGGGCTGGGGCACAGGCAGGAAGGGGGAGTACCTGGGCAGAGCCAAAATACCACAGAGCGGGTACATCCTGATGAAGGGCCAGACAACGGGTGAGATGGTCCCGGTCGCCGGTCACCACGTTCACTAGGCCAGGTGGGAGCAGGCAGGCCATGTCCTGGCAGGATGAAATGAACACTGGAGGCGGGATCCAGCTCTATCCAAGGTGCTCCGGGTACAGTGGGGTGGAGGAAAGGCTGGTGGGGGCAGGCAGTGGGGGGAGGTGGGGCCCAGTACCTGGCAGAGCTGGAGGGCCGGCAGTGGACAGGCCCCACTGGGCACCACGATGACGGCATTGCCGTAGGCCAAGGCTGGGGCCAGGAGGGACACAAAGGCGAGCAGAGGCCGCTCCTCCGGGCAGACGATGCCCAGCACTCCCAGGGCCTCTCGAAGGCGTAGAAAAGGCCCCTGGTGCCCAGCGCTCTGGAGGGAGGAGGTTACAGGATCAGGGGGCTGCCAGACAGGACAGCATGGGGGACCAAGGGATGGGGGCAGCAATGAAGAGGCTCACGTGCAGGCCGGCTCCTCGGGCATGGACCTGCGCTCCCCAGGCTCGCAGCCGGGCAGCACTCAGCACCACTTCAGTCCGAGCGCCCGCAAGGTCAACGCCCGTCACCTCTGTGAGCTGTTCTGCCAGTGCCTGGCTCCTCTGGGACAACGCATCAGCCAGCGCCCACAGGGTTGATGCCCGGCTCCCTGGCACCCGACTGGCCCAGCTGGCAGACAGGGAAAGGAGAGAGGCTGGGTGACGGCGGCCCTAGGAGCTGGGGCCAGCCCACCTGCCTCCCATCACTCCACTCACAGAGCTGCTGCCTGGTGTGCCGCTTCCACGGCCACTCGGATGTCCTTGGCACTGCCCTCTGCCACGTGTACACAGACATTCCCATCGGAGCCCAGGATGGGCCTTGAGCTGCGGCTGGCAGGATTCTGGAAGCGGCCGGCCAAAAAGACTCCATATGGGGCAGTCGTGCTGAAGAAAGAGGCTGTGGTGAGGACCCCAAGACTTCTGTTCTCAGGCCTGCTCTGGGATCCCCCTCAGAGGCCCGAGCAGGAGGATTTGGGGGAGCTGGGAACTGACCTGGGGGAGGAGTTGTCAGGGCCAGATGGCAGGACAGGTGGGGCAGACAGGCCAAACTTGTCATAGTCAACACTCTCCGAGGGCCCAGCCTGGGGTGGGAGGTTCACAGGGCGGAGGTACTCATAGAGGCCCTGCAGGGGTGAGCGCCAGTTAGGAGAGCAGGCAGCCCTCCAGGGAGACAGGACAGTGGCGGAGGGTGAGGGGGTGCAAGGGTCACTTACATCAGGGCCCCCATGCCAGGATGACCCGTTCTCCTTGCAGCCACCCACGGGGGCGCCTGCGTCCTTGAGTCCGTGGGCGTTGATCCAAACAGTGCCCATCTGGAGCCTGGCAGGAAAGCCCGGAACACAAACCGAGAGCATTAGGGACACCCAGAGAGGTGGCCGGGGGTGGGGGGTTGAGATGATCTGGGGAGCCCTGGAAGGCGTGTAGGGTCTAACTAAGCAGCTGGGGGCAGAGGGAGACTGAGGCTGTGAGCCTGAGGTCAGCAGGAGGTTAAGAGACCTCCGAGGCATGAGAAGGGGAGCCCTGAAGGACCATGAGGACAGTGACACGTATGTCATGCTTCCTAGGTGCCAGGCCCTGTGCTAAGAGCTTCACAATTACTCCTCACATGCGTTCCTCACAGCGTCCCTGGGAGGTAGGTGCTATTATGACCTCCATTTTACAGAAGAGGAGACTGAGGCAGGCAGCGGTAAAGCGACCTGCCCAGGGTCTGGGGCCTCCTTACTTATAGGCCAGGTCCAAGGCCAATGTGAGCCGCTCACTCCACACGCTGGCACTGCCCCCTCGAGGGGTGCCATTGACCATAGTCAGAGCCTCCTTTGCTGTGCGGAACGGGGAGATCACAACCACAGGCCACGGCACCTGCAGCCACCATGGGAAGAGAGGTCAGGACAGGTCTCAAGGGACCCAGGTGTCCCAAGCCCTGCTCCCAGGGGTTCTGGTCACCGTGCCTGGGACGTCCCCCATCCAGGGGCTTGCTCACCTCTGCCTGGGTACATGGGCTTGCTGGGGCCAGACCCAGGATCAGCGTTGGGGGAAAGAACGGGCTGTCTCGGGGGACGTTTCCAGTTTGGAATATCTGCATGAAGGAGAGAAGTGGTAGGAGCCCTCGATTCCATCCAGGGAGTATCCCCCCACGGCATCTCCCACAGCCCAGCACACTCCAGGCTCCTTACCTGCGCCCCCTGGCTCTGGGCTTCCTGAACGTATTTCTGGGCTTTTTCCCAGGCAGAGACTCCAGGTGTGCCCATGTCCACGGCCCAGTCCAAGCTCTGGCCTTCACGCACCCCACGCATGCGGGCCTTGAGCCGCTCCAGGATCCGTTCCCACTCACACGCCTGCACCAGCAGCCGCAGCCCACCCTGAGGCCCCAAAGCCCAGGTCAGCTGGGCTGCCATGGCCTGGCCCACCCTGCTCCACGCCCTTCCCGTCCTCTACCACGCTCACAAGCCGCGAGGGGGAAGCCAGCAGGACGTACACGGCCGTCTCCCGAGGCCACTCACCGGGCTGCGGTCAGACCAGACTGCATCTACCACCCCTTCCACCGCTGAGTCCAGATCGGCTGTGTCTGTGATCACCAGCAGAGACTCCGTGCCCAGGCTCAGGGAGAGGTCAGCACTGCTACCAGCTAGTGCCCTACGCAGGGCCTTGCCTTCCTGGGGGGGCGGGGGGGAACCCCAACCACTCAGCACCTTGCCTAGGCTCTGGCCGGCCACCCCCAGCCAGGACACCAGAGCCCTCCCAAACCCTGAGTCCCTGCCCCCGTACCTCCACAGTCCCACAGAAGGTGATCTTGGCAATGCCAGGCAGGGTGGGGAGCAAGGTGCCTAAGGAGGTGGCTCCCATGACCACATTGAGGACCCCTGGGGGCAGCCCAGCCTCCTCGCTCAGCTGGGCCACAAGGAGTGAAGTCAGAGAGGCTGGGCCTCCAAGGACCACCACAGTACAACCTGGCATGGAGGCCAGAAATCAGTGAGCGAGCCAATCGACAAGCCTCTACAAAACAAGCCAGGACTGTCCTCCGTGAGCTCTCAAGCACGGAGGAGATGATGCAACTGAGGCAGCTTGGGGCAAGGGGAGGGAAGGAGAGGAGAAGTCCACTTCCGGGCCGCTAAGGCACAAAGAGGAGGGGGTGTCGTGGGAGGGACAGGGGAGAGAAGGCCGGCCGACTGCTCGGCCCAGACGGAAACGCTGAGAGAAGCTAGGCGGGCAGCGGAGGCCGCACCGGCAAGGGCCCCGAACACCAAGTGGAGCTGGGAGCTCAGTGAGTGGGAATGACGGCTGACCGGACACGTTTAGGGAAATCACTGTGGCTGAACGGAGGAGGGACTGGAGTGGGGAGAGACTCGAGGCGGACAGCCGCCCCTGCCCCCAGCAGCTGCGGCCACCGCCCAGGCCTGAGGTGACCAGGGCCTGCGCCGGGGACGGGGCGGCAGAGGAGGGAAGGGAGAATCTTCAAGAGATGGGTTGTAGGTGAAACCGCAGGCCTTGGCAAGAGCTTGCACGTGAGGAATCCAGGATGATTCCAAGGTTGGGAGCCTGGGAGCTGGGGGCTCCGTGGACACAGCACTGGACATGGAGTCAGAAGACTGGATGTCAAATCCAGCCTCGTAAATTGACAAGCTGTGTGATCCAGGGCAAGTCACTTACGCTTGGTTTCTCAGTTTCCCTGGCTGTAAAATGGAGCTCATCATAGCACCTACCTCCCAGGGTTCTAAGGGGAAATGAGGAAGGCTGGGTAAAGTGCTTAGCGCAATGCTGTTATTACTGGGAGGACGGTGGTGCCCTCAGCGGGAGGGGAGGAGGCTTTGGGAGGACGGAGAATTCATTCTGTTTTGGATATTCTGAGTCTGAGGGACCTATGGGACATCCAGCTGGGGAGACAGATCAGGGCTGGACGCACAGATCTGGATTGCGTTGAGATGAAAACGGAATCCACAGTGATTGATGAGGTCGCCCAGGGAGAGCATCTCAAGGGGGCCCAGAACAGTGTGGGCTGGAGACAGAGAAGGAGCGGTCAGAGAGGGAGGAGAAGGACCGGGGGGGACCTGGAGAAGAGAGGTCACCACAGGGTCAACAGGAGGTCACGGGTTAACGCCGAAGAGAGCAGAATGATGAGCATGGGAACCAGACTGGTGAGGGTTTGGAAAAGAATGAGAGGAAGGATGAAGGAAGCAAGGGTAGATGGTTTTTTTTGAGGAGTTTGACTGGAAAGGGGAGGAAAGATGGAGGAGGAGGGTTTGTGAGAAACAGAAGAGCCCAATAAGGAAAAGGGGGTGGGGTCCAGCCCTGGCACACATAAAGGGCCAGGAGAAGGGTGAGAACAGGCTTCCCATCACCCAAGAGTCCAGGGTAGGCCCCAAAGGTTCATCTTGTGGCCCTGACTTACCCACGGCCAGGGCCGGGCAGATTCTCCACATCATCTCAACAAAGGAGAACGTTGGCGGGAGGATGACGGCTACCACTCCTGGGAAAGGAGGAGCAGGGTTGGCATGGCGCACGCCGGTGTGGGGCAGGCCCAGGGGAAAGCGCTGGGACGGGGGCTGGGGGCTCTCACCCATGGGCTCCCATCCTGCCAGGGTCTGCTCCTGGGTCTGGGCCCAGCACGCGTGGTACTGTAGCAGCTGACAGGCCAGAGGAATGTCCCCATCCCGGACCTCACGCACCACGCGGCCCGATGCCAGCGCCTCAAGAATCCACAGAAGCTTCTGATGCTTATGGATTGTCTCTGCCAGCCTGGGGGACGCAGGGGACGGTGAGGTCAGCTGCTGGCTCAGGTCCACCCCCTGCCCTTCCAGAGGCTCAGGAGAGATTATGTTCCAATGGAGTAGAAGCTCCTCGAGGGCAGGGCCTGTTTCTTTTTGTTTGCTCAGTAGGCTTAGTAGGGAAGAGCTTCTCTGGGCCCTAAAGGCTGGCTCTCCCAAAGACGGCAGGAACGTCTATGCTTGCCCCCCTTCCCCTTCCACCGCCTGCAAGGCCAGGCAGGGGAGCCCTTACCTGATCAGGTGCTGGGCACGAGTGGCCCCAGGGAGCTGGCTCCACCCTCCAAAAGCTTGCTGAGCCACGTCCACGGCCAAAGCCACATCTTCGTTCTGGGCCTGGAAGCAGCTGGCCAGGATCTCGCCTAGCCACAGAGCTCTTAGATCTACAGGACGTAAGCGCCCCACCCGTTGTCCCCAAAACAAGGGCATCCAACGCCCCTGAGGACCAGGGAGCGTGACCAGCAGGGAGGGGGCCAGGCCTCAGACCCAGGACTCCTGGAGAGAGGGGGATCCCTGGTACCTGAACATGGGTCCCTACAGCTGACGGTCCCTCGGCCCTCAGGTTTCAGCCACTTCCCATTCACAAAGTGGCCCAGGTTTGAGCCCTGGGTGTCCAGCCAGGCCTGAGTGAAATGGGGCAGTGTCAGCATCTAGGCTCCTCACGTACTCGCCCTCCGAGGGTCTCAGGTGGCCTCTGGCCTCCAAGAGATCCAGGCATTTAGCATCTGGAGGCAAATCAGGGCCCAGAACCTGCGGCCCTGGGGGTGGGCATGGAAAAGGTTCTAAAGATTCCAGAGGGAGCCAGGCACTTGGCTATGGCCAAAGTCTAGTAGCCTCTGGGCTGTGACCCCTGAGACTAGGGTAGGAAGTTTGAGCCTTTAGGTTTGCAAACCGGGAGGCATGCAAAAGGCAAGGGCAGGGCCTGGAGGGCGCAGTTTGGGAAGGGCCCACAAACCCTGGCACCCCAGGCATAATGAATATACCCTTTGGATGGGGGTGCCCAGGGCAGGAGACTGGGGGACAGCAGGGGTATCTAGGGCCCAGGGGGCAGGGACTGGCATCTACCAGGGTAGGGGACACAGGGCTGGGGTGCCCATGGCAGAGAAGAGGAACAGGTGAAGGGCCCACAGGGAAGCCCCAAAATCCTGGGCAGGATGCACATGGCACATCTACAAATGTGGGTGCGAGGATGTACCCAGGGTCCAAAGGACAGAGTGCAGGGGTGGCAAGCTTGGCTCAGCATCCATGGTGCAGGACAGGTGAGCAGGGCTGCAGCCTGGAGGGCGGCTTGGGATCAGGGCAAGGGAATGGGGCACACTGGTGTGAGGCTTGGGATTGGGGGCCCGCAGGGGTAAGTGGGGCTCAGCGCTTGACTGCGCAGTGGGCTAGGGCAGGGCTTCTTGGACGTTTTCCACTGCCGATCCCTTCGGCACTTCTTAAACTGTGGGATGTGACCCAGTCTGGGGTACACAGGTAGAGGAATACAAGTAGGGGCTTGGTGTGACTACAGTGTAATTGGCTCTACCATCTGAGGTGCAGGGAAACAAGTGAGGCTGGGCTGAGGTACACGTGTGCAGGGGGTACAGGAAGACAAGCAGGGCTGCTCTGGGGTGCACTGGGTGTAGGGGCACCAGGGGACAAGCAGGGCTGGGCTAGGGTGCAGGGGGTACGCTGGAGGCGGGGGCACAGGGGCGGGGGGACAAGCAGGGCTGGTCTGGGGTGCAGAGGGTGAACTGGATGCAGAGACGTGGGGGGG
>NW_020953943.1:185608-213396 GCF_900497805.2 Vombatus ursinus | reverse complement strand
GAGGAGCCTGGGTGGGAGGGGGCTAGGGCTGTGAGGAGCCTGGGAGGGGGAGGGGGGCTAGGGGCGGTGAGGGGGGGGGGGGGGGGGGGCTAGGGTCTGTGAGAAGCCTGGGTGGGGGAGGTCAGAGGACCTGCAGGAGCCAGGGGCCTAAGGAGCCGGGATGAACCAGGGCAGGAGCCTGGCAGTGGGTTCTGAGGGGGTTCAGGCTGTGAGGGACGTCTCCCCATCTTTCCCCAGAGTAACGATTTCTTCTTGGAGTTTTTTGTCACCGTGGCCATGGAGGGTTTAGAGGACAAATATAGGACCCAGCTCAGCCGAGGTGAGGCCTTCCTCAGGGGCCTGGGGTCTGGTGCTTGGCAGGGCTTCGTGGAGGCTGGGCATGGCCTGCTGACACCCATTCCTCACTGCCCGCAGAGTGGCGCCTGCTGAAATACCGACCCTTCCTGGGCTCCATCTCCCAGCAGAACATCCGCACCCAGAGCCAGCCACGGCCTCCGACTATCCAGGAGCTTGGAGATGGGTGAGAGGGGCTGGAGGCAGCGTGCCCTGCATTGCCTGGGTGCCCGGGGCAGGGGGGGCAATACCTTCCTGTGTCCTCTGCACCAGGCCCCCTCACCCCTGCCCCGCCCCCACCCTCTGCACACCCTCCACCTTGCCCTGCTTAGTCATGCTCTTGTCTGTTCTCTGCGGCTGTGTGCATGGATCCAGGAACTGGTTTTGCTTCACAATCCATGTTTGCAAAGGGGATTTTGTTTGTCATGCTTCCTCATCAGGCAGATGAGAAGAGGTGGGAAGGAGAGAAAATGGATCTTTTTTTGAAAAAAAAAAAAAAGAACGTAAGGTCTTTGCAGACAGAGATGGTTTATTTTTTGCCATTGTAGCCCTAGTACTGCACACAGTAGGCACTTAATAAATGCTTGTTGATTGATTGTTCCAGCACTGAGGATCGCCCTCTGAGGCTTTGGCTAGAGGCCCCAGACCTGCTTCTGGCTGAGGTGGTCTTGCCCAAAGTGGTAAGTGCCAAGAGCAGGTGGGCGTCCCAGGCACATGAGAACACCCTGTTGGGGCGGGGAGAGGTGGAGCCTGGGATTTTCCCATCAGACCCAGAGGGCTGGAGGGGTCTGGTACCGAGGAAGCTAGGGTTCAGAATGGGCTTGTATCTCATTCTGCCTGTCTGTCTGTTTCAGGACTCTGCCCGGGAGCTCTCACTTCAGCTTGGGGGAGACCGACTGGTCCTGGGGTCACCTGGAGCCCCCTATCACATGGACATCTTTGTCCCCCATGATATTAACCAGGAACAGTGCCGAGCTGCCTTCAACCGGAAGAGCAAGGTGGGCCCAGGAGATGCCCGGGCTGCAAGTGGGGTGGGTGGTCTGGGCCCCAGGAGCCAGCCGGGGTGTTTGGGTCTTTAGTGCCTCCTGTCTCTCCTCCAGACCCTGATGATCTCCATGCCCCTGCAGACAGCCTGCTCCTGAGCCGCAGGACCCTGACTCCTTGGGTGGATGTCGGGCGTGGCCACACTGCCGCCGTCCCCTGACTCACCATAGAATAAAAGATTTTTATCTGAAAGAACTCTTGAGTTGGGGCTGAGGCCTGGTGCCCGTAGGGTGATTGGGAGGAAACTCCAGGGCCCCCAGTGGCATGGTGGCGGGGTTCAGGGACCAGACACTGGGGGAGGCCAGGGAAGATGGCTCTGCCCTCAGGCAGCCTTTATTTTACTGAGGGGAGACCAGGGGGACTGGAGTTCAGTGAATGGTGTTTGAGGTGTTTGAGGAGAGAGCATTGATCAGGAGGGGAAGGTGGTCCCTGAGCTGAGGCTGGAAAATCCTAAGAGGAGGCAGTGTGTATGGTGTGGAGGATCCAACAGCCGGGGAGGGAAGGCATATTGGAAGTACAGCCTCTAGGCTTGGCTGGAATGCCCCAGGGAGAAGGGGCTGGGGAAGGAGGCGGGGGCTGGATGCCAGGCTGGGGAGCTTGTTTCATCCCAGAGGTGACAGGAAGCTCTAATGGCATGCCACAATCCCACCTCCCTCCGCTTGGGCAGCTGAGAGGAGAGATTGGATTTGGGAGGTCAATGAGGAGACAGTCCAGTACTCCAGAAGCGAGAAGATGACTGGCTGAATGTGGGTGAGGGCTGTGTGCCTGGCGAGACGAGCAGACATCAGAGGTTGGTGGAGTGAGGGAGAGGGAGAGGTCAAGAGTGACTCCCGGCTGAGGACCCGGGGGACAGGAAGGATGGCGAAGGTGGAAGAAGGGCTGGTTTGGAGAGGATGGTGAGGATGTGGGACTGGAGCTTGAGGGGCACTGAGGCTGCCCATGAAGAGGCATGAGATGGTAATTAGATCCCTGGGAATTAAGGAGGTCACCGCAAACAAGTAGCATATAGGGATGAGAGAAGAGGGCTCAGGACAGAGCTTTGGGGGCACCTAGAGCGTGTGATATGGATAGGGCCCCAGAGGAGGATGGAAAGCAGTGATGAGGTCAGGAGAAGGCATGTAGGGGCCGTGTCATTGAAACGTATAGAGGAGGAGGTCATCAGATGGGGCAGTGGAGAGGTCACTGGGGCCTGCAGGGACCAGGAGACTGGAGGATGGCAGGGAGTTGGATAAATGAAGGCCGCCAGAGCGGGTCCAGTCAGTCTTGAGGGTTTGGGTGTGGGGGGTGCACAGGAGAGCCCTTACTCCCTGGGACTGCAAAGGGCACCGTAGACCCAGGGGCCGTGAGCTTTAGAACCCCCTGAGAAGAGGGCCTATACGCCTCCCTTTCTCTAGCTCTTTCAGGGTCTGGGAGCACCGGAAGAGAGTCAGTTCTGAAAATCTGTGAGTTTGGTTCTGTGCCCCTGCCCTGCTGGGTACCCTGACTGTGGAGGCGGAGGAGGCAGGTGGCTTGCGGTCCTCCCCATGGGCCGAGCAGAGCAGCCCTTTGTCCCTAAGACATAGGAAGGCCCCACAGAAGGACTTGAGGGGTGGCTACTCAAGGCTTCGAACTTATTTCCTGCTTGCCGAAGCTCATGGAGGGCCTGGGCAGCCTATTGCTTGACCTGGCTACTCATGCCCAGCCGTGGGACAGAACTCTGTCCACCCTGGGCCGTAGGCCTGCCCCTGGCCGGACCCCACACTGACAGTGACTCTGACCTCCAGCCTGTGTAGGCCCCAGGCTGCCTGGCCTCGTACCTCTCTCCCTTTGCTGCTGTTTCTGTCTCCTCTTTCATGTTCCCACCGTCTCTCTCCCATGTCCTTCATCTCTTTTATCCCTAGGTTACCCACACTGTTGTCTTCCCTGGGTGTCTGGCTCCCTTGGTCTCTGTCTGTATCTGCTCTTTTCCCTCAGTTGCTGGCCTCACCTTGTCTCCTCCATAGAATGGGAGCTGCCTGCAGGCCAGTTGTTTTTGACCTGGTATCTGCAGCACCTGGCATTCCCTGCCCTTGATAAAAGGCTTGCCAAATGAAACTGAAGTCCATTTCTGTCTTCTCCCTTTAAGACTTAGCTTAGATTCCCAACTCCCCAATCACTGTGCTCTGGGGGGGGCAAGGTCTTCTTGGAGTCACCAGGAAGAGCTTGGCCCCAGAGATCTCTAAGCCCACAATCTGGCTGCATCCTGTTGTCTTAGGCTCTGCCTGTCTCTTTACTTGTCTCTGCTTCTCCCAAAGTGGTCAGGATTTGCAGACAGGCAAGGATTTGCCTCAGTCTTTCTCCTGACCTCCAGTTTTGCATTTCCAGCTGCCTATTGGACATCTCAAATTGGATGTCCCAGAGAGGTCCTAAACGCAACATGTCCCACATTGACCCTTTCAACCAAGGCGGCACAGTGAAAAGAGCACTGTACAGGAATCAGGAAATCCTGAGTTCAGATCCAGTCTCAGCTGTGTGACCCTGGGCAAGTCACTTAACCTCTGTTTACCTCAGTTTCCTCACCTGTAAAATTGGGATAATAGCACTTACCTCCCAAGATTAAGGATCAAGAATAGTATTTGTGTAGCACTTAGCACAGTGCCTACCTGGTACATATAGGCACTAAATAAATACGTGTTTATGGAATACTGATCGACTGATTAACCTCTTCAGCGTAGTCCAATAGAAAGAACTAAGGATCTGGGTATTTCTACAAGGCTGTTCCACTCTGTGCAGGGCTGGGGGGACCCTGGCAGTTCTCATAAATAGATAAATTGGTCCAGGTGTCCAATTTTCCCTTCCAGCTTGCCCTTTGCTTTTGAGACACATTTCCTGTGTGCCATGAAGGCCAGTCATGTGGCTTAGTAAGCTCCCCATTCTGCTGACTCTGTCTTCAGCCCTAACTCTGCCCCTGATCTTCTCATCCCTCACCGTCCCTGGCCCTGTGTTCTGCTTATACTTGTAGATCTAGAGTGGTCACTGAGTCCAACCCCCTCATTTTATAGCTGGGGAAACTGAGGCACAAGAAGGAAAAGCGATTGCTCAAGGTCACAGAATTAGTAAATAACAGAGTTGGGATTTGGCTGTAGACCCAGGTCTGAAACTCAGAAGAAACAAGCTAGAGACAGAGATGTGGGAGTCTGCTGTGTGGAAAGGATGAAAAGTTTATCTGAATTAATTTCTGTACTATTCTAGTGTACTGCACACAGTAGGCACTTCATCAATACTTTGTTGACTTCCATTTCAGTCAAGTACTTTCATTTGGTCAGCTCTCTCTGGGGGATGGGCACCCCTTCCAGATCTTTGCCCTGGCCAAATTTCGCTGTAAATAATTGTGAACACGGGAGACCTTTCATCTGCATAGGTTACAGGCCTAGTAGTGGTATCACTAGGCCAAAAGGCACCTTCATTTTGGCATCTTTGGTAGAATTCTCAACAACTTAACAGAGTCTGGGCCATGTCACGGCTCCACCAACAGGGCATTCATGTGCCTATTTTGTGACAGCTGTGCCAACAACTGTGATTTTCTCTTGGTGTCAGCTTTGCCAGTCTGATGGAGGGGAGATGGCATCTTCATGGTTTTGGTTTTGTTTTTTTTTAACGAATCTAAAGCTTTATTATTATTTCTTGGGCTAGGCAATGGGGTTAAGTGACTTGCCCAGGGACACACAGCTAGTAAGTGTTATGCGTTTGAGGCCAGATTTGAACTTAGGTCCTCCTGAATACAGGGCTGGTGCTGTATCCACTGTGCCTCCTAGCTGCCCCTCCATGGTTTTTAAAATTGACATTTTTCTAAGTATTAGAGCTTTGGTGTTTTCTGTGGTTGTTGGCAACTTGCATTTCCTCTTTTAGAAACTGCCTGTTCATAATTCTTGATCACTTGTTGATTGGAAAATAGCTTTGGTTTGTTTGTGGGTCATTGAACCTATGGGAGCTAATGAGATCAGTAAGGAAGACAGTGTAGACAGAGAAGAGCCTTAGTCTCATCTCTCAGCCCCAGATTCCTCATCTAAAAAAGGGTTATGATAATACCTACCTCATAGCATTATTGTTGTTGCTATTTAGTCATGTGCAACTCTCTGTGTAGACAGAGAAGGGGGTCCAGGACAGAGCTTTGGGATATGCCCACTGTTAGGGGGCATGATGTGAATATGAGGACTGAAAAGGGACAGCCAGACGGGTAGAAGGAAGACAAGAGATGGAGTCCAAGAATTGAAGCATCTGCCCAAGAAATGGTCATCCATTCTCTGTTTGAGGGTCCCCAAGGTTGGAGAGACCCAAGACTCCAGGAGGTGGCCGCCAGAACAGACCACTATGCTCCATCTGCAGTCTGACAAGAGCCAGGAGCCATGGGGCTATCATATTCCCATTCCCAGAAACTGCCCTCCGAATGCATCCTGTGATCCCAATCACATTGGCAGTCACGAGGCACCATAAAGTCACATTCACCTTGCAGGCCACCAAAATCCCCAGAGGTTTTTCGGAACAACTGTTGCCCAACTATATTTCCTGGAACTTGTCCTGGGGAAGTTCATTATTTGTCCCATTGTGCAAGACTGTACATTTCTGCTTATTGAATTTCATGTTATTAGCCTCAGCCCATCGAGATCTGACTCTGTCTTGTGGTATGTAAGCTCTTCCACCCAGCTCAGTGGCATCTGCCAATCTGATGAGCATACCTTCAATGTCTTTATCCAAGTCATTGATAAAAATGTTCCAGGACCTGTACAGATCCAGGGGGTCTGTGTGGGTCTCCCCCAGAGACCTTCTGCCACGTTGATGCTATACTACTAGCTACTCTGACTCTTGCCATCCAACTTGTTCTGAATTGATCTGATTTGTCATCTGGTTCATCTCCATGACAGTACTAGGAGATATTTTATCAAAAACTTTGATCAGCAGAGTATATCCACAGCATTTTCTCAGTTTAGTAATACTGCCAGAAATGGAAATGAGGTTGGTCTGGCATAACTCATGCTTGCTGAAGCCAGGTTGGCTCTTCGAAGCCACTGCTTCTCTTTCTAGATGTTTGACAACCATCTCTTTAATGATCGATTCCTGAACTTTCCTAGGAATTCAAGTCAAGCTCATAGGCTTATCACAGCTTGCAGACTTATTCTGTTCTCTTTTCTGGAAAAAAAAAAGGGGGGGGATAACATTTGTCTTTCGGCAATCTTGTGCCATCTCTCCCACTTTCCAGAATCTTTCCAATGTCCCTGACAGTAACTCAGCAATTACACCTTTCAGTGCCTTTAGGACCCAAGGGTGGAGATCATCTGGTCCGGGACACTTGAACTGCCCGAAAGCAGTGAAGGCTTCTATTACTATCTCCTCACTTATCTTGGGGATCAACTCCCTGGGAGTCACTTTTGTTTTGTCCTTTCTAGCGCAAAGATCATTCTTCTTGGCAGAGGAAACAGAAACAAAACAGGAAGTGAGTAGCTCTATCTTTTCTCCATTTGCAGTTATTATTTTCCTGTCCATTCCAAGCAAACTCTCTGTCCGTGCCTTGATCCTCCCTCCTTTCCCCCCGAAGAGATGCAGCTCAGTGGCATAGTGTGTAGAATCCTGGACTTGGAGTCAAGGGAGACCCGAGTTAAAATCCTGCCTTAGATCTCAATTGTGTGAGCCTTAGTTTCGTCTCCTCTCAGCCCCAGATTCCTCATCTAAAAAGGGTTATGATAATACCTACCTCATAGCATTATTGTTGTTGCTATTTAGGCATGTCTGACTCTGTGATCCCATTTGGAGTTTTATTGGCAAAGATACTGGAGTGGTTTGCCATTTGCTTCTCCAGCTCATTTTATAGATGAGGAAACTGAGGCAAACAGGGTGGAGTGAATTGCTTAGGGTTACACAGCTACTAAGTGTCTGTATTTGAATTCTTCCTGACTCCAGGCCTGGTGCTCTATCCAGTGAACCACCTAGCTGCCCTAGGATTGTTGTGATATTACATAATAGAGCAATATACAAATGCTATTACTATTATTATATAACTTATTAAAAAAGCCTCCTCCCTTTTGTGATCCTTAGCAGACCTCTTGAGACTCAGTCAGTTCTGAGATTTAGCTTTCCTAACGCTCTCTTTATAGGAATTTGCCACATTTCTATTTTCATTCTCCCTTACTGGGCCTTGTTCTGCCAATTTCTTTTTTTCAAAATCAGTTTGTGGTCAAATTGTTTTTATTCTCAGTGGGTAGGGAGAGGAAAGGGAGGGAGAGAATTTGGAACTCAAAATTTGAAAAAGAAAAAGAATGTTAAAATCGTTTTTACATGTAATTGGGGGAAAATAAAATATTAAGTTAAAAAAATCAGCGTGTGAGTGAGTTCCCTGTGCATCCACATTGGTCTCTTCAGACAAATCTCACTCCTCATTGGAATCATTTGCCTTTGTATCTTCAGTCTTTAATTCCTGAGGATCTCTCATCCTTGCTGCTCTACTTTCTTTTCCTGTATCATTGTAGGCTGTGGGATACTTCTATGTATCTTTTTTTTTCTTTAGTATTCTCTTTTTCCCTGGTTACATGTAAAAACAATTTTTAACATTCATTTTTAAAACTTTGAGTTCCAAATTTCTTGCTTCCTCACTCCCCACCCCCTACCCCTCATGGAGAAGGCAAGCAATTAAATATAGGTTATGTATGTGTAGGCATACAAAATATATCCATAATAGTTACATTGGGAAAGAAAACATAGACAAAAAAAACTCAAGAAAAATATGGAAAGTTAAAAAAAAAAAGTATGCTTCAGTCTGCATTCAGACAACATCAGTTCTTTCTCTGGGGGTGGGATAGCATTTTTCATCATAAGTGCTTCAGGGTTGTCTTGGATTGTTGTATTGCTGAGAATAGCTGTCATTCACAGCTGACCATCTTACAACACTGCTGTTACTTTGTACCCAGTACATTTCGCTTTGCATCAGCCCATGCAAGTCTTTGCAGGTTTCTCTGAGAGCATCCTGCTCATCATTTCTCATAGTACGATAGCATTCCACCATAATCAAATAACACAACTTGTTCAGTCATTCCCCAACTGATGGGCATCCCCTCAGTTTCTAATTCTTTGCCCCCAGAAGAGAGCTGCTCTAAATATTTTTGTGTGTATAGTTCCTTTTTTTTAATCTCTTTTGGATACAGACCTGATTCTATGTATCTTGCCACGGACACTTTGAAATCTGCTTTCCCAACTTCTTTCCTAACACAAACTCTAGGGGGGGAGTTGGCATTCGCTCCTGGGGTTCCCTTGGGTGCCACCCCAGCAACTAGCTCCTCTGTTAGTGAGAATCACACAGGAAATAGTTTCCCCTTGTTGGGTCTTCTATCTATTAAAGGATGAGATGATTATTAAGACGAGTCTAGGCAGTGTTAGTTGTTCAGTTTTTGGCAGAAAAAGACAGAGAGGCTCCTTGGAAGAGCTGGTCAGGAGCAAAAGTTGGCTGCTTAGAGGAAAATGAGGAATGTGATGGCCTGGCAGATAATAAATAAACCGGCTGCTTCTGGGCATGTGGTGACCGTCCCTAAAAGGAATCATTTTAGCTTAATGTGACAAACCCCATGTGATCTCCTGGTCCACCCCAGTAGCATGGGGCCAAGGCGTCACTGCAGTACGAAGATTTCACTGGGTGCTATCTTCATTGGACCCTGCACAGGGCGTCAGATGACCCTGAGACTTGTAGCCAAGTATGACACCTTCATCCATGCAGCACGCAGGACCAGGCCCCTCGCCTAGGTGAGCTGGTGGCAGACAGGGCCTCCTTTTCTGCGTCCAAGTTTACTATTTCCATGTGATGTGAACTACTGTCGATCTTGAAATGGACATGCCTAGGCTCTGAGGTGACTCTGTGAATTCAGTGGGTCAACTGAGTTAAACTGACTTGTGTCATGGACATCCGAGGCCATGGTGCACAGAACGCCAGCCAGGCATCAAAAAGACTTGAGTTCAAATCCATCCTCAGGCACTTACTAGCTGTGTGACCCTGGACAAGTCACTTCACATCTATCAGTCTCAGTTTCCTCAACTGTAAAATGGGGTTAATAACAGCACCTTCCTCACTGGGTTGTTGTGAGGATCACATGAGTTGATATTTGTGAAGTGCTTAGCATAGTGCCTGGCACATAGTAGGCATTTAACAAATGCTTATTCCCTTCCCTTCCTTACTGCCCAGAAGAGCATTGGCCCACACCTGGCCATATTAGCAGCACATGTCACAGGCCGTTTTGGAAACAATGCAGGGGCTGCTTGCAAGGTCAGGTGTCTAATCAGCCCAAGCTGCCAATGGAACAGAGGTATGGTGCCTTCCCCTCCCTGCTGGGTTTTACAGAGTCCACCAGGTAGAATTTTGGGGGATTTTCTTCTGGCCATTTGTGCTCTTATGATCCCCATTTTCTAATTAAAGAAACTGAGATAGACAGAGATGAAGTGAGTTGCCCAGGGTTACACAGCTATTAAGTGTCTGAGGTTGGATTTGCACTCAGTGCTTTGTGACTCCATGGAGGTGCACGGGGGCACCCCCTAGTGGTCTCTGTAATTGGCACCTGAGCCCGAACTCAATGCATATATCAAACAAGGAAACCCATCCACGCCTTAGCCACTATCTCTTCTTGGCATCCAATGAGGTAGGGTTGATATAAGCTGCCTCCTGAGAATCTGCCTGGGGCAGGAAAGCTGGCTTCAGCCCCACCCAGACACAGCTTCCTGCTGTGAGCACATGGCAGCCCCCATATCTCTGTGTTGGGTCCCCTGATTATCGTTGAATGGTTATCCCACAATGGAAGTGGACAAGTAACCTTATCAGTTCTTAAAGGTCTGGATGTAATCTGGGACTCCTGGGAGGAGGAAACTGCTCTGTTCCTGGCATGGCAGTGGCTGATGGTGTGGCGAGGCACCTGTATCCAGAGCATAGATACACCAGCACAGAGAGATGCCATGAGATAGTCACCGAAGAAAGACAGCTTCAGGAAGTGTGAGCCCACCATGGCAGAGAGTGGTGCTAGCTATGACCACGACAAAATCTTTGGAACCTAGCTGAGTGGGCCAAGCCCTGTGAAGAAGCATCACTGGTCCAGGGGAGCTGCCTGAGAAATCAACAAGGAAGGGAAGGACTCCCAAAGTCAGGAGTCTGGAAGTACCCCCCTCCATGGGGGCCTCACCGCTATGATCCTATATGTTTGAAACACTCTCCCCATGGATACCGGGTCTAGCCATGGGAGAGTAGGCCCCATGTTCTGGAGAAAATGTTTTGTAAAGAACTTTCCTACTATGCTATCTTAGTAAATAAATGCCTTCCTAGAAGCAAATTTTGTGGGGTGGATTGTTGTTGGGGAGCCCAGAAGTTGGGGCTCCAAAGGCGACCTCTAGGGTTACCCCCAGGAACCTGACAGTAATAGTCATCACAGACTCAGCTGTGAGGGCAAACAGAGGGGGCGATAGTGATAGTATAGTTACAAATTTTGTTTTTATCAAATGTGCAGTTGAAAAACATTTATTAAGCACCTCTGTCTGCCAGGCACTGTGCTCTCATATCTTTACGGCCAGCCCTTCTTGAGTTGGTCAGTAATAAATCCCTGTACTGTAATTAATTTATATTGTCCATGGAATACCTTTTTAACTCACTTTCTTGGGGAAACCCTCGAAATGACTTAAACCTCAGCTTTAGGTGATGCCTCCCTAGGGGGCCGGGGCTGGGCTATATGAAGATGGTGAGTAAAGGTTGCCTAGCTCCTCTCTTGTTAGAGGCCAGGGTTCCCAGGACCGGCCCTGGTCCTGACTACATGGCTATATAGGGTATGGGGGCCTCTTATCCCTTACAGTGCCCCAACTTCTGTGGGCCCAGTGGAAATTAAATATTTCTAACCCCTATCCTACACGCATTAGATTGTAAACTCCCTGAGGGCAGGGACTAGCTTTTTGCCTCTTTTTGTATCTTCAGGGCTTAGCACACTGTTTGACACATAGTAGGCTCTTAATAAATGTTGATTGATGGCTCTAGGATCAATGTCCCAATCAAGGAAACGATGCCCCATATTCATAGAACTCAGGCACCCAGTTTAGCTTTTGAGAGCTGGAAAACAGTGTTTGTCAGCCAGCATCCAGGTCACCCATATGGGACATGTCCCCGCTATCTGGAACATGACAAGTGATGACCCAGCCCCTGCCTGAACACGTTCCATGAGGGGAAGGAAGCCACTGCCTCTGTAAGGGGCCCATTCTGCTCCCCATGGACATGAAGAGTGAGTCCCACTTCTGGAGGGAAGGGTTTGGACCAATTATTCTTTGCCATCTCAGTAAATACATGACTTTGCTAAAAGTTAATCATCTAAGTGTGGATTGTGATAGGATTGGTGGGTTGGGTTGGTTTTAGATAGCAACAGGCAACTATGTGCCTGGTTAGGTGCTGGAGACAGAGAAAAAGTAAAACGTCTCTGTCCTCAAGAAACTTACGTTTGGTTGGAAGAGACAAAATATACCTATATAAATGCATAAAAACAAATAGAAGCTAATTTGCAGGGGACACTGCTAGTTGTGGGGGGGGGGAGGGAGGCAGGATCAGAAAAGGCTTCACATCCAAGGTGGGAATTGAGCTGAGTTTTTGAAGGAAACAAGAGATTCCAAGAAGTGGAGGGGAGGAAGGAGGCGTGGCCAGGCATGGAGGATGGCCAATGCAAAGGCACTGTGGTGGAAAATGGATTGGCCCATGTGAGAATGGCAGACGGGCCAGTTTGGCTGGGCTACAGTGTGAAGGGGAGTGATGGGTAACAAATCTGAAAAGGTCAGCTGGAAGCAGGTTGTAGAACACTTTAAATGACAAGAGTTTATAGTTGTTTCTGGGCAATTTTGTGAGCAGGGCTGTCCATAAGGGCAGCCTTATCTATTTTGGCAGTTGTGGAGAGAGCTGAAGAAGGGAGACTGGAGGCAGATGGGTCAATGAGGTGGCTATTGCATTAGACCAATAGGAACTAGCGGGAGAGAGGAGGGGACGGATGCCCAAGCAACATGATAAGCGATTGGGTCTATAGGGAGAGAAAGAATGAGGAATGGAAGATAACAAAGTGGGTGATGGCTATGGCAGGGCCTTCCACAGTAATTGGGTTGGGGGAATAGTGGATTGAGAGAGTCAGGGAAATTCAGGGAGTTCCATTTGGAGGGATTGGAGGTGGGTCAGGAACACTGAGCATGGAACCCACCACTTCCTTGATCCTTTTCCTCCTAATCTCACAGTTCCCTTCCCCCACCCTTTGGGCAGGGCTCAGCTCTGCCAGTGGTTTCTCCATGCTTTTTGGAGGACCACTCTGGGACCATTTCCAGCTAAGTGGGATGAGTTTCCTCAACATCCACACTGATCTCTTCGATTTGTCTCCTCTTGTACCTTCAGGATTTTGTCTGGAGCATCTCCCATTCTTCTCAGTTGAATCCCCCTGAACAGCGTAGTTCATTGGGTACTCCCATCCTTCCCTCTGAACTTTTTAGCATCTGCTTACCTAAAATCTTGGGTGCAAGTCAGACTCTTGCTAGTTTTCTCCTCCTCTCTCAAACTCTAGAAGGTAGTGATCCCTCCCTCACCCTCCCAGTGTTCCTATCATTTCCCCTCACCCCAGCAGCCAGTCCCTCCCAGTTAGTGAGAATCAGATTCAGAGCAGAATTTCCCTTTGTTGGATCCTCCACTATGGAAGGATGAAATGGCCACTAAGGCAAGTCAAGAAGCAAGATCCACTTTGGGCTGAAAGTGCCAGCAGAGGTCTGCCCCTTGTGCCACCCGCCAGTGACTCTTCTCCCTTCACTTTCTGGACCCGGAGGCACCAAGGAGAGACAGAAGTGGGGAGCTGGAGTCACTACACGAGGCACCAGCCATAAAGGGGGCAGTTGTCAGAGGTGATGCTCTGACAGGACTTTCCAAAGCCAGGAGGTCATGGGGGATTCTCACTCTCACTTCTTGCAATGGCTTGACTTCCCATCAGGAGGCAGAAACTGAGGGCTTGCCCAAGGCAGCCTGCCAAGGGACCCAACCACTGGCTTTAGCTGGTAAGACTTTCAACCTCTCTATTACTTAGCACAGAAAACCTTCCTGACTAAGTGGAAAGAAGATTCCTAAGAAGTGAAGTCAATCCCCACTGGCAGTGGAAGGAGACTCAGCCAGCTGATGGAGGCTCCTACCATTTTTCTTATCTTTGGTCTCTAAGACTGAGGATGCTTGCAAGCACTCAGCAGCCCAATGACATTGGGAGCCTTTTGCTTCCCCTGGACAGAACACGGGGTGGGGGGGTGGGGTGGGGTGGGGGTGGGGTGAGCATTGCAAGGCTGGACTCCACCACAAGGAGCTGGGGCTACTGAAGCTGTAGCCGATGTTTAGCAATACAACCTGGCACTTAGCTTTGCCCTTTAGTAACTACCATTTAGCCTGTCTAAATGAGAGTGGATTTGGGGCTATTCTGGGAAGGGAAAGCAAAAATATGGCAACTTAGTGGGTATGGGAGGAAGAACTGATTGATAAGCATTGATTTTGAGAGAATTAATTCCTATCCCTGATGGGAATTTGGATAGGGAGCACTAAGGAGTGTAAAGTGAAGACTAGAGGCTGGTGGGGGGGACATATGGATATGCTCAGTTTGCTGTGAGCTGGGAGGCTCAAGCTTCAAAGGCCATCTGGGAGCTAATAATGCACCTCTAGTGTAGGGCTAGCCATGCCCTAATGTGGAAACAAGCCCAGGCTTTGAGAACAAGAGCTAAAAGGGACTTCAGAGCCTCTCTTGTTTTACCAATGGGGAAACTGAGGCTCCCCAGGATCCTAGACCCAGAGCTGGAAGGTACCTAAACTGTCATCTTGTCCAACTCCCTAATTTACAGATGAAGAAACTGAGGCTGTGAGTGGCTTATTCAAGGTCACATAGATAGTAAGCATCCAAGGCGGGCCTTAAACCCAGGCCTTCTATTTCCAGTGTTTTTTTCCACAGCATCTTTCTTCTTTCCTCTTTCTCCTGCCTGAGTCTCTGCTGGGATTTCTCCAGTGTCTGTATTTCCATTAGTGAATTTCTTTCTTTGTGCCTGTCTCTGCCTGATTGTAACTGGGTGCTAGTATCTCTGCATCCATGGCTCTGTCAGTGTTCCAGTTTGATGGTGTCTATGCTTATCGACAATCTCCCTCTTTTCCCAAAGTCTCTGTCAATGTCTCTGCTGATGTCTCTTTTGGGGGATTCCATCTTTAGGTCTTTCTGGCTCTGAGGGACTCTTTATGTCTCAGTCTCAGGGATCTTTCTGGGTCTCTGTCTCTGACGATATTTTTTTCCCACTCCACCCCCTCAATTTGGAAGGGGCAAGGGGAGACTGAATTAGGGGGAGGGGTGACCCCAGGCTGGCAGGAATAACCAAAGGGTGAAGCCATGGGGGGCTCCCCAAGGTTGTCATCGATTGGATGCAAGTCTCAGTTTCTCACTCTCTTAGTCTTTTTCCTTTTCTTGTCTTTCTCTGGGAGCCGATGCCCCTTACGCCCTGCTGTCTTGGAGTCAGGAGACTTGAGTACCAATCTTGGCTCTGCCAACTTTGTGGCCTTGAGCAAGTCACCTCACCTGTCTGGGCCTCAGTTCCCTCTCTTGTAAAAAGAGGGGCTCCAAGACTAGAATTCCACGTGTGGAATACTGGGGGTGGCCTGGGATGGGGCTGTGGAGCTATGGAAGGAGAGACAGAACTACAAATTCCCAAAAGGCACCGATCAATCTGGGCACCGCTCACGGGCCCTCCCGCCTCAGCCCTCAAGAGCTAAGTTACTCTGTTCCTCCCGGCTCGGGAGGGGTTGGGAAGGCTGGGGCCAGGAAGAACGGGCGGGAACCTCGTGGGGGGAGGATAGCGCTTTATTGGGGACCAGCCCCATGTGGGCCGGGGGTGGGGGGCATCACTCACACGCCAGCTTCCCATCGAAGCTGGACAGGCAGATGGCGAAGGCCTGGAGGGGACAGAGAGGGAATCGAAAATCCATGGTGAACGTGTCCGGGGCCACGCGACCGAATTGCAGCACCAGATAGTCAGCTGGAGGAGAAGAGAGGCAGCTGCGGAGACTCGGGGGCCTCATCCCCGGCCGAGGGACTACAATACCCATCAGCCATCGGGGCCGCCTCGGAGCTCGGCAAAGGGAGCCCGGCACGGCCTCTGCCGCAAGTTCTCCTGGGTGCTGTAGTCCAGTCACCATCCCTGCCCCAGCCCTGCAGGGGTGTGAAGTCGGGGAAAGAGTGGAGGCGCCACAGGGACCCCAGCTGGGAGCTGTGCTCCTGAGCCCATCTATGGTCGGGAATGATATCCTGGTTCTCTCCGTCCGAAGGAGACGCCGTGGGCCTACCTCTCTCTCCAGTTCCATGCCCGGAATGTTCTGTCTCCTCATTGCCCACTTGGCTCCCCTGGCTTCCTTCAAGTCCCAGATAAATCCCCACCTGCTGTAAGAAGCCTTTCCTGGTCCCCCAATAATGCTAGTGTCTTCTCTGTTGATTATCTCCAATTTATCCTGTCTACACTTTCTTTGTACTCAGTCCCGCTTTGGACGGGGAGCTCGTGGAGAGCAGGCACTGACCGACTTAGACGCCTACTAGTTGCTAGTTGACTGACTGATGTGGGGCTTTACGTTCACCCCAGGGGCTGCTCCCTTCCTGCCCCGCCCTTCCCCTTCTGGGGCCCCGCCCCGGGGCTCACGGTTGTCTGGGTGCACAATCTGGAAGTTTTTGACCGAGGCCCTAGTAACTCGCCCGTGGAAGTTGAGGACGTAGGCTCTGCTCTCGTAGCTCCAGGATGGGGCCTTGTTCTGTAGAAGCACCAGGCCTTCACTGGCCCCTCGCTGCAGACGGCTCAGAAGGGATTCCTGCTCCTGAGGAAAGACGAGGACCGCCCCTTGGACCTGCTTTGCCTACTCGGTGCTATGTCCCCAGTGTCCAGTCTTGTTCTGGGGTCCATGCCTTGGTGTCCACCAGCTTCCTTCTCCGGGCCTAATGTCTAAGTGTTCGGCTTCACTCTCAGGGACCCAGGAGTTTCCTCCCCCTTCCAGCTCCCTGTCCCAGCTCTGAGCTTCACTCACGTTCTGGGGCTGCACTTTGAGCCTTTGGTTCTGGGAATCAATGCCCGGGATGATAATTATCATCTTTCGAGGCCCCTGGAATCCCAGCACGTTGGTCTCCTGCAAGAAAGGCCCAGGATTTGTCCATCACCATTTCTTCCCCTCTTCTTCTGGCCCCCCTCCCTTGTCATACCAGCCCTCACATAGCACACTGCCCCCAGCTCTTCTCGGATCCGGGCAGACTGCGGCATGAAGGTTTTCTTCTCTGGGTTCACCCCGTTGTCGAAAATGGTGAATTTAGTGCCCAGGACATTAGACCTGCCGGTAGGACAAGACCTCTGAGAATCTGGGCAACCCTGGCCGAACCTCATAGATCCCTTCCGCCACCTGGCAAACTCTGCCGACCCAGGTATCCCTTTCCTCCAGACCCCACCCCCTTAGAGATCCAAGGCTGCCGGCTCTCCAGACCATATTAGGACTCAGGTTTCCACCCTCCAGCCTCTGACCCACCTGACTTTGCCCACAAAGTTGTCCCCATCTCGAGACAGGTCAGTGGAATCCAGGGAAATGAGGTAGTTAGAAGTCTTGCTTCGCTTCCTCTTACGCCCAGCCAGGAGAAAATGCTAGGAGTGGGGTGGGGGGTGGGGGTGGAGGGTCCCAGTTAAATATCTTAGGGTCTCCCTGCCATCCTTCACAGGCAGGGGGTGAAGTTCCATCCTGGCCTCTGAGTCTTTGAGGACTCACGGTGGCAGATGGGACAGGGATTTCGGGAGGCTAATCTGGGAGGGCTGGGCTGGGGTCCAAAGGTGAGAAGCAGCACAGGTCAGCCTCAAAGGCCCTGAAGTCCTAAAGGGCCATGGTGGAAAGCCTGGGTCAGGTGAGGGAAAGACTAAGTACTGGGGAGGTCCAAGGGCCAGGGGGAACCTGGTATTTTGGATCACAGGGATAGGAATTCCAGGATATGGGCGTTTGGCTCAGACTCCTAGGGTTTGGGGAACCGGAGTCCTTCCACTATGAGGTTGGGGCCTTCTGAGTCCAAGGGACTGGAGCCTGAGAAGTCTTGTTCACCAAGCAAAGAATTCTGAATTTGGGGGCTTGTGCTCTTGAGTCCTAGGAGAGGCAGGCAGGGACTCTGGGATTCAGGGCTCTAGGGACCACAGTTTCTGAAGGTGGCCTGAGGAATGGGAAGTGGTACTACTGGATTCTGGAACTGGGGACCAGGGACTCCAGGGTCCAGAGCGCAGGCCGGCCGGGGCGCACCTTCCTGCCATCGGGCCCCTCCAGGTAGAGGTAGTAGAAAGGGAAGATGCCCTTGTCCACGCCCCGCTTGTCTCGACTGATCACGCACTGCACGGTCCGGCAGCGAGGAGCCGGTCGCAGCACGTAGGCCTCCATATCCTCGCCAGGCTGCGGGCCAGGGGCGTGGGGCAGGAAGTGCGGCACTTTCCCGATGTCGCCTGCCCCAGCCCCGGCCCTGCGGCCCTCGGAAGACTCCAGCGCTATGGTCGCCGCCCCTGTCTCCACCTCGTCTTGCTTCTCCTCATCCTGTGTGGTGGCCTAGGTGTGAGCCACGCTTCGCGCGGACCACCCTCCCAGTGGCCACCGGGGAGGCTGGCCCCCGTGGACCGCCCTCCCATTGGCAGCCGGGGATTTGCCACTTTCTCATTAATTACTGGGGAGTCCTAGACTCCATAAATGCTCCCTCCCTGAGTCTTTACAGATGCAACAGGTAGGGGACCTGAGACTCAGGGACGTTCGTTACTTCTCTAATGTAACACAGGCAGGCAGTGCCAGAACAGGGTCTCGAATCGAGGTCTTTGCATTCCTTGACCGGACTACCCTCTTTCAGCGTGGAATCCACCTCCCCGCCCCGCCCTAGCGCTCCCTTTGCTCTTCGGTCCGCAAGAATGCCACTCTGGCGCTCTAGGAGGCTCGGGGCTCTGCATTCCCTCCACCTACCGAGACACGTCCACTGCGGCCCCAGCTCCTCCCAACTAGCGTTCTGCATCCCGATTCAGGGCTCTAGTGCAAAGGCCCCGCCCGGTCGGCCAGTTCCACGCTCTAATAGGAGCTTCTTAATGCCCAGGCCCGCCCCGCCGACGACGTTTCGAGCTCTGATTGGTCCCTTCGTCGACCAGCCCCTCTTCAGCTCTGAGCTGACCTTGCTGGACACCGAATCACCGTGGTCTAGGCCTCGCTGCGAGCCGCGTTCCAGTCCCGTGGCCGAAGCTTCGAAGCCCCTGCTCTCCTCACCGTCCGCCACCTCTTCCTCTGTGGGAAACTGAGCTGGAGGCGGTGTCGGTCCTGGCAGGCGGGGAGAGTACTGGGGTTAGGAACGCTGGGACTCCCCGGGGCCCTGGGCAAAGGCATGCCAACTCCAGGGTCCAGGAGGGGCAGGAGTGGGGAAAGCTGAGGGCTGGCATTCCTGGGTCCGAAGTATCTGTCTGGAGGTGTGGGTCTCTGCGGGAGGCGTGCTGGCCCAAAGCCCTGAGGTCTTAAGAACAAAGGGGGAGCAGTGACACCATTGGGGTGGGCGCGGCTGTTTGGTTTCCCGCTTACCTGGCCCCCTAGACTTCCTCTTCTCCCTCAGGTCATTCTGGGATCCTTGGCTGCAGCCAAGGCTCGACTCTCCCAGTTCCTCCTCATCGGTCGGATACTCTGCAGAGCTTTCTCGCTCTGCACCGAGAGAGAGAACGAGAGAGAGACAGACAGAGACAGAGAGACAGAGAGAGAGACACACACAGAGAGAGACAGAGAGAGACACACAGAGAGAGACAGAGACACACAGAAAGACAGACACAGAGAGAGAGACACACAGAGACACACACAGAGAGACAGACAGACAGAGAGACACAGAGACAGAGAGAGACACACAGAGAGACAGACAGAGACAGAGACAGAGAGACAGAGAGAGACACACACACAGAGAGACAGAGAGACAGAGAGAGATCACGTTGGGCCGGAGCGGGGAGGAGACCTTATTGTTCCTTCTGAGAGAGCCAGTTCTGAGCCAGCCTGGCTCCCAGCCCAGGGTTCCTCACCTTCCCGCATCTCCTCTGGCGTCGCCGCTGTCTCTTCCTCTGTTTTGTGTACTGGGGTCTTCGAAGGGCTGGATTCTCGCAGAGTGTCCAATCTCCCTAAGGAGGTGGAGGTGAAGGAGTGGGGTTGAGGGGTAACGAGTAATGGTGGCCCCTGTTCCGACCCCGGGTCCGGGCTTGGGGCATGTCTCCCCACCCTCCAGGAAGCCCCTTTTCACCTGGCCGCTGCCGAGCCGGCCATCCCCGGCGCCGGGTTCCAGGCAGCTCCTTGCTGGGAAACGGGATGACCGGGGCGTCCTCCACCGATACTTCCTCCAGTTCTGGGTCCGAGCTGTCTGTGAGCACAGAGTGAGAGCTGAGGCCAAGCCCTTGGGACGATGGGATCTCTGGTTGATGTGGACCAAGGGAGGGGGATTCTTGGGTCTTGAGGGGAAAGAAGCCCGAGACAAGGTCATCTGGGCTCCGAGGAGGCAGAGGTGCAGGCTGGGGAAAGGGCCAGCTGGGCTCCCCAGGGGCAAAGCCGGGGGGGGGGGGGGGGCAAAAAGTCTGGGAGGGGGTGCAGGAGCCTGCATCCCAGGAGTCAGGGGCAGGTCTAGGGTTCACGAGGAGGCGAGTTCTAGGAGGGCAGAGTTTACCAGCGCCTCCAAAGGTTTGTCGAGGGGTGCGTTCGCTGCCACAGTCGCCGCCACGGTTAACGCTGCCCTGAATACTGTGGGCGCCAGCTCGCAAGTGCGCCTCCAGCACGTTCTCCAGGAGAAAGGGGTTCTCCCGGCCTAAAGGACAACAGCGGTTCTGCCACGGGCCACAGGCCAAAGTGCCATGCCCAGCAGGCCGCCCTCCAGTCTCCCCGAGCTAGCCCTCACCGCGGTCCCCTGGGCCGCGCTCCTCTCGCCGCCGCTGGGGCCGCCGGGGCCGCAGGGAAGCGTCGGGATTGGCCTGGACCATCAGTGGCTCCTGGCGCTTGCGGCGCTGCTTCTTCTCAAACAGGCGCCGCTGAAGGAGGCCCTGAGGGCGCTTAGAGATCCTCTAGCCCCAAGGCGCCCGCCCTGTCTATCCCGTTTCACAGAGGGGAAGGCTGAGGCCCAGAGAGGCACAGTGGCCACTCTGAGGTCAAACAAGGGGCAGGGGCACAGCTTTGGCGGGAACAGGGAACTGGGATAAGGGGAGGGGCCCCAGTACCTGCTGCTCCAGTTTCTGCTGCCTCACAGCTGCCAGCTCGTCGCCCAGACTCCTGAAGAGAGAGATACATGGGTCTGAGGCTGGTCCTGGGCTCCCCCAATCTGTGGGTAGCCCCCTCCCAAAGCAGAACTTCTGTGAGATTACAAGCAGGAGAACTCTGGGGGCCCAGGAGTCTCCTTACCCTAGGGATCCAGGTGTTCCTTCTCCCAGGTTTGCCTTTCTGTAGCCTACTCCCTAGCTTTCTGCACCCCCAAACACACAGGGACCCATGCATACGTTCTCCAGACTCCATTCCACACCCCCAGCAGAAAAAGGCATAACTCACGAATCCTTCCTCCACAGGTCACTGTCCTGAGACATCCTAGTGATACAGGAATCAGGCCCCAGGATATTTAGGCTCCCCGTTCTTGGAGTTTAGCCTGCCTCAGAGAGGGAGTCTCAACCCCGATTCAGGACCCAGGAGAATGGCATCAGACCCTTTCAGATATCAAGGAGCCAGGGCCTCTGTCTTCTCTGGGATGCCCCTGGCCTTGACCTCCACTTTGCTTTCTGTCTTCCCTCAGCTGATCTATTTCTAGTTTGGAGGGCTGTGATTAGGGATTGAGGACAGAAAAGTCCTGCCTTCTGCCTCTGCAGCTTGATGGGAAAACCTTGGCTTTCAGCCCCTAGACCTACACCAGCTTCATAGCTTCAGCTCCTTCCTCCACCTCAATCACCCAGTCCCTCACTCTTTTACTCCCTTTCTCTCTTCCTCTATTTCTCCCTCAGTCAATATGCCACCCACTTCTGCACATTAGCAGCTTTCTCTCCTGACCTAAAAGGGAAAGGGATTCTCCACGAAACAGGAGAGACTGGGGAGTTATTGGGGGGGGGGGGCAAACTCATAGTTTCCTACATGAACTGGAACTCTAAGGCTGGGCTTTCTGAGGGCAAGGAACTCTGCCTCAAACTTTTGAGTATCTAAAGGGCTAAGGCACATGGGCCATGACAGCTAAATTGCAGAGGGGATGAGAACTGGGGGGCTCAGACTCCTGGGTCCCTAAAACCCCAGAAACCCCTCTGGACTTGGGAAACTGAGTCCCACTGAGAGTGGGGAGTGGGAAGAGACAAATTTCAGGGTCCCTGAAAGAAAGGGACATACAGTCTGGTTAGTTTCTCATCTGCCCCTCCTCCCCCACACCTGGTTTGCTCTCTCTCCCAAGGCTGGGCAGGTCCCTGGGTGGGGGGCTAGGTGCTAGCTAGCTTTCCTGATGCTCTGAGTCCCTGTGAGATCCCCCCCAGGACGGCCCCGCCCCCACTACCAGGCTCCCTGCCAGCCACTGAACCCCCTCCCCTATCCGCTGCCTAGCAACTGGCTCAACGTTCCAGCTTGGAATTGGTACTACTAGGTTCCTTAAAGGGCCCTAATCTCCACCCTGTGTCGCCCAAACCAAAGGTACTACAACTCCCAGGAAGACTGGCGGCGGAACCACGCATGGAAGAGCGACTAAGTCCATCGTGCCGCCTCCCGGGAGTTGTAGTTTGGTGGCCATTTCCAAGTCTTCTACCTGCTTTCCCCTAATAAGGAGACTGGGGCGGGGCTGAAACTGGGAGTTTGGGAGAAGCAGGCTGTCTCTCTGATGGGCGGAGTCCGTCCATGTGACACCGCCACACAGGCCACAGTGGCCCTTCCTATTCGTTAGTTTGGTGGCGGGGGCGGGACGAATGGAAAGTCTGGCAGCCAACGAAGAAGGGGGCGGCTGACCTTTGGCAACATCCAGGTTCAGAAACATCCTACCCTGCTCTGCGCTTCAGAAGTGCTGAGAACCTCCTCCCACTCCCCCCAGCTTGTGCGGAGAGAGACGTAAGCGGCCAGGGGGCAGGGGCGCCGTGGTCACTGTGGACGGAGGGCTGGAGGAGAGCGAGGGAGGCCGAGGCATTCCCTCCACGTTCTCCCAGGCAGTGTGCGGGTGGGGACAGGACTACATCTCCCAGCAACACCCGGGATACTCTGGCAGGGCCGCGCTACGGCTCTACCCCGAGGCTTCATGGGGACTTGTAGTTTCTGTACCTCCATCAGTTTTGGGTCGGCAGCTCTGTGGGGCAAATGGGGCACAGAGTGCTGAGGCCGAAGCCAGGGAAAAGGAGAAGGGGCTTTGACCCCAGCCCCAGCCTCCCCTGACTCGGTTCACTTGTCTCAGGCAGCTCTGAGCATGCTGCCCCGGGGGCTGTTGGCCGCTTTGCTGCTGCTGTTGCTGTCCACACCTGCCCAGCCAGCTCCTCTGGACCGTCCTGAACCTAAGAAGGAAGAGGTTCAGCCTTCTCCTCCCGAGACCCCGGTGAGACATGTTGCCCCACCCCCTCAATTTCTGTGGAGGGTCGGAACTACAACTCCCAGCAGCCTTCGCGACGTCCTCAGGCCTCCTGGGCACCTTGTTCTGGCAGCGTCTTCTGGGAGTTGGAGTCATTCCGAGGGCGACGGGGATGGATGATCGGTGGGAAAGCCAGGGCCTGGGTCACCATGCCCATGGGTCCCTCCAGCGGCGGCCCTCGAGGGTCGTGGGCACGGCAGCGACTTGGCCCCCTTCCTGCTGGGAGCAGAGTCCAGTCTGGAAACTTTACATATTTCCTTGTACCTTGGCAAATTCCTAGCTTTGAGCCGGCCCAAAGAGCTCTTGTGAACCAGGGGCTGCTGGGAAAAGAAATTGATCCTCCTAGCCTGTAGTTTTCAGGTACCCCGCAGGGCCAGACTCTGTCCTCTGTCTTGGGGGCTTACATCCTCCTGCCTGAAACAGCCTTTCCCCTTCTTGGAACCCTTAGCTCCCTCCAGGCTCAGGCCAAGGGCCCCTCTTCCCAGAGTCCTCTCCTGATAGCCTCCCAGTCCCTTGTTATGTTATATTTACACAGTCTGCATTTCCCATAACTCTATGTTGTTCTCCAAGCTGGAAATGTTTGGTTTTGTCTTGGTGACGCTGGTGCTTTCCACAGTGTCTGGCACTGAGTAGAATCATTGAATATGAGAAGAGAAGAAATGAAATGGTCGTTGGAGTTTTGGATTTGGGGGAAGGAATGCCAGGATTGGGGGAGGGTTCCTGAAATGCTAAATCTGGAGGGGGATGGATATGAATTGGACTGTCAGAGAGTGTGTGGTAGGTGCGGGGCATATGTCTCATGCAAAGTCCTGGAGGTCGGAGATAGACCAGAAGCCTGGGCTGGACCATGGAGTTAGTGAAGGAGAATGAGGCAGTGGACAGGTCCAAATAGGCAGCTTGAGAATGTGCCGTGAAACGTTTTCAAGCCAAGCTGGGGTGGTTTTGTTTGAACCTCTGAAGGTTCCAGAGCAGAGCAGGGCCTGGATCAGCCCCGGGCTTGAGGAATCTGCCCTGTCTCCCTAGGACACAGGACTCTATTACCATCGCTACTTACAAGAGGTGATCCAGGTCCTGGAGACAGATGGACATTTCCGAGAGAAACTGCAGGCTGCCAACGCGGAGGACATCAAGGTGAGGGGCGGGCTGAGTTAGGGCCAGTGTGGGGACCCCTCCATGGTCCCATGGTGCCCTCTGGGGGCCCCTTCTCCTGCTGCGCCTGCCCTCTCCAGCTGGCTGCTTGCTGCCTCACCATTGTGTTGACTGGGCCTCTTCATGTCTCCCTGGGGTCCAGAGTGGGAAACTGAGTCGGGAGCTTGACTTTGTCAGTCACCACATCCGCACCAAGCTGGATGAGCTCAAGCGGCAGGAGGTGTCTCGTCTTCGGATGCTGCTCAAGGCCAAGATGGACGCCGCCCAGGAGCCCGGTGAGGCCTGGACCCAGGGGGACGGGACACCTGCGCAGAGGTCCCTTGTAGACTCAGCCTGAGCGTGTCTCTCTCTCCCTGACCCCAGAGGTGCAGGTTGACCACCTGAGCCTTCTGAAGCAGTTTGAGCACCTGGACCCTCAGAACCAGCACACATTTGAGGCCCGAGACCTGGAGCTGCTGATTCAGACGGTGAGGCTCGTCTCAGAGTTCTGGATTCTGGGGAGGGCCGGGGTTCTGGGCCTCCCAGCCTCACTGGGTCCCCTGGAGCCCCAGGAGCATTTCTTCATTCAGAATAAGATGATGAGGCAGGGCTGCAACACTCGAGAACAAGCCAGGCTGCTCTCCTGCCCAGCCCATCCCGTGGCTGCCCTCCTGATGGGGTGCCAGGGCCAGGGCAGGCCAAGAAGCGACGTGGCACTGTCCCAGGCAGGTGGGACAGGTGTGGGGCCAGCCAGACCCCAGGATACTTGGCTTTCAGCCTCCTTCCTCAGGCCTGAAACCGTGAAGAAAGGGGCCAGAGCACAAGGCAGCGGCACCCCTGGGAGGGGGCCAGAGCCCCCTTGACCTTCTGGGATGGGTCCGCAGGCCACTCGGGACCTGGCGCAGTATGACGCAGCCCACCACGAGGAGTTTAAACGCTATGAGATGCTGAAGGAGCATGAGCGGCGGCGCTATCTGGACTCCCTGGGCAAGGAGCAGCGGCGGGTGGAAGAGCAGAGGCTGGAGGAGCAGAAGCAGAGGCACAGACAGCACCCGCGGCTGAATGTGCCGGTGAGGGCCAGGCTTGGGGCTCAGCACCTTGGGCAGCTCCCCCCATGGCTGTCGCTGGGAGGGGGAGTCTGGGCTTCGCCTTGGCCCACCTGCTGTGGTCCTGGGGCCCAGGCGTGGGCCTCACTCTCTCCTTGTCCCCCAGGGCAGCCAGGCCCAGCTGAAGGAGGTGTGGGAGGAGACGGACGGGCTGGATCCCACCGAGTTCAACCCTAAGACCTTCTTCAGGCTACACGGTAAGTTCCTGGGTGGGGCCCTGGGGGCTGTGGCGGACAAGGGCCCTAGCCTGGAGGCCTGGTTCCCCAGCCTCTGCCACTGCCTTCATGGAGGTGGACCGGAGAACTAGCGCCAGGCCTTGATTACTGTAGAGAGGCTGGTTCCCCTACCATTGAGAGGCCTCCCGTGGTCCCTTGCCTCCCACCCGGGTCTACCCGAGAGGGGATCTGGACCCCTTGGCACACTTGCTGATCGCTGACCCAGCCTGGCTCCCCTTCACTCCTGTCCCAGGGCCTGTGTGGGGAGGGTGACCGTAACCCTAACGCCCAGCCCACCCCAGAATCCAGGTGCCAGCCTCCCCAGCCTCAGGCCTCCCTGATACCTGCCCCCTTCCTGCCTTCCCCAGACACAAACAGCGATGGTGTCCTGGATGAACAGGAGCTGGAGGCTCTGTTTACCAAAGAGGTACGTGCTTTCTGCTGCCCAGGGTCAGGCCTTCAGGCTGCTGCTTGGCACAGACCCTGGCACGTACTTAATGTGTGTGGACTGCTTGACTCTAGCCCCCTCTGAGCTTCTTCCTTGCCCCCACCCATGTGCAGCTGGAGAAGGTGTATGACCCCAAGAATGAAGACGATGACATGCGGGAGATGGAGGAAGAAAGACTGAGGATGCGCGAGCACGTGATGAAGACAGTGAGGCTGGGAGTCCTGGGGAGGAGGGGCCCTGCAGCGCCCCCGCCCCGGCTCACGTCTGCCTCTGCCCCTCAGGTGGACACAAACCAGGACCGCCTGGTGACCCTAGAGGAATTTCTCCTGGCCACGCAGAGGAAGGAGTTTGAAGAGGCTGCCCCGAAGGGCTGGGAGGTGACCTAAAGGGGACCCAGCTGCTCGGTCCCAAGTGCCAAGCCATCTGTCGTGCCCTCACTTGCGGCCTTACTAGTCCCCCTGCTCTGTGGGCCTCTGTCTCCTGTCCCTGCCACTTGTCCTTGGCATGAGCACCGGGGCTTGGGGGCTGCTCCCGGACTCCCCCACCAGGAGGGCTGGGTTGGGGGGCCCAAGGGAAGGCCTGCTCTGCTTGACTCTGCCTCCCCCCAGACACTGGAGGAGCACCCAGCTTACACCGAGGAGGAATTGCGACGCTTTGAGGCAGAACTGGCAGCCCGAGAGGCTGAGCTGGCAGCGCAGGCCCAGCGGCTGAACCAGGAGAGCAAGGCCCTGGACCACTCCCAGGGGCTGCTGGAGGCCCAGAAGAAGGAGCTGCAGCAGGTGCCTGGGCTGGGCTGGGCAGCTCCTTCCAGCTCCCTTTGCACACCCCTAGAGGTGCACGGTGGGCCCCTGGGTCCACTCACCCCTGCCTCCTATCTCTGCACCCCTCCAGGCCGTCCTTCACATGGAGCAGAGGAAGCAGCAGCCGTCCCCAGACCCACCAGCTCCAGGCCCTGATGGACAGCTCCTTTTCCAGCCTCACCCAGGTGCACCCTGACCCCTGGCCAGGCCCCCCCCCCCCCCCGCCTCCTCTTGGTGCCTGACTGGGTATGTTTCTGAGAGAGCAAGAGCTAGGAGGTGGTGAAGACACTGGTCTTCTGCTGCTCTGCCCCACAGCCTGATGGGAATTGTGGTTTCTGGGGTTTCTTTGGCCAGCAGATGATCTGGGCCCCTGAGAGGGGGGAGGCTGGGAGCCAAGGTGTCTGGGGCCTCATTTTCTCTCTTCCCTTGTATTTGTAGAGACGGAAGTCCAAGCAGAGCCAGTTGTGGAAAAGGAGATTCCAGCCCCAGTCCCTGATTCTGCTGTGCCTGATTCCCAGCACTAGTGATCCCAAGGCCACCCAATAAAGACTTTCTGGGCACCACTACCACCTTGTATCTCTGTGCTACAGCTTGAGGGAGGGACAGTGGTTCTGGGGGTGGGATTGGCCCTCTGCCAAACTATCTGGTGTGCTTTTCCTTCCAGGTCCTTCCGCTAACCCACTCACCCATCCCCAACCTCTGCAAATAATGCCCTCTGTCTCTCACTGGCTGGCTCTCTATGTCTCTCTCTGCCTGGTTGGCTCTCTGCCTCTGTCTGGCTCCCTGTCTCTCTGTCTGTCACTGTCTCTGTCTCTCTGGCTGGCTGTCTCTCTGTCTCTTTCTGGCTGGTTCTCTGTCTCTGTCTCTGTCTGGTTCCCTGTATGTCTGTTTGTCACTGTCTCTGTCTTTTGTCTCTCTCTGGCTAGCTGTCTGTCTCTCTGGCTGGCAGGCTCTCTATCTCTCTCTGGCTGGCTGGTTCTGTGTCTGTCTGGCTCCCTGTCTCTCTGTCTGTCACTGTCTCTGTCTGTCTCTCTCTGGCTTGTTGACTCTGTCTCACTGTCTCTCTCTGGCTGGCTAGCTCTCTGTCTCTCTGGCTGGCTGGC
>NW_020953943.1:85927-185598 GCF_900497805.2 Vombatus ursinus | reverse complement strand
TGGCTGGTTCTCTGACTCTCTGGCTAGCTGTCTCTATCTCTCTGTCTGTCTCTGGCTGGCTGGCTCACTGTCTCTTTCTGCTTGGCTAGCTCTCTGTCTCTCTGGCTGGCTGTTTCTGTCTCTCTGGCTGGCTTGCTCTCTTTGTCTCTGTTTTTGTCAGAAGGGACCCACTGGCCATTGGTTGGAGGCCTCCCTACGTTCTGGACATGTTTCCAGCTTGGAGGAGTCCAGAAAAGGGCACAACTTGGGACAAGGAAGGCTGGGCCTGGAGGACCAGGAAGTTCCTAGGTTTGGCTGCTCAACAGTTTCTGTGCTTGTCTCAGGGCGTCTCCTTGACTCTGTTATCTTTGGTTGATGTCACAGCCAAAGGAGGCAGCTTGGGTTTCTGCAGTCTTTGGTCATCAGCCTCGTCTCTTGGCTCATCAGAGACCTTGAGAATCTGGAGAGCAGTGGATTTCTGCTTCCAGGAGCCAAGATGGCGGAGTAAAAAACGTAGTCGTTCTCACCCTCCCCTATTAACTTCTGAAAACCCAGAAAATATCACCCCAGATAAAACCCAGGAACAGCTGAACCAGAAGAAGATGGGGTACAGCAGTGCAGTAGACCAGGTAGCTAGAGGGATTAATGGGAAAGGCCCCTTTTACCCCGGGGGAAGGGGAACAGTTTGGAACCAGAAGTCACCCAGCCAGCTAGTGGAAAGACCCACTTTAGCACACCAGGAGGAGATTCTGGTGCCTTGGCATTCTACAGCAGATGGGTTTCCCAGTGCCTCAGCAAAAATAAGGGAAGGAGCACCACAAAGGGCCCCAGGTGGATAAGCACCCAGCAGCATTCTTCCGAAAGGAGCTGAAGAAAGCAACCTAGAGTTGCCCAAAAATTCCAGCCTTGTTGATTCCAGCCCAACACCATGTAAGCTGTCAGAACCCTACAGCCTCCAACTGCCAACCAGGAGGAGATCCCAAAGCCCAGGTGGTCGAGCAGGCAAACACCAACAGCTGGACCTCCGAGTGCCTCAGTGAGGGCAGGGGAACCGGTGGAAACCAGCTCAGAAAACCACCAGGTGCCTCAGCATTCTACAGCAAAGAAGTCTCCCAGTGCCTCAACAGAACTAAGGGAGGCAGCATTGCAAGGGGCCCCAGGCAGATAAACACCCTGCAGCACCCATCTAAAAGGAGCTGAGCAAAGCTAAAGGAAAGGAAAAGCAGGCAACCTAGAATTGCCCGAAAGTTCCAGCCTTGCTGATTCCAGTCCAACACCAGGTAAGCTCCAGAACCCTACAGCCTCCAACTACCAACATAAGAGGCCCCAGCTCCCAAAGCCAGTGACCAAGACTTAGGCTCCCAACACAAGAAGCTTGGGTCAGTGCCCTCTGCTCCCCAGCAGGAGACCATAATCTCTTTAAAGACCAGGGAATAAAGAAACACCATGAGTAAAAAGAAACATACAACAGATTCGTATTATGAGAAGAGTGAAGATCAAGACAGAAATTCTGAAGAGGACAACATTGTCATCAAACCCACATCTGCAACATCAAAAGGGAATATGAACTGGTCTGAAGCCCAAAAGGCCTTCTTAGAAGAGCTCAAGAGGATTTTAAAAGTCAAATGAGAGAGGTGGAGGAGTCCTTAAAAAGAACAATTGACCAACTGGAAAAAAGTACACTGAAGAAAACAAATCCCTTAACAATACAATTGACTAATTGGAGAAGAAAGTACAAAATCTAACAGAAGAAAACAATATGTTAAAAATTAGAATTGAACAAATGGAAACTAATGGCTCTATGAGAGAGCAAGAATCAGTCAAACAGAAACAAAAAAATGAAAAAAATAGATGAAAACGTAAAATACCTCATGGGTAAAACAACTGACCTGGAAAATCGATCCAGCAGAGACAATTTAAAAATTATAGGCTTACCTGAAAGTCATGATGAAAAAAAGAGCCTGGACAATATCATTGAGCAATAGAACCAGAAGGTAATATAACTATAGAAAGAATCCACCGCTCCCCACCTGAAAGAGATCCCAAATTGAAAATGCCAAGGAATATAATAGCTAAATTCCAAAATTAATTCCAAAATTCTCCAGATTAAAGAGAAATTACTGCAAGCAGCCAGAAAGAATCAATTTAAATATCATAGAACCATAGTCAGGATTACATAGGACCTTGCAGCCTCTACATTAAAAGACCATAGGGCATGGAACATGATATTCCTTAAGGCAAAGGAGCTTTGAACTCAGCCAAGGATTAACTACCCAGTGAAAATGAGCGTGATTTTTCAGGGAAGGAGATGGATATTCAACAAAATAGGGGATTTCCAAACCTTCCTGATAAAAAGACCAGAGCTCAACAAAAAATATGACCTTCAAGTACAAGATTCAAGAGAGACATAAAAAGGTAAATGGGACAGAAAGATACAATATATTGTTAATAAGGGCAAAATGTTCACATCCCTACAAGGGAATATGACACTTACAACTCTTCAGAACTGTATTGTTATTATACCATGTTAAAGGAGTATACATAAAGGGGGTGGATATAAGTTGACACTGATGTAATGAGAAAAAAAATTTAATCAGGTGGGTTAAGTGGATCCAAGTAAGTGGATTAGTCTGAGCTAAGAAAATGTACTGAGAAAGGAGGAGGCAGACAAGGGTAAATTACATTACAGGAAAAGACACGAAAACCTATTAGAGCAGAGGTAAAGAAGGAAGGGGGATGAGCATTGTTTGAACCTTACTCTCATCAGATTTGGCTCAAGAAGGGAATAACATAGTCAGTTAGGTATAGAAATCTAACTTGCACTATAGGCAGTAGGAGGGAAAAGGGGAAAGAAAAGGGAGGGGGGATAGAAGGGAGGGAAAAAGCAGTAAGGGGAAAGGGGAAGAAAGGGGAAAGGGATAATAGAAGGGAGGTGGGACTGAAGGAGGTAGTGGTCAAAAGCAAAACACTAGTGAAGGGGGAAGGAGAAAGGAGAAAGAAAAGCATAAATGGGGGAGGGAAAGGATAGAGAAAAAGACACAGATAGTAATCATAACTGTGAATGTGAATGGGATGAACTCTCCCATGAAAAGGAAGTGTATAGCAGAATGGATTAAAAACCATAATCCTACAATATGTTGTTTACAGGAAACACATTTGAAAAAGAGTGACACACACAGGGTAAAGGTAAAAGGCTGGAGCAGAATATATTATGCTTCAGCTGAAGTAAAAAAAGCAGGGGTAGCAATCCTGATCTCAGACAAAGCAAAAGCAAAAATAGATCTTATCAAAAGAGGTAAGGAAGGAAACTATATCCTGCTAAAAGGCACCATAGACAATGAAGTAAAATGGTATAACACCCAGATTCTTAGAGGAGAAGTTCAGGGAGTTGCAGGAAGAAAGAGACAGTAAAACTATACTAGTGGGGGACCTCAACCTCCCCCTCTCTGAACTAGATAAATCTAACCACAAAATAAACAAGAAAGAAATTAAGGAGGTGAATAGAACATTAGAAAAGTTAGGTACGATAGACCTCTGGAGAATCCGGAGAACAGTCAGAACTGGGCCTCCAGGATAGGAAGGCCCTGAGGAGCATTCTGTAGGAGGCTGCGGGGTGGGAGCAGCTAGGTGGCCCAGTGGATAGAGCACAAGCCCTGGAGTCAGGAGGACTTGAGTTCAAATCCAGTCTCAGACATGATACTTACTAGCTGTGTGACCCTGGGCAAGTCACTTAACCTTGATTGCTTCGCCCACCCCCCCAAAAAACATTGTAGGAGGCTGGGGAAGAACAGCCTTAGGCCACATGATCTTCCAATGGGATTGGAAAGCTGGGCAGGTGGGGGAGGGCTTTGAAGGTTTGGTTTGGCCCAAGAGGGTCAAAAGAAGGAAGAACTGCCTGGGGAAGGGGTGAGCTCCCTGTTCTTAGAGCCCTGTAGACAGGGGCTACCCAGCTATTAGGCCCAGCAGTTGGCAGAGGTGGGGCTTAACTTCAGATATGGGGCCCATCTATCCTGTGGTCTGAAGGGTCCTGTTCTACAAGCATTTCAAGCCAAAAAGCACTGAGCACCTACTGTGTGCCAGGCACTGTGGTTTTGGCTTGGGTGAGCTGAAGGGTGGAGGAAGACCATGGGAGTACCAAGAGGCCCTGCCCAGGATGAGGTGAAGGGGTAGAGGGAGCAGGGGAGCCAGAGGACGCTGATTCGAACACTATAGGTAGGGCCTTGGAGGTGAAAGGTGACAGAGAAAATGTCCAGGGGAGCACTGCAGGTCCCAACATCCCCGATGAACTGAGCAGGTTTGGGGGAAATGGGCATGAGCAGCCCTCAGGTAGGACTAGAGACCGTCTGGGGCATCCATGCTGTGGGACATGTCCAGCAGGCAGGTGAGAGGGGGGAGCCCAGGCTGGAGGGAGAGCTTTGGAAGTCCTCCAAGCGCAGGTGATAAGGGCCACTCCCACTCCTCTCTCCTTGGAAAGATAGCACGGAGGGAAGGGGCCCAGGTAAAGTGCCTGGGGGATGCCCGTGAAGAGGGGTCTGGGAGTGAAGTCCATTCGGCAGAGGGACAGCAGGAGCTCAGCCAAGGAGAAGGGGAGGAGAGGAGGCCTGCCCCGGGAGGAGCCCCAGGAGGAAGGAGGAGAACCACAGACTTGTGAGCACAGGCTTTCAAAGAAGTCCAGGAAAGTCTGGAGCCAAGCCTGGCAAAGAAGCCTCCGGCTGGATTGGAATCAGCCCCTCCATCGGCCGACTTCTATTGGAGGGTGGGCTGGGGTGGCCTGGCGAGGTCAGAGGTGAAGAATAAGCGTGCAAACCGCACACGAGGGACGAGGAGGAAAGAGAAGTCGGGAGACGATCCCCGGCCGGTGGCAGCTGGAGGGGGCTCCCGTCGAGGGGCAGTCCTCGTCAGGGAATTTAGGACGTGCGCCTCTCGCCAGGCCTCGCTGCCCCCAGGCTCCTGGGAAACTCTCTGGGTTCCTGAGCGTCTTTTTCTCCGTCTGAGCTCTGTGAGTCTCTGGCCTCGGGAGTGTTTGTGGCTCTCCTGGGACCAAAGGCTGGCTGATAACACGACCGACCTTCAGTCTTCGGGGAGGGAGGGGATACCAAAGTCAGCCAATAAGCAGCCTCCGAGAGGCAGGGATCGAGGGGTGGTAGTCCAGAAACCGCGAGGGAACCGCAGAGATGGAGAAGGTTCTGCGCTGGGGGATACTGTCCGCCGGCCTCATCTCCCATGACTTCGCCACCGCCCTGAGGAGCCTGCCCCGCTCCGAGCATCAGGTCCCGCCGCCTCTCGACGCCAGAGGGGACGCCTGGCTTCCAGGGGGAGGCTAGACGTGGGGAAGCCTAGGTCCCCACAGAGTGGACGGAGGGAGGCTGGGGCTGGGGGAGGGGAGCCGGGATCGCCCACAGGAGGGGCTGGGCTCGCCCAAGACCCCCGGGGAGCGTGGCTAGGGAGGGGAGGCGCTGGGATCGCTTCGGTAGACGGGGCTGGGGGAAGGGAACCGGGGTCGGCTCTGGGCTCCAATCGGCCCGGAAGCTGTGACTGGGCTAGCCGAGACCGCTAGGGAGCGCCCTAGCTCTGAGTCTGGGTGGGCTCTGAAAGGGGTCTCTGGCCCTAGATAGCAGCCGTGGCCGCCAGAGACCTGGGCCGGGCCCAGGACTTCGCCCGAAGGCACGAAATCCCCAAGTCCTATGGCTCTTACGAAGAACTGATGAAGGACCCAGACGTGGGTGAGACCCGAGCCCAGGGACCTCTAGGGACTGCAGGAGGGAGAGCAGCGGGGCGGGGCTCGGAAGGCGGGGGACGTTCTAGGGGGCGGAGACCCAGCGGGAGGGGCGTGGCCTCAGCGGCAGGATCGCCGTGGGGGGCGGGGCCTCAGCGAGAGGATCCTCCTGGGGGCGGAGCCTCAGCGGCAGGATCGCCTTGGGGGGCGGGGCCTCAGCAAGGACGATAGTCCTGGGGGCGGAGCCTCAGCGGCAGGATCGTCTTGGGGGGCGGGGCCTCTGCCTCGACCCCGCCCCTCAGGCTCTGGCCCGTCCGCAGACGTGGTGTACGTCAGCCCTCAGCACCCGCAGCACCTGGGCGCTGTCCTGCAGTGCCTGGCGGCGGGCAAGCCGGTCCTGTGTGAGAAGCCTCTCGGGGTCACTGCCGCCGAGGTCCGGGAGATGGTGGCGGCCGCGCGGGCTCGCGGCCTCTTCCTGATGGAGGTGAGAGCGGCGCCTACCGGCGCCTCCCGGTGGTGGAAGTCCGCAACGACAGCCGCAGTCCCTCCCGGGGCCGAGCCCTCAGGGGAGTTGCAGTGTGGGAGGGGTGCGGGGTGAGAGTCTGCAGCGCCGAGGGGCCTTCCCGGAGTGCTGGGCCCCAGCGGGCTCTGCCCCCATCCCGCTTGCCCTGCAGGCCATCTGGACGCGGTTCTTCCCCGCCACCGAGGCGCTGCGGGCTCTGCTGTCCCAGGGCACCCTCGGGGAGGTGCGTCTGGTCCGCGTGGACTTTGGCTTTGAACTTGACGGGTTTCTGGATCGCTCCACGGACTGGGCCCAGGCGGGGGGCGGGCTGCTGGACCTGGGGATCTACTGCGTCCAGCACATCTCCATGGTGGGCGGGGGCCGGCGGCCTGAGAAGATCCACGCCGTGGGGCTGCTCCGTGACAACGGTAGGGGGGAAGAATTCGGGGTCTCCCGAGGCTTGGGGGGGGCTCCCCCAAAGCTTGGCTGCTGGGTGCTAGTGAGGGATTAAAGTGTGGGGAGCGATGCCACCTCCCGGCTGACCAGTGGTGTGTCCTGCCAGGCGTGGACGACACAGTGACAGTCGTCCTGCAATACCCTGGTGGGCTCCAGGCCTCCTTCACCTCTAGCATCACCACTAAGCTGTCCAACTCATTGACGGTGTTTGGAACCAAGGGCAAGGCAGAGGTGAGAGCAGCCTGGGCCCCAGGGTCACCCACGGCCTGTTGCCAGGGGGCAGTAGGCCTGGGACAGTGCGGGAAGGTGAGTGTGTGACCTCTTGCTGAGGCCGCTCTCTCCTCCCAGATCCCTTTCACCATGTGGTGCCCCACCGAGCTGGTGGTGAATGGGAAGAGCTCCCAGTTCCCGTTGCCCGAGGTGGCAGACACGGAGATGTTCAATTTCATCAATTCCATCGGCATGGTCTATGAAGCCCAGCATGTGCGGCAGTGTCTGCTGCAGGGTGAGCTGGGGAAGCCCCCGGGATGACAAGGACGGAGGCCTCTCGTGGGGTCCCTGACACTCCCACCTCCTGCAGCATGCTGGGAGAGCCGGGCTTGCCCTGCTCATGATCCTCCTTCCTTCCCTAGGCCTGAAGGAGAGCCCTGTGATGCCCCTGGCAGAGAGTGAGCTCTTGGCAGATATCCTGGAGGAAGCAAGGCGGCAGATTGGGCTCAGGTTCCTCCAGGACAGAAGCTAAGCTTCCAAACTATTGCCCAGTGAAGAAATCCCTGCCCAGCAGTTTGTCACCCACGTTCCTACTCTTCAGCATGGCCCCGAGGGCTGCCTTGCTCTGGCCCTGAGTCTTGGCCCTGCCCCTATCTAGGATGTGATCTATCCCTGCCTTTCTTAGCCTCAGGAGGTTTTCTGGAATAAAGGGAATCCCACTCCATTGGGTCTCAGCATAGAGTCTCCCTCCACTTTACACAGGGGGAAACTGAGTCCCTGAGAAAAGAAGGGTGACCCTCCAGCTCCATGGTTCTAGGACTCATGCGTTGAACAACAGAAAAGAAGCAGTTCAGAGGGGACTGGGCTCAGGCCTGGACCTGGAGTTTCAGTCTCAGCTCTGCCTCTTCTGCATTTCTGGGCCTCAGTTTCCTCATCTGTAAGGTGAAGGAATTGCTATAGGTATGGCTAGAATTCCTAGCTAAAGCAAAGATAAAGGCAGGGCCTTGCTGGAGGCGTCTCAGGCACTTTGGAAATCTGAAAACACTGCAAATCAGGGCTTGATTTATTGTGTGCTTGACTGGACAGACTTCATCAAGTGATGAAGAAAATGTTATTAATGCAGATTAAGCTGGAAACTGCGTTGTACATTCCCTCCTCCCGGAGCCTTTAGTTAATGGTTTATCAGCAGACCAGAAGATAAAATTGTCAATATACGTTACATTAAATTGAAAAGTTTACAAAGGAACAGCATCAATGTAGTTAGAGTAGGAAAAGAAACGATTAATTTGGGGGGAAATCTGCCTCAGGTATCTCTGAGAAAAGTCTGACATTCAGGATACATAGAGAGTTGGTTCTTTTCATGTGTGGGTTGGGCTACATGGTGGCAGGCTGAGGTTGTTTCCTGATTCTGTGACACAAACAAATACATGAGAACCAGAGCCATTCCTCAGTAGATTAAGTAGACAGAGAATACAAACAGGAAATTTTCAAAATAAATCCAAACTATCAACAACTAATACTCCAAGTCACTAATGACAAGAAATACAGATGAAGACAACTCTTAATATTTCACCTGAAACCCATCAGGTTGGCAAAGATGACAAGCAAAAATGGTAATGATTATCTATAGTCATATGAAAAGATGCTCTAAATCACTGTTGATTAGAGAAATGCAAATCAAAACAACTCTGAGGTACCACATCACACCTATCAGAATGGCCAACATGACAAAACAAGAAAATGATAAATGTTGGAATAGACGTGGGGAAATTGGAACACTAATGCATTGTTGGTGGAGTTATGAAATGATCCAACCATTTTGGAGAGCAACTTGGAACTACACCCAAAGGTCTATAAAAATGTGCATACTCTTTGACCCAGCAATAGCACTTCTAGGACTATATCCCAAAGAGATTATACAAATGGGAAAAGGACCCACATGTACAAAAATATTCATAGCAGCTCTTTTTGTGGTGGTAAAGAATTGGAAATTGAGAGGATGCCCATCAATTGGGGAATGGCTGAGCAAGTTGTGGTGTATGAATGTAATGGAATACTATTGGGCTATAAGAAACGATGATGAGGCTGACTTCAGAAAAACCTGCAAAGACTTGTACGGTCTGATGTTGAGTGAAGTGAGTACAACCAAGAGAACATTGTACACAATAACATCCATGTTGTGTGATGACTAATATTGATAAACTTAACCCTTCCCAGCAATACAAGGATCTAAGACATCTCCAGGGGCCTCGTGATGGAAAATGCTATTCACATCCAAAGAAAGAACTATGGAATTTGAATGCAGATCAAAGCATACTATTTGCAATTTTTTTTCCTCTTCTGTTGAGTTTTGTTTCCTTTTTCTGGTGGTTCCTCCTATTGGTTCTAATTCTTACTTGCAACATCACTAATGTGAAAATATGTTTGATGGGATATGTATAGCCTGTATCAGATTGTGTGCTGTCTTGGGGAGGGTGGTGGGGATGAAGGGGGAGAAAAAATTTAAACTCAAAAGCATATGGAAGTGATTGTTGATAAATCAAAATAAATTAATAAAAACATAGTAATGATTGACGTGTCTTTGAGAAGACAGTCACACTAATACATTGTTGGTGGAGTGCTAAATTGATGTAGCCATTCCGGAAAACTTTTTGGAATTCTGCTAAGATCATTCCTCTGTGCTTACCTTTTGACCAGTAATAATAAGCATTGTTAGGCAATACCCCAAGAAGATCAAAGACAGAAGGAGAACACCCAAATGTACAAAAATATTTATAGCAGCCCTTTTCCTAACAGAAAGGAACTAGAAAGAAACAAAGAGCCAATCAGTTGGAGGATGGTTCTCTATGGAGAAGGGAAGAATTTATGACCAAACAAGACAGAGAACATTTATGAAATGCAAAATGGCTAATTTTGATTACATTAAATTAAAAAGTTCTTGCACAAACAAAGCCAATGCAACCAAGATTAGAAGGAAAGCAGAAAGTTGGGGAATAATTTTTACAGCCAGTGTTTCTGATAAAGACCTCATTTTTAAATATATAGAGAACTGAGTCAAATATATAAGAATTCAAGTCATTCCCCAATTGATAAATAGTGAAAGGATATGAACAGGCAGTTTTCAGAGGAAGAAATTAAAGCTATCTATAGTCATATAAAAATGTTGTAAATCACTGTTGATTAGAGAGATGAAAATTAAAACAATTCTAAGGTGCCATCTCACACCTATCAGATTGGCTGATATAACAGAAAAAGAAAATGATAAATGTTGGAGAAGATATGGGAAAATTGGAACATAATGCATTGGTTGGTGGAATTGTGAATTGATCCAACCATTCTGGAGAGCAATTTGGAACTATGCCCAAAGGGTATAAAAATATGCAATATCCTTTGGTCAAGCAATACCACTACTAGGTCTGTATTCCAAAGAGATCGTAAAAAAGGGAAAAGGATCCACATGTACAAAAATATTTATAGCAGCCTTTTTTTTTTCCTGTGGTAACAAATTGGAAATTGAGGGGATGCCCATCCACTGTGGAATTGCGGTGTGTGTTTGAGATGGAATACTGTTGTGTGATAAGAAATGACAAACAAGGGGGCAGCTAGGTGGCACAGTGGATAGAGCACAGGCCCTGGAGTCAGGAGGACCTGAGTTCAAATCCAGCCTCAGACACATAATACTTCCTAGCTGTGTGACTCTGGGCAAGTCACTTAACTCCAATCGCCTCACTAAAAAAAAAAAAAAAGAAAGAAAGAGATAACCAACAAGATGGTTTCAGCAATACCTGGAAAGACATGCATGAACTGATGCTTAGTGAAGTGAACAGAACCAGGAGAAACATTGTAGACACCAACAGCAACAAAGTGCAATGATCAACTTTGATAGAGTTAGCTCTTCTCAGCAATACAATGATCTAAGACAATTTCAAAGGACTCATGATAGAAACTACTATCCACACCCAGAGAAAGAACTATGGAGTCTAAATGCAGATTGAAGCAGAGTATTTTCACTTTTTTTCTGTTGTATCTTTCTCCTGGTTTTTCTGTTTTATTCTGATTCTTCTTTCACAACATGACTAATGTGGAAATATGTTTAATGTGCTTATACGTGTATAACCTATATCAGATTGTTTGTTGTCTTGGGGAGGGGGGAGAGAAGGGAGAAAAAATTTGGAACTTAAAATCTTATAAAAGTGAATGTTGAAAACTTTCTTTACATGTAATTGGAAAATATGAAATGCTGTTAAGTGGAAAATAAACCAAAATGCATATGAGGAATTTATTGAGGAATAATGAGGAATTTATATAGTGATTTAATATTTGCAAAGTGCTTACGTTATTTCATGGTCACAACAACCTAGCAAGGTAGGTGCCATTTTCCTCATTTTGTAGTTGAGACCCTGAGGCAGGTAGAGGTTAAGTGACTTGCCAAGGTCACACAGCTGGTAAGTGTCAGAGAGAAGGGGGAGGGAGTGGGAAGCAGGCATGGGAGATAGCAAGTGCAGCAGGCAGATTGGAGGGTCTGTTTAATGCGTCTAGAAGGGTAGTTTGGAGCCAGCTTGCGAAGGACTTTAAATACAAAACAGTGGAGTTCATATTTGACCCTGGAAAGACTAGGGAGTCCATGGAGTTGATTGAGTCAGACCTGAGCTTGAGGAGTGTTACTGATGGTGAAGCTGGGTGAGTATGGACTCAAAGTGTGGAATAAGACACACCTTCAGGCTAATGTGTGGGTTTGTTCTCTTTGACTTCTGGGTTAATCACAAGCGGTAGTGGTGAGTCTTTGGGATTCTAGAAAGATTGAAAGAACAAAACATCAAAGTTCTGGTGAAAGAAAGGAAAAAAAGAAAAACAGAGCCCCTGCCCTGGAGGAGCTCCCAATCTGATAGGGGAGATGAGCAGACCAGTATGTACTAACAAGATGTGTGTGTATACATCCATATTCATATATTTGTTTATGTGTATGTTTTATGAGGAGTATGGATACTTCATATATTATATATTTATGTAGATATGTGTGTATATATATGCATACACACATATTTGTATATGTTGTTCAGTTGTTTCTGGTCATATCCAACTCTTCATGACCTTCTAGGGGTATTCTTAACAGAGATATTGGAATGGTTTGCCATTTCTTTTTCTAGCTCATTTTACAAGTCACTAATTGACTTGCCCAGGGTCACACAGCCAGTAAGTGTCTGAGGCCACATTTGAACTCAGAAATATGAGTCTTCCTGACTTCAGGTCCTTTCCTCTAATGGTACACATAATCTCTCTCTTTCTCCCTCCCTCCCTCCCTCTCTCTCTCTCTCTCTCTCTCTCTCACACACACACACACACACACACACACACACACACACACACACACACAGACACATACACATTCTATCCCTTCTCCAGCAGACTGTCCCTCTATCATCCCCACTATCTCACTTATCTTCAGTCTCTCCCTATCTACTGGCTCCTTTCCTACTTCCTACAAACAGACCATGTCTCCCCATCCTTCAAAAACACTCACTTGCTTCATTTCTCTCTAATAGCTATCATCCCTCATCTCTCTTCCCATCCATGGTTAAACTCTTGGAGAAGGTCGTCTGCCGTAGGTGCCTCAGTCTACTTCTTGTCTTCTACAGCCTGTTTTCTCACCTCATCATTCAACCCAAACTGCTCTTTCTAAAGTGACTAGCAATCTCTTCCTTGCCCAATCCAATGGCCTTTTCTCCCTCCTCATCCTTCTTGACTTCGCTACAGCCTTTGATGCGGTCAATCCCCCTCTCTTCTTTACTTCTCTCTTTTCTGTTTTCTGGGCACTCCTCTCTCCTGGTTCTTCCATCTGCCCACTCCTTAGTCTCCTTTGCTGGATCTTCATCCAGGTCACTCCCACTAACTGTGGGTGCTCTGCCTGGGCCCTCTTCTCCCTTTATATTACTTCCTTTGGTGGCCTCATCAGCTCCCATGGACTCAATGATCCATCTCTCTGCTGATGATTCTGAGATCTATTTGTCCAGCCCTGACCTTCACTCTCATAGCTCTAGCTGCCTATTAGACATCTTGAATTGGATCTGCTATAGAAATTGTAAACCCAACATGTCCCAAAGTGCTGGATCAGGAAAGGCTTCCTGGAGAAGGTGGACATTTAGCAGGGACTTGAGAAAACCAGAGAAGCCAGGAAGGAGGCAGAGATGATGAGGGATCGAGTTCCAGGCATGGAGGGCAGCCAGAAAAAAATGCTCAGAGCATCTAGAACAAGCAACAGCAAGGATTGGAGAAAATGGAGAGGAAGCACCCAGTGGTTGAAGTCACTCTTCCCCGAAGTTGACATTCGTAGCAGTGGCTCATTTCAGCCTCTGGCCACACCAATGCCTATGCCCATCCTCTGGCTCCTCTCCAGCAGCTCTCCATGTAGCAACCTAAGGGCTAGTGCTAGGAGCCACCAGGAGGAAGAGGCCACTGATCCACGCCCCCACCCCCAGCAGCTCTCAGGGTCCACTTCTCAGCCTCCAGCCACATGGAAACTGAGGGAGAGACATTTTCAGACATGGCCAATATGGGAATTTGTTTTGGCAGATTATGTGGTTATGTATTGAAGACTTATACTGTTGTTATTGTTTAAAATTTTCTAAATGGTTGGTGGCAGAAAGGACAGATTAATTTTTTAAAAATACTTGCTACTTGAACAATAAAAATAATAAACTATTTTTTTTAAAAGAAATATAGCCTGGTGTTGCCTTGGAGACACACCCCTCAAAATCCACCAACCACTGACATCATGAAACTGTGGATGCTCTGGAATTGTCAGCAAGGATTTGGGTCAAAGAGAAGAGAGGAAGCAGGCTCAAGGGGGAAGAGTCAGGGTGTTGCCTGAATTCTCTTTGGGGTCCTGATGGGTCACTGCCAATACTCCAGCACAGAAGACGGGAACAGCTGTAGCTTATACCCTCAGAGTGTGACACACTCTATGAGTATGTGATGGGTACATGTGTCTGTTTCAATTCTGTTCAATTCAATTTATACCAAATTAGCATTAACCATTCCTTAGGTGAGGCATAGAAATGTCTTCCTTGGGGGCCAGAGACAAGATGGTGGAGTAAAAGCAGGGACTTGCTTGAGCTCTCCCCCAAACCCCTCCAAACACCTGTAAAAATGAATTTAAACAAATTCTAGAGCAGCAGAACCCACAAAAAGACAGAGTGAAGCAAATTTCCAGCCCAAGACAACCTGGAAGGTCGACAAGAAAGATCTGTTCCACCAGGCTGAGAGAAGAATGCCGTTTAGCACAGGCATTGCAACACAGACTGGGCCCTAGCAAACCTGGAACTGGCCTCAGGGGACTGAATCATGGGCAGCTGTGGTGGTTTCCAGACTTCTCAGCCCATAAGTGCCAAAGACGACTTACAAGGTCAGTAGTAAAGGTCTGTTGGGCCTGGGTGGGAGAGGGATGCACCCCAGCCGCAGTGTGGCCCTGGGACAGTGGCAGTGGCTGCTTCTGGAACTTTCAGCCCACAGATGGTCAGGGGATCGAATAACTGATTAGAAGAAGATTACAGGGATCTCTTTGCTGACCCTGAGACAGGATTCTGTTGTTCTGCCCATCCTTGGATCTTGGTTGCAGTCCTACCTGGCAATCCCAGACCAAAGAGGAGCACTGGCAATATCAGAACTTGTGGCAGCAGTGGAGAGGTAACCCTCCTTACAGTTCCAGGGTAGAAAAGAGAGCTTGTGGCCACTCACAGACCAGAACACAGGACAGGGGAGGAGTAAACACCTCTCCTTAGATCATGCCACCTTGGAAGAAGTAAAAACTTACAAGTCCCTAGAAGTATCTCTGAAAAGAGCTGCACAAAACCCCTGAAGCTTGGGACAGTACACTCTCCACATTGGAAGCTGAGACCTACCTTAACAAAGAGTTAAAATGTCAAGTAATTGGCTAGGAAAATGAGCAAACAGTGGAAAAAAGCAGACTATAGAATATTACTTTGGTGACAAGGAAGATAAAAACATACCATCAGAAGAAGACAACAAAGTCAAAGCTCCTATATCCAAAGCCTCCAAGAAAAATATGAATTGGTCTCAGGCCATGGAAGAGCTCGAAAAGGATTTTAAAAATCAAGTAAGAGAAGTAAAGGAAAAAATTGAGAAGAGAAGTGAGAGTGATGCAAGAAAATCATGCAAAACAAGACCCCCAAAAATGCTGAAGAAAATAACACCTTAAAAAATAGACTAGACCAAGTGGTAGAAGAGATCCAAAAAGCCAATGAAGAGAAAAATGCCTTAAACTGCAGAATTGGCCAAATGGAAAAGGAGGTCCAAAAGCTCACTGAAGAAAATAATTCCTTAAAAGTTAGAATGGAGCAAATGGAAGCTAATGACTCTATGAGAAATCACGAAATTACAAAACAAAACCAAAAGAATGAAAAAATAAAAGACAATGTGAAATATCTCATTGGAAAAACAACTGACCTGGAAAATAGATCCAGGAGGGCAGCTGGGTGGTGCAGTGAATAGAACACCAGCCCTGGAGTCAGGAGGACCTGAGTTCAAATCCAGCCTCAGACACATAATACTTCCTACCTGTGTGACTCTGAGCAAGTCACTTAACCCCAATTGCCTCACTTAAATACATACATACATACATATATATATATATACACACATATACACATACATATACATATACATACATACATACATAGAGAGAGAGAGAGAGACAGAGAGATCCAGGAGGGATAATTAAAAATTATTGGACTACCTGAAAGCCATGATCAAAAAAAGGGCCTAGACATCATCTTCCAAGAAATTATCAAGGAAAACTTCCCTGACATTCTAGAATCAGAGGGTAGAACAGAAATTGAAGGATTCACTGGTCACCTCTTGAGAGAGATCCCAAAAGGAAAACTCCCAGGAATTTTATAGCAAAATTCCAGAGTTCCCTGGTGATGGAGAAAATATTGCAAGCAGCCAGAAAGAAACAATTCAAGTGTTGTGAAAACACAATCAGGATAACACAAGATTTAGCAGCTTCTACATTAAGGGATCAGGAAGCTTGGAATATGATATTCTGAAGGCCAAAGGAGCTAGGCTTATAACCAAGATTCACCTACCTAGCAAAACTTAATGTAATTAATGAGGGAAAAATTATATTCAATGACATATAGAGGAATTTAATGCATTCTTGAGAAGACAGAACTAAATACAAAAAATGACTTTCAAATACAAGACTCAAGAGAAGCATGAAAAGGTAAATAGGAAAGAGAAATCATAAGGGACTTATTAGAGTTGAAGTGTTTACATTCCTACATGGAAAGCTGATAACTCATGAGACCTTTCTCATTATTAGGGTAGTTGGAAGGAATATATATAGACAGAGAGCACAGGGTGAGTTGAATATGAAGGGATGATATCTAAAAAATAAAATTAAGGGGTGAGAGAGAGGAATGCACTGGGAGAAGGAGAAAGGGAGAGGTACAATGAGGTAAATTATCTTACATAAAACAGACAAGAAAAAGCTTTTACAGTGGAGGGGAAGAGGGGGGAGTTGAGAGGGAATGAGTGAACCTTTCATCAGATTTGGCTTAAGGAGGGAATAACATACACACTAAATTGGGTATAGAAATCTATTTTACCCTACAGGAAAATAGGGGGAAGGGGATAAGGGGGGGTGATAGAAGGGAGAGCAGATTGGGGGAGGGGATAATCAGAAGCAAAAACATTTGAAGAGGGAAAGGGTCAAAGGAGAGAATAGAATAAATGGGAGGTGGGATAGGATGGAGGGAAACATAGTCTTTCACAGCATGACTATTATGGAAGTGTTTTGCATGACTACACATGTATAACCTATAACAAATTTTGTGCCTTCTGAATGAAGGTGGGTGGGGAGGGAGGGAGAGAATTTGAAACTCAAAGTTTTGAAAACACTTGTTAAAAATTATTTTTACATGCAACTGGGAAATAATATACACAGGCAATGGGATATAGAAATCTATCTTACACTACAGGCAAATAGAAGGGGAAGAGGATAAGAGAGGAAGAGTGACAGAAGAGAGGGCATATTGGGTAAAGGGGTAATCAGAATGCATGCTATCTTGGGATGTGAGAGGGAAGAGATGGGGAGAAAATTTGGAACTCCAAGCCTTGTGGAAGTGAATGTTGTATACTAAAAATAAATAAATGAATAAATAAAAAAAGAAATGTCTCCCTTAGTCATGTACAGAGAGAAGGGATGCTTGTTACTTGTTACAAAAGAAGGCCTGTGTCCTTGTCAGCACACCTTCAAACCAGATCCAAGGGACCGCCCTTGGCCACACATGACCAACAACAGGGATAGACTTCCTTGAACTATCAAAGTCCTCCAAAGAGGAGACTTTCAAAGAAGTAAGCCTGCAGTGCCTGCTAAATTGATCGGCAATGAAACGGCTAGTTTAGAACCAAGTAAGTTAATTATGTCAACTCCCAATAGACCCTTCTTTGTTGTTCAGTCATTTTTCAATTGTGTCTGACTATTCTTTTTTTTTTTAACGCTCAGGCTTTTACTAAAATAATTTTCCTCAGGGGGTTGCTGCACCTTGCTCGTCCGAATCTGCCTCGGGTTCCACCTGCACCTCCTCCTCCAGCTCCTCCTCCGTGCTCTTGGCTTCGCTGCTGGACTCTGAACTCAGTCCATTGGGAGAGTTGTATAGCTCCTTGGAGACGCCACACAGCAATTCTGCCTGGTCCTCATTCCCATAGTTATAAGGTGACCCAATGTTCACTAGCTGCTCAAACCTCCAACCATCAGACATGGTGGAGACATCGGAGTGAACTCTTCCTCGTGACATTGCGGGACCCGGTACACGTGCTTAGGCACCTGGGTCACCGCGTAGCCCTTCTCCTCTGGTCTGTCTTTGATGATTCTAATCAAGAGGCCAATGTTATAGAATTCCTCTTCCTCCAGGACTCCCTCTTCAGCCATGTTCTTGTCCAAAACGAGCTTGCCATGACGAAGGAAATTCAGGATTGGGCCAAAGTCGGTGGGATCCCGGTCTATGAGATATGCTCCTGTTTCATCCCGGTCGGACTGTAGCTCCTGCCCCTGGCAAAGACTGCTCAGGAAGGACTTCCGTTCGCGGCACAGCGTCTGCCGGGTGGTCAGAAAGATCGTGCCCCCCACGTTGAGCCTGACCCACCTGCCCCAGCTGCCCGGGGCGCGTGCCGCGGTTCCCCCGAGGCCCGGCCCGGTCGCTGGGACAACGGGCGGCGCGTGGGGCCCCCAGTCCCGCTCCGCCGCCTGCACGTCCCCACCCGCTTCCATCCTCATCTCTGTGCGCTCTGTGTCTGACTTTTCTTGATCCCATTTGGGGCTTTCTTGGTAAAGATACTGGAGTGGTCTGCCATTTCCTTCTCCAGCTCATTTTACAGATGAGGAAACTGAGGCCAACAGGGTTAAGTGACTTGTCCAGGGTCACACAGCTAGTAAGTGTCTGAGGCTGCATTCTATGCACTTTGGCGCCGCCTAGCTGCCCTAAACCACTCTTAGGTTCCCCAAATCCACTTTTGACGAGGGTTCAAAAACAATCCCCCAGCTTTATGTCAGGTAGACATGGCAGGGCTAAACAGCCCCTCTCTGCAAATGGATGGACGGATGAATGAATGAATGAATGAATGAAAAAGCATTGATTAGGTGTTTGCTCTGTGAAAAGCACTCTGTTAAGCTCTGGGGATACAAACAGAAAAGCAATGCATTTCCTGCCTTCAAGATGCTCACATTCAAATGGAGGAAACATCCCCTCGAGGCTGTTTCAGGTGCATGTCATAGAGGTTCCATGGTCCTCTTCTCCAGTGATAAAACCCTCCCTGTTTCAGGGGCTGAGCCATTTAACAGTACTAAGGAGCTGGAGTGCTGGAGCCAATGCAGCCAGTGTTGGTGTTCATGCTAGCTCAAGAGTTGCCTTACAGGACTCTTGATGTTCTCCCTTCCTGACATAACCAGACCCAGTTAGTAGATGGGTGCCCAAGCTGGGGTCACAAGTTCATGAGCTGATGATCAGATCTGTGACGAAGATTCCTGACCTAGTGATAGGGAGCCCCAAGACCACCATGCCCCTCCTGTTTAGCCTTGGAACACCCTGACTGGCCCAGCCCCGGGCAGTGATTCAGGACTAGAAGGCAAGGGCCTGCCTGAGGAGCCTGGGATTCCAGTGAGAAGGAGGACTTCCTTTATTCTGTTCCTCTAATGGCTTAGGTCCGGGAGTTCTGACCAAGGCTAGGACTAGCCCTTCATCCCTGAGGGTGGCATGGGCCAGGGCCAGAGCAGCAGCCAATGTTCCCCGAGCCCACGAGCTACTGAGCAGGGCCAGGCTGAGACTTAAGCCCCGTGGGAGGGGTTCTGGCTCAGTCTCTTTCTCCCTGCTCTGTCTCTGCGCCCCTCCCTCCCTCCTCTCTCTTTATCTCTGTTCCTGCTATTTCTCTCTGTCTCTGTCTCGTTCTCCCTACTCTCTCTCTTTTCCCCTACTCTTTCTCTTTCTGTCTTTCTCCCTACTGTCTCTCTCTGCCTCTGTCTATTTCTGTCTCTGTGCCCCGTATCTCTTTCTGTATCTCTTTCTTCCTACTCTCTCTCTGTGTCTCTCTGTCTCATTCTCCCTATTTTTTCTCTTTCTGTCTCTCTCCATCTCTCTCCCTCTCAGTCTTCCTCCCTCCCTCTCGCTCTCCCCCATCTCCCTGTCTGTCTGGAATTTTGTTGTTTTTCTTTCATTTTCATTGGGGGAGAGGTAAGGAGGTGGGAGGGAGAGAAGGTAGATTGTTGTTGCTTGAAGAAAATCGATGTCAAAAATAAATGGGAAGTAGATTAAATAAGAAAGCAAAAAAGAGGTTGAAGTTTTTTTTTTAAACCGAGACAGGATCTCTTCTCTCCCCTTCCCCCTCCCATATCCAACAAGATGAAGTCCAACAATTTCAACTAAACCTTTTGGCATCTGATCTATTTGCATCAGAGGTCCCTTGCTAGCTTCTCCCTCCTCCCCACCCCCTCCAGAATGACTTTCTTTGGCACTGGGAAGCAAGAAAGAGGAGCAGGGGCTGATTCTGCACCTGCTTTAAGTAAATCTGGGCCTTTCTTTTCCTTTCCTTTGCGGTTCTGTGTATTTTTCCGCACAATTGTGGTGAGGGTTAGACTCTAACGCTCAATGTAACTGTGTGGTCTGGAGAAAGTCAGTTCTGTACTCCTGGCCTCGGTTGACCTTCCTGCAAAATGAGGGTAGGGTGAGGGAAGGTTTGGATTGCATGATGATCAAGACCTCTCGCAGCTGATTTTCTTCCTATTTGGGGCAGCTGGTGGAAATTGCTGAAAGGTGGACTCAGTCTTCAGATCAGGAAAAATTGCCGAACCTTGAGAGCTGTCCACAAAGCAGAATCAGTTGTCTTACTTTAGTCTCTCTATAAACACTGATTAAGCACCTACTATGTGTCAGGCTGTGCTAAGAGCTGGTGATGCAAAGAAAGGCAGAAAATAATCCCTTTCCTCAAAGAACTCCCCCTCCCTGGGGGTCTTTGAGCAGACTGGATGACCCTTTCCAGGTGGATGCAGTCACCCTCCCTTTCCCCGTTCCCCTTCTCCCCAACCCCCCATTTCCTCTCCAGTTCAGCTTTTTGTAGCTGCTGCCTCTTTTCTCCAAACAATTGTTTTTTGCAAATCTTCCCAGGTGGTAGTGCTGCACCACCCTGTCCCCCCCTACAATATATTTCTTTTTTTTCTTTGGTAATATTGTTGTTGTTGCTTTTAATATTTTATTTTTTCCAATTACATGTAAAAACTTTTAACATTGATTTTTTGAAACTTTGAGATCCAAATTCTCTCTCCCCGCTCCTTAAGAAGGCAGTCAATTTAATATATGTTATACATGTGCAGTCATGCAAAATATTTCCACATTAGCAATGTTGTGAAAGAAAACACAGACTAAAAGAAAAGACCCCAAGAAAAATAAAGTAAAAAAAAAAGTATGCTTTGATCTGAATTCAAACTTCATCAATTCTTTCTCTGGGGACAGAAAGAATTTTTCATCATAAGTCCTTAAGAGTTGTCTTTGATCATTGTATTGCTGAGAATAATTAAGTCATTCACAGTTGATCATCATACAATGTTGCTGTTACTGTGTACAATGTTTTCCTGGTTCTGCTCACTTCACTCCGCATCAGTTCATGTTTAAGTTTTCCCGAAAGTATCCTTCTCATCATTTCTCATGGCACAATAGTATTCCATCACAATCATATACCACAACTTATTCAGTCATTCTCCAATTGATGGGCATCCCCTTAATTTCCAATTCTCTTCCACCACAAAAAGAGCTGCTATAAATAGTTTGGTGCATAGAGGTCATTTTCCTTTTTTAATCTCTTTGGGATACAGACCTAGTAGTGGTATTGCTGGGTCAAAGGATACGCACAATTTACAACTCTATGGGTGTAGTTGCACATTGCTTAAAGAATGGTTGGATCATTTCATAACTCTGCCAACACTGCATTAGTGTCCAAATTTTCCCACATCCCCTCCAACATTTGTCATTTTCCCTTTCTGTCATATTAGCCAGTCTGATACGTATGTGGTGGTACCTGAGTTGTTTTTATTTGCATTTCTCTAATCAATAGTGATTTAGAGTATTTTTTCATGTGATTATAGAGAGCTTTGATTTCTTCTTCTGAAAACTGCCTGTTCATATCCTTTGACCATTCATCGGTTGGGGAAATGACTCATCTTTTCATAAATTTGACTCAGTTCTCTGTATATTTGAGAACGAGGCCTTTAACAGAGAAACTTGGTATAAAAATTCCCCTTCCCCTACCCAGTTTTCTGCTTTCCTTCTAATCTTTGTTTCATTGGTTTTGTAATGTGCAGCAACTTTTTAATTTGATGTAATAGAACTGATCTATTTTGCATCTCTTAATGCTTTCTATCTCTTCTTTAGTCCAAAATTCTTCCCTTATCTATAGATCTGACATGCAAACTATTCCATACTTCCCTAATTTGCTTATGGTATGACTCTTTATGTCTAAATCATGTACCTATTTTGATCTTATCTTGGTATATGATGTGAGCTGTTGGTCTATGCCTAGTTTCTGCCCAACTGCTTTCCAGTTTTCCCAGCAGTTTTTGTCATAGTGAGTTCTTATCCTGAAAGCTTGAATCTTTGGGTTTATGAAACATCAGATTACCATGGTCATTTACTACTGTGTATTGTGTGTCCAATCTATTCCACTGATCTGCCAGTCTATTCTTTACCAGTACCAGATTGTTTTGATGATTACTGTTTCATAATATTTTGAGATCTGGTTCAGCTATGCTTTATGTTTCCTTTACATCCCCCCTCCCCCATTGATTCCCTTGTATTCTTCACCATTTATTCCTCCAGATAAATTCTGTGATTTTTCCTAGTTCTATAAAATGATTTTTTGGTAGTTTGATTAGAATGGCACTGAATAAGTAAATTAATACAGGTAGTATTGTCATTTTCCTTATATTGGCTTGGCCTACCCATGAGCAATTAATATTTTTCAAATTATTTCTATCTGATGTTATTTTTATTAAGAGTGTTTTGTAATTGCGTTCATATAGTCTCTGGGTTTCTCTTGGCAGAAAGACTTCCAAGTATTTCATATTGTCTGTAGTTATTTTAAACAGAATTTCTCTTTCTATCTCTTGCTGCTGGACTTTGTTCATAATATACAGAAATGCTAATGATTTATGTGTTTGTTTTTTTGTATCTTGCAACTTTGCTAAAGTTGTTAATTATTTCAACTATTACCCTTACCTAAAAGATTATTTTATGGAGAACTCACACAGTGCAAGAGCTCACATGGTGCTCAGAAGAAGAGATACAGTCAGGAGGACCTCAGTTCAAATTCGGCCTCAGACCAAACACTTGACACTTACTAGCTGTATGACCTTGAGCAAGTCACTTAACCCCGATTGCCTCACTAAAAAAAAAGAAAAGAGAGAGAGAGAGAGAGAGAGAGATACACAAACCCTCTCAAGGTCTCTCTTAAGAATTTTGGAATAGTGTGACACGGGAGACACTGGCACAGGACCACCCAACATGATGGGCCCTCATCAGAGAAAGTACTGTACTCTATGAGTAACGCAGAATTGAAGTAGCTCAAAAGAAATTCGAGATGCACCGATTTAGAGAATCCACCCCAAACGTTCACAGGACCTATTTGTACCCAATCTGAAGTAGAGCATTCTGAGCTTTTATTGGTCTGATCAGCCACAGTGGAACGCATTGCAACTCGACTCCAACAAAGTGATGCCATTTTGGTTCTCTTTGAGAAGAAAGGACAACAAGCATAGTTGATTCTCTTAAGTATAACATCATATCATCTGCAAAGGGTAATAGCTTTCTTTCCTCATTGCGTATTCTAATTCCTTCAAATTCTTTTCCGGCTCTTATTGATGTAGTTAGCATTTCTAGTACAATATTGAATAATAGTGGAGATAAGGGGCATCCTTGCTTCACCCCTGTTCTTACTGGCAAGGCTTCTAGCTTAGAGTCATTATAGATCATGCTTACTGATGGCTTTAGATAGATACTATTTATCATTTTAATGAAAGCTCCATTATTTCTAGACTTTCTAAAGTTTTTAACAGGAATAGGTGCGGTACTTTGTCAAAAGCTTTTTCTGCATCTATTGAGATAATCATGTGCTTTTTGTTGGGTTTATTATTGATGTGGTCAATTATGTTGATCATTTTCCTAATATCGAACCAGCCCTGTATTCCAGATATATGTCCCACCTGGTCATAGTGTGCAATCTTTTTGATATATTGCTGTAATCTCCTTGCTAGTATTTTAATTTAAAATTTTTGGATTAATATTCATTAGTGAAATTGTCTATAGTTTTCTTTCCGTTTTTGCTCTTTCTAGTTTAGCTATCAACACCATATTTGTGTTCTAAAAAGAATTTGGTAAGACTCCTTTACTTAACCAAATAATTTATATATTGGAATTAACTGATCTCTAAATGTTTTGTAGAATTCACTTGTGAATCCATCTGGTCCTGGGGATTTTTTCCTTAGGGAGCTCATTGATGGTTTGTTTAATTTCTTTTTTAAAGATAGGATTAAGTATTCTATTTTCTTTTCTGTTAATCTGGCCAATTTATATTTTTGTAAATATTTATCCAATTCCTTTAGATCGTCAGATTTATTGGCATATAATTGGACGAAATAGCTCCTAATAATTGCTTTGATTTCCTTTTCATTGATGGTGAATTCACCCTTTTCATTTTTGATACTGGTAATTTGGTTTTCCTCTTTTTTAAAAAATCAAATTAACCAAGTATATCTATTTTATTGATTTTTTTTCATAAAATCAGCTCCGTTTTATTTATTATTTCAATGTTTTTCTTTCAATATTATTAATTTCTCCTTTGATTTTCAGGATTTCCAATTTGGTGTTTAATTGGGGATTTGTAATTTGTCCTTTTTCTAGATTTTTTAAAAGCTGCATTCCCAATTCTTTGATCTGCTGTTTCTCCATTTTATTGATGTGAGCTTTGAGAGATATAAATTTTCTCCCGAAGTACTGCATTGGCTGCATCCCATAAAATTTGGTATGTTGGCTCATTGTTGCCATTCTCTTTAATGACATCATTTGCTTTTATGATTTGCTCTTTGACCCAGTCATTCTTTAGAATTAGATGATTTAGGTTCCCATTAATACGTCTGCCTTTCTGTACCCACGGGGAGGTCAGTTTTCACGTAGATGCCTTGTACCGCTGACATAATGGTAGACATTCCTTTGGCAGCCACTTTGTAGCTAGAGATGTAGGAGGAGGTGGTGTCTAAAGGAAGCGGGCTGGAGGACGGCCCGAGGAGCCGGCCTAGGAACACGCCCCCAGGGCACGGCTCCTCTCCGGAGGCCCCGCCCCACGCTCGCGAGGGGGTGGGGCTTCCGGAGGGGCGGGGCTTGGCCCCGGGAGGGGACCAGCCATCCGGCAGCCCCAGCTCCAGGGGCGTCAGAGTCCAGCTCCCAGCCTTGGCTGACGTCGGCTCCAGACGCCGCCCCTGAATAAGGCTCCTCTCGTTCTTGGCCTCGCCCCATGCGGGTGTAGCAGGCATTTACTATGCGTCTCCTCCGGGCCTGACACTGTGCTAAGCGCAGAGGACACAAGGAAGGGCCCCAGACGGTCTTTGTCCTGGGGCGCGGGCGGCGGGGGGGGTGGGGCACCCCACACAGCACCCGGTACTAAAGATATGCGGGATGAAGGCCCGGGGAAGCGGACAGGAGGGAGTTGAGCTGAGAATGGAAGCCTCCTGAGGGCAGGCACAGTAGGCACTTCAGGAATGCCTGTTGGCTGCTCGACAGATTGGGCAGCACCGGGGACCCTGGGGTGGGTACCCGCGCCGGCCTGGATGCCTCCGAAATCCAGGGGGGGTGGGAAATGAAGGCCCCAAAGAACAAAGGCACGGCCCCTTTAAGAAGAAAGCGCGGGAGCGCCGAGGAGGCGGGGCTCCCGCAGACACGTGCCGACTTTGCTTACCCCGGGAAGGCGCGTCACGTGACGGGGGCGGCGCGCTGGCTGGGCCGGGGGCGTCACGTGACGGAGGCGGTGCGCGGGGAGGGGCCGCGGGCACTCCTCCGCCTCCCGGGCGCGCCCGGCCAGAGGAGGCGGCGGCGGCGGCAGCAGCGCGATGGACGGCTCCGGGGAGCAGCCGCGAGGCGGGGGCGATCCGGGTACGGAGAGCGCTCGCGGGAGCGGCTGGGTCGGGCCGGGCCCGCAGGCCGGGGGCGCGGCGGCTCCGGGGACTGGGCTCCGGCCCGCGGCTCCCTGGCCGGCTGGGCCTGCCCGGACTTGCCGCTGCCCCGGGGGCCGGGCCGGGAGGGAGGGGCGGGGGGCCCCGGGCCGGCGGGCGCCCCAGCCCGCCGACCCCCGGTGTCTTCCTTCCCGCAGAGGCCACGAGCGGCGAGCAGATCATGAGGACCGGGGCCGTGCTGCTGCAGGGGTGAGCCTGGGGCCGGGGGGCACCCGCGCGCCGGGAGGGGTCTCCGGGGCCCGGAAGGCGCCGAGGCTGCGCTGAGCCCCCCACTCTCCGCGCAGGTTCATCCAGGACCGCGCGGGCCGGGTGGCGGGGGGCGCCCCTGAGCTGGTCCTGGATTCCATGGGAGACTCGGCCCCGCTGCCCTCGGACCCCCGGACCAAGCGGCTGACCGAGTGCCTACGCAGGATCGGGGACGAGCTGGACAGCAACATGGAGCTGCAGAGGTAGCCGCTGCCCTGGCCTGGCCGGGCCCCCCCCCCCCCCGCCGCCCGTGCGGCCCCCAGTCCCTCTGAATGGCTCCTTCCCCCCGCAGGATGATCGCCGCCGTGGAGACCGACTCTCCCCGGGAGGTCTTCTTCCGAGTTGCCGCCGAGATGTTCTCCGACGGCAACTTTAACTGGGGCCGGGTCGTGGCTCTCTTCTACTTTGCCAGCAAGCTTGTGCTCAAGGTGTGTGTGTGTGGGGGCGGGGCGGACCCCCCCTGCTGCCGGGGGTCCCTGAATCGCTGTCCGGGGCTGGTCGGTCGGCTGCACTCCCGACCTCCTTTCCTCTCCCTCCGGCCAGGCGCTCTGCACCAAGGTCCCAGAGCTGATCCGAACCATCATGGGCTGGACCCTAGACTTCCTGAGAGAGCGGCTGCTCACCTGGATCCAGGAGCAGGGTGGCTGGGTGAGCACCGCCCCCCCCTTGACCTCCCAGTGACCTCAAGTGCTTAATGCCCCACCTCTTCCCAGGGCCCCCCCCCTTTCTTGACCTCCTTGCCCCTCCAGCCTTTCTTCCCCCCCCTCTCCTGGAGAGCCCTAACTTCCTGGTAATCTCCTTGGCTCTACCCCTAGGATGGCCTCCTCTCTTACTTCGGGACACCGACCTGGCAGACAGTTACCATCTTCGTGGCTGGCATCCTTACAGCTTCACTTACCATCTGGAAGATGTCCTAGGGGGGGCTTGGGGGCCTGGCTGCCCCCACCCTCATTCCAGCTCTGCTTGGACTGTCTGTTTTTAGGATAAATTATGGGTTTTCCAATATGGGGGGGATGACACATTTTTCTTACTTTTGTAATTATTTTGGGGAGTATCCCAGTGACTCTGGCAGTGCCCCAAAGCTGGATGTTCTCAAGCTGCTGGCTACGGGGTGGTGGGGTGAGTAGTAGCCTTGGCCAATAAACACCAACTCTGGAGCAGGCCCTGCTGCAATGCCTCTATTTTTGAGGACCCCCCCCACACCCTGTGCTCCTCTCTCATTTATCCCCCTCTGCAAAATGAGTCACAGTTGGTATAGAGAGTGCCCAGAGTGTGACAGGCTTCTTAGGTAAGCCCTCAGTTTCCTCTTCTGTAAAATAGGGGGCCAGGTGAAGCAGGGAGCTTCCTACATCTGGGCCTGGCCCAGTTAACTTCCCTGTTGGCTCTTGGCTCCAGTGTGGCTGGGGTGGGAAGGTGGGGCCTGGCTCTGGTCAAAGGCCAGGCAGGAAGGTCTCTGAGTCTGAGCTGGGGGCGGGGGTTGGTAAATGGATAAACCTGAACCCCAAGGCCTGAAGCTGTTTTGTTCCCCTCTGCTGGCCAGCAAGACAGCTGCCCTTTCTCAGCAGTCCCAACTGACACCCAGGTTTGGAGGCACAGGAAAAAAGCACCCAGAGTCTGGGAGCTGGAGAGGCAGGAAGGCTCATTGAGGGCCTGCTTTGTGGGGATCAGTCAGCCAGTCCACAAGCACGGGTCAGGCTGGGGACACAGAGGCCAGCCTCCAGAAGAGAAAGACAACACACAGACCCCCGCACAGACACACATACAAAAATATATGTGGACATATGAGTAGGAGACTAGGCACCGGAAATGGGAGCTGGGCAGGCATGGGCAGCCTGGAGGGAAAGCCCCCCATGGACATATCAACAGACCGACCCAGCATCTCTCCCGGAGGTGGGGCTGGGGGCTTCCCTGGCAGGAGGAGACCCTCTCAGCTGCATCAGGGCTGGTTTGCGCCCTAGCCCAGCCTCCACCCCTCCCCCCAAAACAGCAAAGAGGAAGTTCCTATTAGCGGGGAATGCCCGACCCCCCCCCCCCAAACACCAGCGCTGGACTCAGCATGACTCAGCGCTGTCCCCTCTTTCCCTGATCTCAGCGTGACTCAGCTCGGATGTCCCCCACCCCCCCAATTCCTAATCCTAAGCCCCTTCGATTCCCCACTTCGCCATCCACCCATATTCTCCCCAAATCCCTCAGTCCACCTCTGTCCAGAGAGGCCACGGTCGAAGTGGACGCTGAACTCACTGAGGGAGGAATCCTAGGACCTGGGTTCAAGTGTTGCTTCTGATGCTCACTGTCTGTTCTCTCCCCGGGCGAGTCCTGAAACTTCTCTGGGGTCTCGGTCTCCGCCTGGGTCAATCGAGGATCCGGAGCGTGGCCCAACGAGACCGCTCATCGACCAGCCCCTTTGTCCCCCAGACCCCGCAGCCCTGGGCCCCCCTTCAGCTTTGAACTTGCTCTGAACCCACACGTGACCTTCCCGGAACGCGCGGCTCCCCTCCCCCCTTTCCCGCCTCTGCTCGCCCGCCTCCAGCCCGCGCTCCCCCATTGGCGGTCTGATCCCCGGGCTCTCGTTCTGCGCCTCGGGATTGGACCGTGGCCCCGTAGGTCCCGCCTCCTTATCCCCGCCCCCGAGCCTGCTTGCTATAAGAACTTGGTCCCGGGCAACTTCCTCACACCGCGTTCCCCCCTCGCTCTGGTTCTTGCTTCAACAGTGTTTGGACGGAACAGATCCGGGGTCCCCCAGCTCCCCTCGCTTTTGACCTTTGCTTTTCTGCAGTCCGCTAGCTCCTGGGACCATCCGCCCCCCGCCTCCGGGACCAGCAGCCTCCTCCACCTTCGCCGTCGGTGCCATGAGCTCCACCTCCCAGATCCGCCAAAACTTCTCCTCCGAGGCCGAGGCCGCTGTCAACCGCCTGGCCAACCTGTACCTGCAGGCCTCTTACTCCTACCTGTCCCTGGTGAGGCTCGGGGCGCCTCCCCTCCCCTGATTCCCCCGCGATCAGGACCCCCTCCCCGGTCCCCCGTGTGCTCCTTGCACCCGCAGGGACTGCGCATGCTCGGCCCGTCGCTCCCTTCGAGGTTTCTTTGCTCCGCTGCGCGCCCTTTGTTCTTGTTTAACTGGGAAAAGCGCGGGGGTGGTGCCGTCTGGCCCCGGCTGGGTGCGCATGCGTGCACTTGGCCAGGGCGCTCACCAGCTCCCGCTTTCCGTAGGGTTTTTACTTCGATCGGGACGATGTCGCCCTGCCTAGGGTGTCGCGTTTTTTCCGTGAGCTGGCGAAGGACAAACGCGAGGGCGCCGAGCGCCTCATGCGGCTCCAGAACCAGCGTGGAGGCCGCGTCCTCCTCCAGGCTGTGCAGGTGGGTAGCGAACAGGCTGTGCACTACATTTCCCAGAAGCCTCTGCGGAGACACCCCTGGTGGGAGCCGCTGGGCCGCCCCCAAAGGTTTCTGGGAAATGAAGTTCTTTGGAGTTTCCTTTCCCTAAGCCTTCTCTTCTCTCCCAGAAACCTGCCCAAGACGAGTGGGGCCGCAGCATGGATGCCATGCAGGCTGCCCTGAACCTGGAGAAGGGCCTGAATCAAGCCCTCCTGAAGCTGCACGCCCTGGGCTCGAGCCAAGGGGATCCACACGTAAGTAGCCCAGAGGACTCCAGGCTTGGCACGGGACCCAGTTCTGCCTCCTGCCCACTTTTGGCGGGCTGGGGCCCCTTCCCCCCTGCCCAGCCCTCACTGGCCCCTCTCCCCTTTCCTAGCTGTGCGACTTCCTGGAGAGCCACTACCTGGGCGAGGAGGTGAAGCTGCTTAAGTGCCTGGGCGACCACCTGACCACCCTGCGCCATGTGCAGGTGGACCCCCAGCCCGGGCTGGGCGAGTACCTGTTCGAGAGGCTGAGCCTGAAGCATGACTGAGGAGCAGCCAGGCAGGCGGCCCCCAGGCAGAAGGAAGAAGGCACCCCCAATAAAGCCAGCTGCTCACCTAGCACCTCTGCATGATTCCTTGGGGCCATGGGCAGCTGGTGGGGGTGGGCTGGACGGTCAAGATCATCAACTTTTAACCACAGCCTCGTTTGGGAGGCCCTGGGGTGGCACCTTTTTAGGAGCTGGTTAAAGCCGCTGGGCCCGGGCTCTTTTGGGTTGGGAGGAAGGCAGAGCTGGCTCCTTCAACACCAGCATCTTCCAGGCCCAGGTGCCTGGTTGCAAAGCACAGCACTGGAGGCAGTTAGTGCATGGGGAGGTCAGTGGTGGTGAAAAACCTTTTATTCTTTAAATATATAGACCTTCTTTTCATCCTTGGACAGATAATTAATTCCCCAGCTGTTGGCCCTCCCCCTGGGCTGGGGGATGTCACAGACATTGCACACGCACACACACACACACACAGGCACACAAAAGGCCCTTGGTCTTGAGCATAGCCAGGCTCTAGGGGAGTGGGGACAGGCCAAGGGTGTGGGTGGGGATCATGTGGGAGTGCATGATAGTGAAACTGCCAGGAGCCGCAGGGGCCACCAGGGAGAGGGTGGCAGGTCCCGGCCTGGGGTGGGGGTCTGCCTGGAGTGTACCACAGGAGCTGCCAAGCCAACCACTGACTGCCCTTTAAAATGTGGATGATGGAATTCTCATAGAGGACACACAGAGGCAGAAACTTGGGCCCCTGGAGTTGTAGAGCAGAGACTGGTAGAAAGGTGGGAGGTCTTGGGGACCCTCCCTCAAGGCATCCCTTAGGACGTAGGCTCTGGAAGACATCAGCAGACGCAGACGGGGTTGTCTGGATTTAGAATCAAGGAACTGGAGGCCCGGGGCCAGGAAGAAGGGAGGGAGAGCCTGGCGTGCCCTGCTTAGTTGCGCTCCTCGCCCAGAGAGCTGGCAGGGCTGAGGGGCTCACTGGGAGTGCTGGGAGAACTGGAGGGGGCTGTATCCACAGAGCCCCTCTTGGCAGCCGAGGCCCGCCGGGACCAATCAGGGGCACGAATGTTCCTTCGGTCTTTTTCGGCTTCCTCATCCTCGTTGTAGCGCTCACTGTCCTCCTCGTAGCCTGACTTGTGGGACCCATTCTCCTCCCCCTCTTCCTCTTCTTCCCCCTCACTCTGGTGGGGGCTGGAGTGGCGGGACAGTGAAGGTGATGGAGGCACTGAGGCCGGCCGTGGGTAACGGAAGCCCTGAGTCTGGAGGAGGAAGGGGGTAGTGAAAGGCTGTGGCAGGTCCCCTAGGCCCAGGCCCCCCACTTGCTAATGCCCCCCCCCGGAACCCCAGCTACTCACAGCGTCAGCATCGTGAGGCTCATACGTGAAATGATCTGGGAAGGCCTTGGCCAGGGCCATGTGGCGGGCGAACATGTAATACTGGGGGGGTGAGGAGAGGGGGAGGATTAGCCAGGGGCAGACTGATGGGGAGTCTGCTCTGCCCTGGGACTGTGGGGCCTCGAGCTGGGGAGCAGAGGAGCATGGGGGAGGGGTCCTACCCGGCTTAGATACTTCCAGTCGAGCAGATCCGAGAGCCGTTCCGTGCGGTTCCGCTGAATGATCCGCTGCCTGCGGCTCTGCTGGCAGAAACTGTACAGGAATGAGGTCAGCTGGGTGCATGAGTCGTCCAGGCTTCGGAACCTCCGGTCAAGGATGTAGATGCCTGGACACACGAAGGGGTCACTCAGTTGTGGGGGGGAGGGACGAGCCTCGCCAGCATGTTCTCACCTGAGGGTACCTACCGTAGGCGGAGGGGTCCGCGATGTGCTCCTCCATGAAGCAGCCAAAACCAGAGAGGTTGGTGGAGATGCTGGGGATCCCCATGACAGTGCATTCCGCTGGGGAAGAGGGGGGCTGGTTAGGGACCCCTGAACGGCACCCTGGGCCCGCCCCACTCCAGCCTGCACCCCAGCCCTGCTAGCTGCTCCCCTCACCGGGTGTGTAGCCCCAGGGCTCGTAGTAGGAGGGGAAAACTCCCAGGTGGCAGCCCCGGACGAACTCCTCATAGTCTACTGGGAGCAGGGGGCTGGTGGAGGAGAGGAACTCCGGATGGAAGATCACCTGCAGTTTGAACGACAGGGCGAGAGGGGGAGAAGGAGGGAGAGATGGGGGAGAGAGGGGAAGAGAGAGACGGAAGGGGAGGGTGGTTAAGCCCAGGACCCTGGGAGGGTGGGACTCCTGGCTTTACTGGGTTGGGCCAAGGGTCTTCCCTCAGAAGGTCAGTCAGTTTCACAGGGGACCCTGCCCCACCCCGATAAGGTCCTATTTGTTTGCCCAGAAGGGCAGTGAGACAGCCCCTTGATGAGGGATTGCCCCGCTAGGAGGGCTGTGGGACGGATGTCACCTTGACCCGATCAGCGCTGCTGTTGAAGAGGCCGATGCGGCGGATAGTAGTGAGGATGGGGTCCGATGAGTCGTCCAGCATGTTGTGGGTGCACACAGGGGGGAAGGATTGCCGCTGAGGGGAGCAGGAGAGCCGGTCAGGGCTCAGGTGGCCCAGAGCTCCCCAAAGCCCAGCCCCGGCTGGTAGACGGCCATACCTGGGTGGCGAAGATGGCTCTCTTCATCATGGTGAAATCCTCCTTGTCCAGCATCTTGTTCACGTCTGGGAGGCTGCCGCTGAAGGGGTGCAGGGGGCAGGGGTCAGGGGTCAGGGCAGCAGCCAGAGGGGAAGGGCAGACACAAGGCCCCCGTCCCACCCTGTCAGCCCCGTCACTCACACCAGGAGGGATTCATAGAGCTTTCTCCCGAACTTCTCCTTCACCGTGTTGGCTGTGTCCCTGGGGGGGACAAGGGGGGCTTCATCATCAAAGGAGCCCTTGCTGGAGGGCCCAAGGGGGGTGAGGAGAAAAAGGGAAGGAGTACAGGAAGAAGAAATGTGCTTGGGAGAGAAAGGAAGCGAGCCCAGCCAGGGCCCTGCAGGAAGGGGAAGCAGAAGCTGGGCCGGCGGCCAGCGGGGGGCCAGGGCAGCCCGGGGGCGGGGCTAACCAGAGCTGCTTCCGCACCGCCTGGCCCTTGAGGGTCTCCACGTTAAAGTTGTTGGTCCTCGCGGGCATGATGAAGAAGGCCACCACGGTCTGCTCGCTGCCATTCACCTGCGGGGTAGGGAGGAGGGAGGGGATCAGGGCTCCCCCCCACCTCTGTGGGCACCCCCCCCCCGTCCCTGCCAGCACCCCACAGGTGCCTGACCCTGAGCAGGTAGTTGAGGCGGGCCAGGGCCTCCAAGAAGACGTCGGCACCCTTGTTGGAAAACTCGTAGCGGCCGGCGATGAAGAAGTACAGGGTCTTGTCCAGGTTGAAGTCCAGGTGGCTGGTGGGAGGACTTCCTCAGTCACCCCTCGTGTGCTGGCCACAGAGCCCCTCCCAGAATCCCCGGGCATCTCTGAAGGGCCCACCGAGTGCCCAGCACTGAGATACAAGGGGAGAAGCAATGCCCGCCCCTCGGAGGGGGCTCCTCACCCATAGAAATGGCCCCTCACAAACTCCTGGATCCGAGCCTTGCTCTGGGCGTGCAGGTTCTGAAACTCGTGCATGGCCGAGAACTTCTTCACGTTGAGACCGTTGGGGGTCACGATATCTGGGAAGAGGAGAGCCAACGGCCACGGAGGCGCTTGGGACCTCGCTCACCCTGGGCACGAGGGCCCACTTCCCGGAGCCTGGCCCTGACACCATGGAAACCCTGCTTCTAGGGCAGCGGAACAGCAGCAGGGGCTGCTGGGAGCAAGCGTTCACTAAGCACAGGCTGAGCTGGGCCAAGTGCTTGGAGGGCCCCATTTGGAGGACCCTGAGGCAGACGGGCAGGTCTCAGGGGACCCACGGCCCAGCTGGGGAGAAGAGAGACCATGGGCAGAGCTCCCAGGGAGAGGGCGCTCCCCACCCCCCCGGGGACAGCCCGCTCCCCGCCCCCGGGGGACAGCCTGTACTCCTCACCTGGCTTCCTCTTCAGCAGGTGCTGAGCCTCGATGGCTGTGATCTGGGACACGGTGGTGAAGACGTGAGCGCAGTGGGCGGCTGCTCTCTCCATGCAGTACCGGTGGTAGATCTGCCGCTCCCCCGCCTCCTTGTCCACGTTGAACTGCAGGGCGGAGCACGGAGCTCAGCGGCCCAGGCCTCTGCTGGCCACCCCCCCACCCCCACCGGGGGGGCCTCTCACATTCTCCAGGTTGTTGTAGAAGTCCACGGCCCCGGCGCAGAGGTAGCGGCCCAGCAGCGTGGCATGCGTGGTGAAGATGGTGGCCACCGGCAGCTTCCGGGCCCTGCATAGGCACAGACCCACCCCCGCCAGCCACTCGTGGAAATGGCCCACGATGAACGGCTTCTCTTCACTCTGCGCCCAAAACTGCAAGAGAGACAGAGGGTCCCGCTGGCTCGCACCCCTTCAGCCCCAGGGTCTGCGGGGAGGCCGGGAGGAGGAGGAGCAGGGCCAGGGAGCTGGCCCCTTGGGTCCCTACCTCACCCAGGAACCAAGTGGTGAGAAAACCAAAGAGGACTGCGTCGTTGGCTTCGCGGTCGTACCAGGGGACCCCGATGCTGCAGGTGTCCCAGAGCTCGCCCTTCCACCGCTCCAGGGCCCAGGCGGCAGCCCCCACGTCCAGCAGCACCACAGGGGGGCTGCCCTCGATCAGCCAGCGGCCGAAGTACACCTGGGGGGCGTGTGGGCATGTGGGCAGGGCCCAGGGACCCTCCTTGCCATCCCCTCTCTGTCTCCTCCCAATGTCGAGCTGTCAGGCCGAGAGCTCCCTATCACATCAGCTTAGTTCAAACAGGAAGGACGGGCCTCCTTGTCCACCACCTCAGAGCTCCCTGGGGTTGGGAGGTGCCTACTGACCCCCCCACCCCCACCTCCCTGCAGTCAACCCATCCCTTGCCCTTCCCCCCTCCCCGTGGCAGCGCCCCCCGCCTCCCTTGCCTGCTGCCCTCTCTAAATCTGCCCACGGCCCCTCCCCCCTCCCAGCTGTTTGCTGCCCTTTCCACAGCAGGGGGAGAGGGGGGCTATTCTTAGGCTGTGACCCTGCCCTCCTCCCATCACATGGCCAGCACCTGCCTGGGGGGTGGGTAGGTGTACCCTGGGGTTCTCTGGGGACAGGCCCACGCCCGGGGCTTTAGCCCTTCTGCTGTCCGGAAAAGACTCAAAAATCCCCAGTGTGACAATTCCCTGGCCTCCACCCAGGCACCGGCAGTGCACAGGAATACGTGGTGGGGCCGTGCCCCAGAGAACACTGAGCTTTAGCGCTCACTACGCCTGCTGCGTCTACACCATCCTCTGCTGACCTTGAGTGAGCCCCTGGCCCCATCCGGGCCTCATTTTCCCTTCCTACCTTGCAGCCCTTGCTGTTCATGGAATCCAGGGTCCTGCGCAGGGCCGGGGTGGGGGGCTCCAGGAGCTCCACCTGGGTCCGCACTCCCTGCTCCGTGTAGGGCCCCACCAGGTAGTAGTTGTCTCCCCACTCATCGCCGGTCACCTTGGCTTTGGTCTGAAGCACAGTGTAGATGCCCCCCACTGCCGGAGAGCTGGGGTCAGGCCCGTCCTGGGGGAGGGGGCTGGCCCACCAGTCACTTCTTTCCCACTCCCTGATGCCTCCATGGTGGAGGAGCTTGAAGGTACGGACCACATCTTCCCCAGGGCCCTCTCCCTTCCCTGGGCCTGCCAGGGCTCCCCTCATTCTGGCTGGCTGGTCTCAGCATCCCTACACTCAAACTGCCCGAGTATTTCCCAATCCTCAGGACCCCAGCATCTTGGCTGGCCTTGAGGCACCAGGACTCAGCATCAGGGGCACCCCCTACAGCCCAGGGCTTCCTGGCAGCCCCCCCACCCCAGCGCACTGCCCCCAGCCCCTCTCTCTCAGCTTTCTGTCCTGCAGCCCGGACTCCCCCCAGAGCCCTGCAGGGCTGGAGTCCCCCACCTCCCCGCATCCTAGGGACCCCAGCCCCATGCTCCTTTTGCCTGCCTCCCAGCTCCGCTCTCAGTCTGGAGATCCTAGGCTTCTGTGACTAGGTCTCCTCTCTAGTCCCTGGCCAATCTCCCACCCTGGAAATACAGATCACATATGCCCTTGGTCCCATGGACCCTGAGATTCCAGCCATGGGGACCCTCACTTCTTGGCCCCCCAACTCTCTTTTAGACCAGGGACCCCAGGGTCCCCCTTGTCGTCCAGGGCTGCCAGTTCCTCCTCAAAACCCAGCCTGGGAATGCTGACTTCACTTTCCATCTTCACTTTCAGCCTAGGGTGCTCCATTTCCCAGCCTCCCTCGGGGTGCCCAGTAGCCCCCTGTCTGAGCCACTTTGCCCCTCCCCAGACCCAAGGGCCCCCAGGCAGCTGCCCCTCCCCTCCTGGAGAGCCACTGCTCCAGCTGCTCAAAACAAGGCCCCTCCCCTTGGTGCTGTCTCAGTTACCTTGCCCCCCCTCCTCTCAGGTTTTGAAGAAATCTAAGGGGGGGGGTCCTTCCATCCTCGAGTCCCCGGCAGCCCTTCCCCTCAGCCTAGCACCCTTTCAAATGTCAAGTGTCCTGGAGTCCAAGAGGCAAGGAAGCCGGGCCCCTGGCCATTGGGGGGCCTGTCTTTGGTCCCCTCCCCAGGGCCCTGGACTTGTGTCCTAAGCACCCTGCCCCTCCCTTCCACCTGGGGGAGTATGTCGCCCTGGCCTGTCCCCTTGGGGGGGTGTCACCCCCGCCCATCCCCCCGCCCCCCCCCCCCCCCCGCCTGCTCCATTCTCCGGGGATCGACCCCCCGGAGGTCACCCCATTCCGCCCCCCCTTCCGGAGGGGTCGCCCTGGTCTGCCTCCTTCCCGAGGGGAGGTGTCGCCTCACTCTGCCCCCCCTTCCCCTTTTTAGGGGGTGTCACCCACCCCGCCCCCCCTTCGGGGGGAGGAGGGGCGCTCACCTTTGTTGGCCACCTCCCAGGCCACCTCGAAGAGCACGGCGTTGTCCAGGTCCAGCTCATCCTCCCAGTCCTCCAGGCCGGGCAGCGACGACACGGACAGGCTGCGGCTGAGCGGCATGGCGGCGAGGCTCGGGGCGCACAGCGGCCTGGGCCCGAGGCGGAGGCGGAGGCTCTGAGCCCCGGACCGCAGCGGCAGCCGGACCCTTGGGCCCCTCCGGGCCTCGCCCCGCCCCCTGGCCCGCCATTGGGGCGCCCAGGACCGCGTCCTCTGATTGGCTCGCTGCGATCCTCGCACCGTCCCAGCCGGATGAAGCCGGCAGGGGAACGGGGGTGGGGTGGGGAAACGGGGACACCGAGTGCCCTGATTGGTCAGAGTTCCGGGCTCGGCGCCCGCAGGGCGGGACCGAACACTGTGGGCCCGTTCACCGATTGGCCGAGAGCGCACGTCTATCTCCAGGCCGTGGGCTGAGGCTGCCCGCGGGAGCCAAGCGGGGCGCAAGGGCGCGTGGGGGACGTGCGGTTCTTAAAGGGGAAGTGTTGACATTTCCCGGCCCGCTGGCACACAAAGCCACATCTCCCCACCCTCCTATCTTCCACCGAGAGGCGCCGGAGGACCGCTTTAGCCTAGAGTAGCCTCAAGGCGCTGGGGGAGGGCGGAGCTAGTGGACGCTTCCGCTTCCTGTCCAGCGGTGGATCAGCGGCGGTTGGAGTGCGACATGGCAACCACGGTGCGCAAGGGCTGCGGGGTTGGGGGGCCTGCCCGGGTGGTGCGACCAGGGACGCCTCGTCCTTCTGCCTCCGCGAGCGGGCATGGGAAGCGGGAGGCTGCGCGGCGGGAAACTGGGGCAGCCGGGGGCGGGGGCGGATCAGGGGTGGAGAGAGGGGCGTGCGCGCGCGTGTGCCGCGGCCGGCGAGCCCCATCGCCTCCTCGGCGCTCCCGATTTCCTTCGGAGCTGGTGCGGGCGCCCCCCGCCCAGTACCCGGAAGGGCATTGATTATGCGCCTGCTGTGTGCCGATGGCGGGGGAGGGGGGCGACCAAAGCCGGGGGAGCCCCGAGCTCACAGCTTAGTGGGGAGACGGCCCCCAGTCCGGAGCCCTCGATTCCCCCCGGCCATCGGGGGGGCGGGGGCTCCCTGGGACTCCGGGCTCACGTGCCTCCTCCCGGCCCCAGGCAGCGACCACCAAGGTTCCCGAGGTGCGGGATGTGACAAGAATCGAGCGTATTGGTGAGTGGGGCGGGGACCCCCCAGACCCCGGCCCCGTTCTCTACCGCGCGGCCCACGAGGGCTCGTTGCTCCCGTTGAATCGGGGACCACCTTGCCGCCCTCTCCCTGCCAGTGGCCGCTGTTCCGACTCCTGCATCTTTTTCTTTTTCTTTTTTTTTGGCTAGGCAGTGGGGTTAAGTGACTTGCCCAAGGTCACACAGCTAGTAAGTGTTAAGTGTCTGAGGCCAGATTTGAACTCAGGTCTTCCTGACTCCAGGGCCAGTGCTCTATCCACTGTGTAACCTAGCTGCCCCCGTCACCTAGCTGCCCCTTCTTTTTTCTTCCCAGCTCCCTCCATGGCCACCACCCCCAGGAATCCTTCCATGGTCCCTCCACTCTCCTGGCACAACTCTGAGTCCCTGCCTGTGGATTAGAGGGAGGGTGTGTGTGTGTGTGTGATCTCTGTCTACTTTGCATCTATCTTGGGGACCGCTAGGGTCTCTAGGCCCTTAATGCATTCAGTGCCCATCAGTGGGTGGCTGTGTGTGTGTGTTCTCTCTGCCCACTAGGTGCTCACTCCCACATCCGAGGCTTGGGATTGGATGATGCTCTGGAGCCCAGACAGGTAGAGGAGCAGGGATAGCCAGGAGGCCATGGTCATGGGGTGGGGAAGAAGGGCTCCCCAGAAATCCCTCTGTGATGTCTGCCTACCCTTTCCTCTTCAGGTGTCCCAGGGAATGGTGGGGCAGCTGGCTGCCCGGCGAGCCGCTGGTGTGGTGCTGGAGATGATCCGGGAGGGAAAGATAGCCGGCCGGGCAGTGCTCATTGCTGGGCAGCCTGGCACAGGGAAGACAGCCATTGCCATGGGTAATCCAGAGAGGGCAGGGTGGGGAGCAGGAGGGGGGAGGGGAAAGAATTGGGGCAGGGCCCGTGCCTGCAGGGTCAATGAGCATCTTTAATGCTGGAAGGGCCTTAGCTTGCTTTTCTTGAATAGGGCCCCAAGGCTGTGTAGTGAAGTCAGATGAACTAGGGCTGAACTCTCCTGGCTGAACCAGGGTGGGTGGGAGGGAGGGGCAGTCCATTGGTTCCAAGCTCTCTCCCTTCCCTCCTCCTTTGAGGCATGGCCCAGGCCCTGGGACCTGACACACCTTTTACCGCCATTGCTGGCAGTGAAATCTTCTCTTTGGAGATGAGCAAGACAGAGGCTCTGACCCAGGCTTTCCGGAGGTCCATTGGGGTCCGAATAAAGTAAGTGTGCCCATGACTTTTTGGCATCTTTAGGACAGCATGTGCTGGGGCCTGTTTGGAGGGGCTGTCTGGGGGCAGGAAAGGGTGACCTCCGTCTTTCTGAACCCTCCCTCCTCTCGCCTGCCAGGGAAGAGACAGAAATCATTGAAGGAGAGGTGGTGGAGATCCAGATTGACCGTCCTGCTACAGGCACTGTGAGTCCCAGCCTGGGGAAGGTCCCCGGGGGTCTCGGCAGGACAGGAAGGTTTCATGAGAGATCCTGGGTGTTTGCAGAATCACAAAGCCAGAAGGGGCCGTCAAGATTCACACCAACCCACCTGCACAATTTAGAGAGAAAGAAGCATCCCATGTTGATCAGGGCAGCAGCACGATGGAAGAGTGGGGGGGTGGAGCCCTAACTGCTTCCCCGCTTCTGGCCCTTTTCTTTTTGGGGACAGGGTGGGCTCAGGGCATACTGCCTCCCCCCAGGGCTCCAAGGTGGGAAAGTTGACGTTGAAGACAACGGAGATGGAGACTATCTATGATCTGGGCACAAAGATGATTGAGTCCCTCACCAAGGAGAAGGTCCAAGCAGGGTGAGCAGAGAGTGGCCGGGAGGTGGGGGGGGGGAGGTGAGGAGCACGGCTGAGGGTCCTTCTACATCCATCTTGCCTTCCAGGGATGTCATCACCATTGACAAGGCCACAGGGAAGATATCCAAGCTGGGGCGCTCCTTCACCCGTGCCCGGGACTATGATGCTATGGGTTCCCAGGTATGGTGCCAGGCTTGGGGGTAATGCTATGGATCCTCATCTCTCTGTTTCCAGCCCCCCTCCTGTTCCCCTGGGCTTTGTCTTGGAATCTCTACGATTCCATTCAGCAGTCTGGCCTTGTCACCCCCTCCTCAGTAAACTCCCCATTACCTCCACAATCCCATACAAAGTGCTCTGTTTGGCATTCGAAGCCCTTCCTAAGCCCACCTTATTCCCTGAGACACACTCTTAGATCTGGCGACACTGGCCTCCTGGCTGTTCTGTAAATATGGCCCTCCCTCTGCTGGCATGCTTGGAGCCCCTCCTCTCCCTCCTCATCTGCGTCTGGCTCAGGCACGAAGCCTGCTCCCCTCCCCTTAGCCTTTCCTCCGCCCGATCTCTCCTGTGGATCCTCTGCGTGGCTGGTGGTTGTTGTTGTCTCCTTTAGAGGAGGTCTGGGATGGCTTGTTTTGCCTCTTTCATGTGCCTGGTGCTTAGCACAGGGCCTGGCACACAGCAGGTGCTTAATAAACGTTCGTGGCTTGCCTGACTTCCCCCTGTAACATTTCCTCACTTCTCTCCATCATTCCTGTACCCCCCACCTCCGGTTCCGTTGCCTGCTTCATCTCCATCCCTCCCTTCATCTCTCACCTAATGCCGCCGGGACCCTCTTACTCACGCATCACTCGGAGCTCTCTTGACCGTCAGGCCAGCCCCTCTCCCATAACTCGCTTCTGCACCTCCCCCAGGCCCCGGTTCCAGGTTCTCCTCCTGGGTCCTTGAGGAATGAGGTCTGGCCTTGGGCTGCTCCCCGTCTGCCGTCTCTGTTTCTGTCTCTGTCTTTCCCCCACCCCCGCTTTCTTTTTTTTCTTGATCCTTCTGACCGGCGCTTCCCCTCAACCCCTTTTGCTGCAGACCAAGTTTGTTCAGTGCCCAGATGGGGAACTTCAGAAGAGGAAGGAGGTCGTGCACACGGTCTCTCTCCACGAGATCGACGTCATCAATTCGCGCACACAGGGCTTCCTGGCGCTCTTCTCAGGTGAGTGTCAGGCTGGGCTGCTCCACTGTGTGCCTCGCTGCCGGGTTCCCCGCCATGGGCCCTCTTTCCTGGTCCGGCCTTTGCCCCACGGCGGGGCCTGTGCCCGTCCGCTCACCCCAGGCTCTTCCCAGGCGATACGGGGGAGATCAAGTCGGAGGTGCGGGAGCAGATCAACGCCAAGGTGGCCGAGTGGCGAGAGGAGGGCAAAGCGGAGATCATTCCAGGGGTGAGGCCCAAGGCGTTGGGGGCAGGGTGGGGAGGGTGCCGACGGCCGGTGTGCTGACCGCCGTTGCCGCTGCCCAGGTGCTGTTCATAGATGAGGTCCACATGCTGGACATCGAGAGCTTCTCCTTCCTCAACCGGGCGCTGGAGAGCGACATGGCCCCTGTGCTCATCATGGCCACCAACCGCGGTATCACCAGGTCAGGGGTCAGCCCGGAGGTGGGAGCCCCCAGGGAGCGCGGCTGCGGGGCCTAGGGGGACGCTCATTTCGGTGGCTTCTCCACCGTCCTCCAGGATCCGGGGCACCGGCTACCAGAGCCCCCATGGCATTCCCATTGACCTGCTGGACCGGCTGCTCATTGTATCTACTGCTCCTTATAGTGAGAAGGACACCAAGCAGATTCTCCGAATCCGGTGAGAGAGGGGCCTGGCGGGGGCCCGGCGGGCGTGTGGGCCCGTGGCTGCCATTCCTGGGCAGGGCCTGCGGGAGGGGGCCGCCAGAGCGGAGTGAGCTCTGGGGCACAGGCTGGAACGGCATTTTAGGCCGAGCCTGCCCTTGCCCTTGGCATGGTCCCTGGGCCTATCCCCCATGTACCCGAGGGGCTCCTGGCACGGGGTGCGGCTTCCCTTTGGCCCTAAAGGACCCTTGTGCTCTTGCGGGCGATGCCTGGATGCTTGGGAAGGGCCCTGGGCTCCAACTCCAGTCTTGCCCACAAAGCCTCCGAGCCCCCTTGTAGCCGAGGAAGTCAGTAGGGCTTGGGGGCGTCTCGCCCAGACTCAGCCATTCAGATGGGGCCTGTAGGGATGACCCCAGGGGGGTCCAGGCTGAGCTGTGGCTGGCCCTGCAGGTGTGAGGAGGAGGATGTGGAAATGAGTGAAGATGCCTACACAGTGCTGACGCGTATTGGGCTGGAGACCTCTCTGCGCTACGCCATTCAGCTTATCACAGCTGCCAGCCTGGTGTGCCGGAAGCGCAAGGTGGGCTAGCAGGGGGGCCAGTCGGGTTGGGCAGACCCCGCCCCCCCATGTGCAGGAGGGCTCTCAGCTCCTTCCCTCCCTCTCCTCTTCCCTGCAGGGCACCGAGGTGCAGGTAGATGACATCAAGCGGGTGTACTCTCTCTTCCTGGACGAATCTCGGTCCACACAGTACATGAAGGAGTACCAGGATGCTTTTCTCTTTAATGAGCTAAGTGAGTGCCTGACATGCAGCCCTCCTCCCTTCCTCCTTGGGGCTGCTTTTTCCCCAGTGGCTGGGGCTCACTCTCCCTGCCAACCTCTTCTGACCCCCTTCCCCTTCCTCCTTGTTCCAACAGAAGGTGAGACCATGGATACCTCCTGAACCTCCTGGACAGATCTGCACAAATTTCCTCCCACTTCCTCTCTGTTTTTCTACCCGGGTTGTGACATTCTGACTTTCTATAAAATTGTTCTGGAAACCTCATGCCTCATGGTTGTTTTTTTGGGGGGGGGGGCAGGGGAGGTGATCCCAGGGGCTACGAGAGAGCCAGTAGGAAGTACTGGCTCCCACATCCAGGCAGACAGGACACCAGGGGTGAGATGAGAAGCCTTTATTGGGGATTGGTGGGGAGGAGGGGATGGAAAAGGGGAGTGGAGGGAAGAGAGGAACTGGAAGGTGCCACCCTAGAGGTGAAGGGAGAGGCTAGGGCCCCCAGGTCTGCGCCCTAGAGGAGGCGGAGGCTGAGGTGAGGCCGGGTGCAGAGGTGGGGTCGGGCCCGTGGGCCCCCGCAGTCTGAATGGCTCAGGCGGCAGGATCCACAGCTGCAGCTGAGGGCCACAGGGAAGGAGAAGACGGGGTCCACGCCAGGGGGACATCCGGGCAGCCGGATGGAGGAGAAGCTCAGTTCCCTATAGGTGCAGACCAGCTGAGGGCCCGGAGGCAGCGCAGCCGGCAGCACCCGCACCTGGGAGGAGAGGGATGGGATGCCCAGTGACAAGGCTGCCTGGGGGTGAGCCCTCCCACAGCCCTCTGCACCCCCGAGCCTCACCATGCTGGGGCAGTAGCCAGCACAGATGGTAGTGGTAAAGGTGACGCACACTGGGCAGGCATCGCTCTCCGCAGCCAGAGTGGCGTTAGTTGGTCTGCACAGGGGGCGAAGGGGGCTCCCTCCCCAGGAGCCTCCCTCCACTAGCAATAGCAGCAGCAGCAGCACTGTTAACTCCTGGGGAGGAGGGTGCAGAGCCCAGCTCAACCTCCTGAGGAGGGAGCCAGGCAGGTGGGATCCCAAGACCCCCCCAACCTCTTCACATTTAGGGACTCGAGCCCTCCCACAGACGTGGGTTCCCATACCCTACCCCTTGTCCCTAAGGGCCCACGTTCTCTGCCCCCCACCTGCCTCAAAGGTCTTGGAAGGTCCCTCTCCTTGCCCCGGTGGGCTTCCCAGGAATCTGGTCCCCTGGGTCCTAGAGACACCTCTCCCACCCACTTCCCCCTTGGGCTTCGTAGGAATTGCATCTCAGCTCCTGGGGTCTGGAGGCCCTTCTGCCACCCCTCCGGGCTTCCCTGGTGTCTGGCTCCTCACCTGGTATCTCTCCATCCTGCACTCCCCCTTGCCAGTTGCAGCCTGGCCACCTTATAGGTCCCAGGCAGTGGGGGCGGCAAGGCCACCAGCCTCTTTGCTTTTAGCTGGGTAACCTGGACACTAATCTCCAGGGCAGGCGGGGGTGGCCCAGCCAAGGTCACTGAAAAGCTTGCACACAGGCCAGGCTTTAGGTGGCTTTAGGGTTCCCAAACAGCCATGGGGTGTGGGCAGGCCAGGGAGCATTGTCCCCAGGCTGGAGAAGGGCACGAGGCTAGGCCAAGGCCAAGGCCACAGAGAACTGAGAACAGAGTGGACGCAGACCTTTCTGTAGTCTCAGGTGTTGGGGCCCCATCTCAGGTGTGTGCTGGGGTTGGGCCAGAAGCCTCAGATGTAATAAGAAGGAACCCATCTGTGGAGGTGTGCACCCCAGGTTGCAGGCCCTAACCAAGACCCAAGCTGCAGAACTCAAGAGGCAAAGATCATGTTACAGAGGAGAGATGGTACAGCAGCCCCTTGGCCCACCCGTCCCCATCATCTTCAGCTCAGGCCTTCCCCTGCTGCCCCAGGGCCCAGAGCAAGGGCTCAGTGAGGCGTGAGGCCTAGTCAGAGGACCCACCTCTCCTGGCAGGTCAGGGCAGGGGTCTGGTAGCCCTGGCCCCCAGGGCAGGTGTGTCTGCCCCAAGCTCCGCCCCGAGGTCCAGGGCAGGCATGCAGGTGAACCCTCGGAGGCTCCAGTGTGGAGGGCAAGGCCTCCTTGGCCCTGCACCAACTAGTTGGGGTGCGATCTGTTCCAGCACCGGGGCGGTGTCCTCAGGGCCTCCGCCCCCGTCCCGAGGGGGTGTGGCTTGCCCCAGCACCAGGGGCGTGCCCTCAAGGGACCCCGCCCCGTCCGCCTCTCCCCTGCCAGACGGCTGCCGCCAGCCCGCAAAGTTCAAACGAAGGCGGGCTTGAGGCTGCCATAGCGAGAGTTTTCGGTCTGGTAGACGTGGGGTACGGTCTGCAGGCCCGGCACGGGCTGCACTTGGGGTCCCACCCAGGGAGCCTCCAGCGGGCAGAATCGGTCAGCCACGCGCAGCGGGTGCTGGAGGGGCCCGTAGGACTCTTTGGTCAGGGACAGGGCCCCGCGATGGGGGACGCACGGGCGGGCCTGGCTCAGGCGGGGCACCCGAGGAAGGGGCTGCAGAGGCTCGAGCACCAGCAACCGAGGCTGTTTGCAGAAATTTGGGTGCTTCAGACAGTTGTTCTGGCGGCAGCCGGCCAGCTCCTTCCTGCTCAACCAACGGGATGAGTCCGGGTCAGAACTCAGGGGAGTCCCGGCGGAGACGCAGCTTAAGTAAAGGGTGGCAGAGTCTGTCCTAGATGTGTGGGGAGGGGAGGCATACGCCCAAGTCCTCCAGGGGATGGGGATGGGGATGGGGATGGGGGCGGGGGCGCCGCAGTCCTCGAAGGGGCAAGAAATTCCTGAATCCTCAAGGGGACTCTGCTGGGAGAAGGGGCTCCTGGGTCCTCGAGGAGGGGTTGGGGTGATGCCATACGAGGGGTGTGCTTCGCGGGTAGGCGGGGGAGGAGACTGGACCACTGCTCACCTGGTGTAGTAGCGGAAGTCTTGGGCGGTTGTGGTCAGGTAGGGCTGGTGGCGGTCGAGCACGCCCTGCTCCGGGATGTAGAAGGACAGCCCGGAGAGGGCTGGGTTCTCGCTGGAGGGGATCAGGGCCTGGACGGAAGGGGAGGGCACAGGACTAAGCATGTCATCCAGGATCCCTAGTCACCATCACCCCACCCCAACCGCCATCCCCTCTCAGGAGCCCGGCCTCACCTGGCTGGGCCCCTGGGCGTGGTGATCGGCTAGCTCCCAAGGTTGGGGCACTGCCCGTGTGGTGGTCTCAGAGCCCAGGTTGCGCCAGCCTTGGTACTTATCCCGCATCTCACTTTTCTGGTACGCCATGGTCAAGGGGTGCCGACAGGGCCGGAGCTGGAGCTGAGGAAAGAGAGGGGGAAGCTGGAACCACCGGCCTCACCGGCCTCACCTCCTCTCCTCCCCGCCCCTCGGAGTCCCGGTTCCCCGGTTCCTCACCTTCTCTCCCAAGTCCTTGATTCCTAGCGTTCTTTTGACCCTGGACGTGAGCACGTACTTGGGCTGCGCGTACACATCGCCGTGAGTCTTGGGCCCATGCGCCGCGCCTGAGGACGTCTCCCAGCGACTGAAGACCTCATCGAAGTCCAGGATATGGGAGTCTTGCTCGGCCGCTGGGGGGAGGCTTTCGGGGACCGTGTTCTGGGGGAGAAGGAGGGGGAAGGGTTACGGCAGAGGGTAAGACCTCGGTGCCGCCCGCCCCCAGCTGCACTCCCTCCCGCAGACCCGCCCCCTCGGTGGTCCAGTCAGAAAGTTTTCTCCCCAGCCCTGTCCCTTGGGGACCCAGCGGTCCTGCTCACCCGCACTTTAGGCGGGGGAAAGGGGAGGGTGCTGCCTGGACCGGGGGGGGACGCCCACACCGCTGCTGAGTTGTCGCCAGTCTGGCCTCCGACCGCCAGGACCCTCGACGGGGGTGCCCAAGAGGCCATAGTGTGACTGCCGAGTGAGGCCGGCCATGGCCTAACCAGACCTGGCCTCCTTCTTGGCCTCCCCTTGACACCGCCCCCACTGTTGATGCCGTTGCCCAGGAGACAGACAGAACCTGCCGAAGCCTGGATCTGGCCAATAGGGGCTAAGGGGGTGGGGGTGAGGGTGGAAGGAGGCGGGAGAGAACTTCAGAAACAGTTCAGGTAAAGGACTGGGGGCAGAGCAGGAAGGAGAGATGAAGAGAAAAAAAGAAAACATCGAGAGGCAAATACAGAGGGAGAGTGAAAAAGATCTCGAGACTAGGAGCAGGAAGGGGGAGGGGCAGGAGAGCCCCATACTTAGAGACAGAGAGCTAGCAAGACAGAGACCTGGAGAGAGGTAGGAAGCCAACAAGATGCAGGGATGTGCAAACATATAGACAGAACCCAGAGAAGCCAAGGGACAAAAATAGAGATAGTATAGAAATACATGTATATATTCATATTTATGTGCGCGTGTACGTATGTGAGAAAGAAACCCAAGTAACAGACATGTCTAGAGAATATTCGAGACAAAACCATTGGGAAAAGTTCCAGAGATGGACTCTGAGGTAGACACAGAGACAAGGACAAAAAACCTGAGAAATCAGGGACCCAGAGACAGAGCCTGAGCTCCCAGTCACCCTTCCTTGGCCCTGATGAGGATGACCCACTAGAGGGCTTATGGTCTTGGTGGACTCAAAGCAGGCAGAATCCAGTGCCCCTTAAATTGGAGGACGGAGGGGATGAAAACCGCAGATTTCAGCACCAGTCTTCTTCGATTCCTCTGTCCCATGGCCCTCGGGATGTTCCATCCCCCGATCTCAGATCTGCCCAGCTCCCACTGGCCTGGTCCAGCTAGGGTCAGAGCTGCTCCTCTACTCAGACTCTTACAGATGAATGGAAACTTAGAGATTATCCAGTTCATGCTCCCTTTGCTCAGCTTCTGCTTGAACACCTCCAGGGACAGGGGATTCACTCCCTCTCCAAGCATCAGGGCACTTGGTGGGACAGTTCTGAGGGCTGGCAATTAGCTTCACTGTGGGCTCTGCTTCTACCCTCAAGTGTGGGACATAACACACTGGGTTCCTCTGCTCCAGATCTGTGCCTCTCTCTTGGGTCTTTGAGCACTGTGAGCATGGGGGTTAGTAGTCTTCTGTTGACTAAATGCCTCCAGCTCCCAGAACTTGACCTCAAATGGTGATTACACTCAGGATCTCTTAGTTCAACCAAGTGGCCACAAAGACAAGTAGTGTGACCTTGCATAAGTCTCTTTCCCTTTCAAGGCTTCAGTCTTCCCTTATGTAAAATGTGCCAGGTGATCTCTAATTTGAATGGAAATGAAGTTCTCAGCTAAGAGCTTTCATGAGCCCTGGGTCAGCCTGGGGAGCCCCTCGAAGCCCAGAGAGTGGGAGGCATTTGCCCAAGGTCACACAGCCAGCCAGTTTGGAATTAGGCCCGCCCCCCAGCAGTGGCCCGGCTGAGCAGGGTGCACACGCAGGCCGTGTCAATGCGGATCCACCTCCAGCCCACTCGGCCCTGCCCGTCTGCAGTCAGCGCCCGGACATAAGACTGTTTGGCTTTGCATTCAGACACCCAGTGTCTTCTGTCTACGCCACGACAGCCGGCCCCGCCTCCAGGGCCCCCAGCCGCTTTGCATCTGGTTTCAAAAAAGTACTGGCGCAGGGGGCCCCCTCCTGCTGCAGGCACCTCCCCCAGGACCTCCACCTCGCGGCCGCGAAGGTCCACAGCCGTGCGGCGGTCGGTCACCCAGCCGCTGACTGCATCACACACAGCCAGCTCGCCCCGACGGCCAGCCTCCGCTCCGGCCCCAGCCTCTCGCCGGCTCCGGTTGGCTGGGGCTGCTGTCAGGGAGGCTTCCAGGAGGAAGAGGAGTGGGGGCCCTGAGGGCGCCCCCCGAGACAAGGCCACCCTTGGGGACAGCAAGTCCCACTCGGGTCCTGGGAATGGGGGCAACGGTGGTGGCTCCTGGGGGGCCACGCCCCGTAGGAGCCAGAGCAGAAAGAGGAAGAGCCAGATGCGGAGCCGGCTGGATGGGAGAAGCATCTCTGTGGCCACCTGGGAAAGAGAGGGGTTGTGGTCAGAAGAGCAGCCCTTGAGCCCTCGGGGAAGGCTAGAGGTCCGGGGATGTCAGGGCTGGGCAAATCCCTGCCCCTGTGGAGGCTTCCAGACTCCCCCGTCAGCAAGACGAAGACGTTGGGCTCTGATCGCTAAGGACCCTTTCATTTCTGATAAGGAGCAGAGGGAAAAGGGGAGGAAGACCGTAAGGGAGGGTCTCAGGCTTACCACACTTCTCAGGGCCACCTCCTCCTGGGCCCTGGGCTGGGGGCTCCTGGGCTCTGAGGGGCCCTTGTCAGGGTCTCCCGGGACCCCCTCCTCCCAGCCATCCCAGGAGAGGGGGGCGAACACCTAGGAGAAAAAAGGGAGGGAAGCTTGGGAGCAAGTCTCCCCCATGTCCCCCTGAAGGACCCAGGCATCCCCTCCCCCAGACCAGGGCCCTCTGCGCAGGCCCCTTCCCAGGTGACGGAACCTGACTGGGATGGGAAGCAGATGTCGGGGATGGGAGGCGGCTGATGGATGAGGCTCAAGGGCTGGAAAAGATTATGTCCCTCACGGCCCATCCATCTCCCAGACAGCGGAGGGGGCTGGGGGCCGGGAAGCCTGGGTCCCCAAGAGGTGAAGGCTGGGGGGATGGGGACTCCAAGGTTCCTGAGGGGGCGGGACTGGGGGGGGAGGAGGAACTCTAGGTCCCTTGGGGGCAGAGACGCCTGAGACCACAAAGGGGCGGAGGTTGGGGGGGGTCGAACGCCTGGACCCCTAGGGGGCGGGGGCTGGACTCCTGGGTCCCCGAGGCGTCTCCCAGGAATGTTCCCTCAGAATTGGGACAGGCCAGGACCCGCCCAGGACTTCAGTTGCACATACCTGGAGCTGCCGCCCGGGCGGAGGCGGGCAAGGAGTAGGAGAGGGAGGGAGAGGGTGGGAGCGATTTCTAGTCCTCCCCGGGGAACCCAGGCGTCCGGACTTAGCCCCCGCCCCCTCGGGGACCCAGGCGGCCCGGCCCAGTTAACGGGAAAAAGGGATAGAGAAACAAAGCGGATCTCGGTCCGAGCCTTCTAGCACGCCTGAGTACTCCCTCGAACTGCTCAGAGACTGGGCTGGGCCCTGCCTGCCTCCTGCCTCAGTTTCCCCGCCGGGTCCTGCCCCCAAGCTCCTGCAGGGCCTGCCCCCTTGGACCCAGGGCGGGCCTGAACTCCTGGATCCCACCCCACTCCCTCCTTCCTGACATTCGGCCCGGACCTTACTTGGGACACCCTCCTGGGCTCGGGGCTCTGGCGGCCGCTGCTCCCTGGCGCCGGGCTCCGCGCGCGGCGCGGCCCGCTCCGGGACAGGGGGCGGGTGCTAGGCTAACCCCGCCCATCTGGGGGAGTGACCAGCAGTCCCGCCCACACCGTCCACCTTGGCTACTCTGAGACCAGGACCGCCTAGGAATCTGACCTAAGCACCTCCCTCCCTTCGGGCACTCAGGCACCGCCTCCGCCCGACCCTCCGACACGCCCCCCCACCTTCCTGGACCCAGGCGTCCTGACCCCAGCTTCCTTCTCTCCTGTGCCAGAGAAGTGTCAGTCGGGGCAGCCGTCCTCCCACCCCCATTTCGGGCCTTTCCCAGAGGGAGACACAAACCAGGCGCCCCGGGAAAGATAAGGGCCCAGACAGAGACAGAAGTGGGGAGACAGGAGCCCCATTTCCCTGGCCAGGCCCCAGCCCCAGTCTCAGACTCCCCCAGGCCCCAAGCTCTGGGGGGAAGGAGGAGAGCGAGAGGAGGAGGAGGGCAACAGAAAAGGCTTCACTGGGCCAGACAGAATGGCAGGCAGGCCAAGATAGAAACAGATCAACAAGGAGACGTAGAGATTCAATTCAACCAGCATTTATTAAGGGCCAGCTTTTGAAGCCAGGCTCTGGGGATGTGGTGGTGAGTCCCTGCCCTCATGGGGCTTGCAGTCCTGGTGGGGGCATATACACAGATGAGAGATGGAGGCATAGACACATAGAAAAATGAGGAAGATTCACAACAGAGAGACAGAGAGATGGAGTACAGACAGACACCAAGAGACCCAGAAGGCTGGGGACTCCTCTCCTCCCTTCCCCCCTCCGGCTATTTTTAGGTGCCAGACATTGGACACCCTGGCCTGGGGGCCATCCCGGCCCTAAATTTAGGCCCAGTGCAGGCGGCTGGGTGTCCCCAGGTTGTGGTTCTCCCGCCCTCCCCCCCAGACTGGGTCCCCCTTCCTCTTCTCAGCCAAGGGCAATGCCAGTGTAGGGGTGGTTAAGGCTTTTTACTTGAAGAACTGGGTCCATCCCAGCACCACTCTGCCCCCACGAGAGTTCTTGCTCCAGGGCAATGCCTCCATGACTTCCACCCCAGCCCCCCCACCCCCAACTTCAACCCTAGCCTGACTGCTCTGTCCCAATACCAGGAGAAGGGAGTTTGTGAAAGCATCTTTGCCTGCCTCTCCTTATCTCTGTCTTTTTTCTGAGTCTCTCTCTCTCTCTCTCTCTCTCTCACTCTCACTCTCACTCCCTCTCCTTCAATCTTTGGGTCTTTCCCGTCTTTATCTCCTCTCTACCTCCCCCTATTGCTCTTGGCTAGGCTCAGGATCACTTGGGGGCGTTGTCAATACCCAGACGTATGAGCCACTTGGATGGAAGGCTGGAAAGATCTGTCCATGTCATACTTCCTCAAGGGCTGGGGCTTAGAGTAGCTGAGAAGGGGGCAAAAAAGATCAAAAAAGACAGACTGAGGGAGACAAGGGGGTGCCACAGCTTGGGACCATACAACCAAAAAGACCCAGACACAGTTGATCAAGTCACCAACCAACCCAGCACCATGCAGAAAAGCTATACACACCCCAACAGAACCATACACAGACCCTAGGCAGCTCATGCAGCAGTCATATGTAACCTTACACAAATGCAACACCATGATACATACACACCCATGTCTCTCACAGAGCCGTACAACCACAAACAATGAAATATGATAATGCCTCACAACTGAAGAATAGAGGAGAACTAGGGATCTGAAAAGGCCCATGAGCAGTATCAAGGTTCCACAAGGACAGATTAGAGACTAGTGTGTTTCAAAGATGGCCCTAGAACCTGGGTTCTCCTGACATCCAGCCCAAAGAGCTCTTTGTACAGCAATACAATGCTCCTAACCTCTCCAGAGACTCAGGACACACCAACACAACTCAACATATCCAGGCCTCGCACAACTCAAGATGCAACTCCTCCATCCAACTCAATGAGACCCTCCAGAAATTCCATGAAGTCACCCAAGCAATGCAACTCAACCCAACTCAATCCAAACCGTATGGAAGTGTATGCCATTATTGTGAATGAGATGGAAAAATGTGGGCAGCGCTATCTGAGAGTGTGGTTAGGGAGATTGGAACACTGATGGCCAGCTGGGTGAAGAGTGCTGATTAAAGGGATCTATCTCCACCTGGAAGGAGGTCTCTAGGGATATCTCCCCAGTCCCATGCTCTTTGTTTTTGTTTTTTTAATCAATGGACTTTGATGAATAGAATAGAAGAAACTTATCAAATTCTCAAACGACACAAAACTAGGTAAGATAGCTAACCCACTAAACAATTGAGAATAGAAATCTAGAAAGATCATGACATTTAGGAACCTTGGGTCAGATCTAATAAGATGCAATTTAACAAGAATAAACAAAGTTCCACACTTGCGGGTCAAAAAAAAAAAATCAGCTAGCAAGGTACAGGATGGAGGAGATATGGTCATACAGTCATCTTTGTAAAAGAGTTTTGTGGGTCTTGGAGTGACTGCAAATGGAACCTGAGTCAGCAGAGTACCAGGGCAGCTCCCAATGTTCTGTAGATCTTGGGCTGCATTAATAAGGGCAAGGTCCAGGACAAGGGAAGTTACAGCCTTGCTGTTCTCTGCCCTACTCCCACTGTGGCAGGAGTCTGGTGGTCAGGTCCAGGCAGGACAGTGTCAAGGGGAGATGCTGGAACTGTGAGAAGACTGAAGACCATGTCATAGCCAGATAAATTGAAAGGACCAGGGCTATTTCTCATGGAGAAGAGAAGACTTAGAGGAGACATGAGACAGTCTTGAAATATTTGAAAAGCGTTTAAAGAATAAGAAGTAGACTTGTGTTGTTTGGCCCCAGAAGGCAGAATGGGAGTAATGGGAAGATTGTTGAGAGCTATTCAAAAGTGGAATGGGCTTCCTTGTGAGGTAGTGAGTTTCCCACCTCTGAAAGTCTTCAAGCAGAGGCTGGATGAAAACTTTTTTTTTTTTTGGATGGTATAGAGGAAATTTCTGGTCAGATACAAGTTAGATGAGATGCTTTCTGAGGTCTCCTTAAGCTCTGAAGTTGGATGATAACCCAACTCAACCCAACATGACTACCAGGTCCTCAGAGACTCATATGAGACAACAACCAGAAGCCAATCAGAGCCTAACAAAACCCAACATAACCACAAGCTCCAGAACCTCAGAGACTCATGCAATGCAAAAAAAGCACAAGGCCCCAAACACACAGGGCACATGACCAGAAGCACCACAGAGACTCACACGACCAGGAGGCCCCCAGACTCAGATGATCCAAACACTTAGCCAATCACAAATCCCTATCGCCTTAAGATTCACTGGATTCACCATAACTGTACCTGTTTCATTCACATAGCCCCCACAGATATTCACATATCCCAATAGGACTCAATCTCAACTTGAAAGAAACCGACATGATTTAATAGAATTCAATGAAACTCAGTGAGTCCCCTTGGGACTCTTAGAATCCATGGGCCAGTACAAAACAACTTCAGAGGTCCTGCTGGACTTGCCACTGATGGATTGCTGAAATGTATGGGAAAATTCAGGATCCAGGTCCCAACACCCATGCCACCTAACAACCCAGCTCTAGTCCAATACTCTTGTATTTTCACATTCCTTCCCACCACACTGATTTCCTTTCCCACCCTGGACTGGACCCCTCACACCTCTGTGACCAAGTGCTTCCCACTGCCCCCAACTAGCCCATTAGCCTTGCCCTCAGGGGTCTCAGGAGGGCAGCAGGGCTGTGTAGCCACATGTCGGTATCTCCCAGTGTCTTCTCCCTCTGTTTCCCGGTGGTAGAAATAGCTGAAGTTGGAGACAATGACAGGCACAGGCAGGGATATGGTGAGGACACCAGCAATGGCACAGAGGGAGCCCACGATCTTGCCACCCACTGTGGCAGGTGCCATGTCCCCATAGCCCACGGTTGTCATGGTCACCACAGCCCACCAGAAAGAAGCAGGGATGCTGGTGAAGCCTGAATCAGGGGGCCCATCGACCTCAGCAAAGTAAACCGCACTGGAGAAGAGGACGACCCCAATGAAGAGGAAGAAAATGAGCAGGCCCAGCTCCCGCATTGATGCCCGAAGTGTCTGGCCCAGGATCTGTAAGCCCTTAGAGTGGCGGGACAGCTTGAAGATGCGGAAAACTCGGACCAGGCGGATGACCCGCAGAATGGCCAGGGACATGGCGGGCTGACCCACACCCCGCTGCCGGGCCAGCTCTGTGCCCAGGGCCACAAAGTAGGGCAGGATGGCCACAAAGTCAATAAGGTTCATGACATTCTTGAAGAAGGCCGTCTTGCTTGGACTGGCACCCAGACGCACCAGGAGCTCGAAGGAGAACCAGCAGATGCAAAGAGTCTCCACCAGGAAGAAAGGGTCATCGAATGAGGCCCTTGGAGGTGGAGTCACTGACTGGGAGCCATTGGACCGCATTGATGGGAGCTGTGGGACAGAACAGGTCAGTCAGAAGGTGGGAGCCCACAGTATCGGCCCAAGGTCAAGTCTCCAGTCTGCCTACAGAGGGTACAGACACCTAGGTCCCTGGGTTAGTGAAGGCTAAGGGGAAAGGATGCCAGAGGCCCTCAGGAGTTGGGGGTTGAAAGCTAGATGCCGGGGTTAGAGAGATCCTGAGGAAATGACCTGAGTCTGCATTGGGAAAAATTCCAAGGGGTTTCAAGGACTTCCCCCCAGAAACAAGGCTAATTCCATTCCCCTACCCGAACTTGGAGACTGAGGATGGAGACACTGAGTCTGTATGTCTCTTCCTCTTCCACTGTCTGTTTCTGGCAGAGATTTCCTCTTCCTTCAATTCCCCGCCCCCCCCCCCCCCCCTGGCCCCCCCCTCCCCCCCCATCCCCCAGCCCATTCTGTCCCCTGCCCCCCCCATTTCCCAGCCTCATCTGATCTCCTCTTACCCGTTGATGCCCTCTGATTCTCTGCACTCCTACTTCTCTCTATTCTTTCCTAGCTACCTTTTTCCTCATTTCTGCCCTCTCTCAGTCCCCTCTGCCCCCTGACCTCTTCTACCCCATTGACTCTCTCTGCCTTTTCCCAGCCTCTACTCCCTGACCCCCTCTGACCTCCTCCAGTCCCCTCTGCCCCGCCTAGGTCCCTCTGCCATTTCTCAGTCCCGTCGACCCGCTTGCTTCCCCTCTCCTCCTCTGACGCAATTCCCCAGTTCCTTCTAGCCCACTCTGCCCTTCCCGACCCCGCCCTCGGCCCCTCCTGCGGCCCCTGGGCCCCTCTAATTGCCTTCCTCGACCTCTGTCTCCCCAGCTCACCGGCCCCGAGGCAGCCCCGGGCTGGCCGTCGCGTTCGTCTCGGAAGTCGGGTAGGGTCTCCAGGCAGAAGACAACGATGGAGACAAGGATGACGAGCACGGAGACGACGGCCACAATGCGGGCTGCGGCTGAGCTCTCGGGGAACTCGAAGAGCAGCCAGAGCTGGCGCGCGAAGGGCCGCCGGGGCAGCCGGCGCTCCGGCTCGGCTGCGAAGCCCTCGTCCTCGCGGAGCTTGGCGAGCGCGTCGGCGCCCAGCTCGTAGAAGGCCACCTCGTCCAGAAAGACGTCCAGGGGTACGTGTGCCGGCCGCCGCAGGCGCCCGCCCGACTGGTAGTAGTGGAGGATGGCGTCGAAGCTGGGCCGGTGGCGGTCCAGGAAGAACTCGCCGCGGGTCGGGTCGTAGAAGGCGCGCCGGCGGCCCGGGTCGCCCAGCAGAGTGTCCGGGTAGCGACTCAGGGTCCGAGCGCGCGTTTCGAAGCGTAACCCCGCCACATTGAGCACCAGCCGCTCGCAGCAGCCGCACGGGTCAGCCTCCATGGCCCCCGAGGGCTGGCCGCCCAGCCAGGGAGCGCGCAGAGGACGGGCACCGACGCCGCAGCCAGCCAGCCCGGTGTCCGATTCCCCGCGCCGGTATAAATAGACACCGTAGGCCACCGTAGGGGTGGGGGCAGCTGGCCGGGGTCTGGGGGCGACCCGGGGCGCCCTCTGCTGGGAGGGGGGGGACCGGCCACCGGCTCGAGGACCCATCCTCCGCCCCCTCCGCGCCTTTCCGCGGGGCCAGCTCGAGTAGTCAGAGCTTACCCGTCTTTTCATCTCAGTCCAGGGCCGTCTGTCGTTCTCCCTTGAAGGTTCACTGACCTGTTTCATGCAGTCCAGGCTGTATCTTTCTTTCCAGGTTGCGGTCACTCCCAAGCATCATTTGTTTCTTTGGCTCTGTCTGTCTCTGGGGTCTGTCTTTAGCTCTCTGGTTTCAGTCTGTCTCTGAGAGAGTCTGTAACTCTCGTTTTCTGCGGATCTTAATGTCCCTCCCTGGCTCTGTGCCCCTTTCCGACTGTGTAGTCTTGGGTCCTTTTGTCTCTTCCCCGGGCTCTGTTTCTCAGAGTGGCTGTCTCTGGATCCTTTGGTCCCTCCAGACGTCTCTGTCACTGTCTTTCTGGGTGTCTCCCATTCTGTCACTCTAAAGGGCAACTAAGTTACTCTTTGTGAAAAGTTCATCTGTCCCTAGTTTTGTCTGTCACTCTGAGTCTCTTTTTTTCTGGGTCTTTCTGTCACCAAGACTATCCTCTGGATCTGTCTGTAGGCTTCTGCCCGTAATCTCTCTCAGTCTCTCACATTCTGAGCAAACTTTCTTTGTCAAGCAAACTCCCACCTACTGCGTGGAATTCCAAGTCACCAGCTGCAGGGATCTCAAGCTCCCCCTTCCTTTACTGCCCTCCCTGAAACTCAGTCCCCATCCACTTCAGCACTACCCTCCCAAGCGACGAGGCTGCTCTTTTCTGTCGCCATCACGCCTTTCCTTCAATGCAGACCTCTTCCTCTCACACTACTTCCAGTTTTCTTATTCCTTATCGGCCCCTTCCCCTTTCCCTCCCTCCAGCCCTATACACCACCTACAATCCAGTAATCCTGGCCAGCTCCTCACTCTGGCCATTTTCTACATCCATGTATCCCCCATGCCTGAAGCATAATCCCTGCTAAGTTCTGCCTCCTCCCTGACATCCTTCAAGTCTCAGCTAAAACCCCACCTTAGACAGGAAGTTAGAAACTGGGAGTTGTCAAGAGATGATCAGGAACCAAGGCATTCCAGAACAGTCATGTAGTTGTGAACTGGTCAACTGTAAGGTTGAGATTTTGAAGCAAGGAAAATAGGGCCAGAGCAAGGGTGGTGGAGCTGGAGAAGACCGAGGCATAGAGAGGCTCAGGGTGTGTTTTGGGGATTGAGGAGAGATGCACCCTGACCTCCTTAATCTTATGAGACTACTCCCAGTTCATCCTGCATAGATTTTGTTTGTACATCCTTGTTTGCAAGTCCACTATTAGACTGTCAATAACTCCAGAGCAGGGGCCTGCCTTGCTTGGTAACTTCACCACTTAGCGTAGTGCCTGGCACATAGTACGTGCTTAATAAATGCTAGTTGACTGACTGACATGGAGAAGACCCCACATCATGAGCCATTCATTTCACTGTTGGTGCTGGACTGTTTCCATTCATTTCACTGTTGCATCTCTCCCCAATCCCCAAAACACACCCTGAGCCTCTCCATGCCTCGGTCTTCTCCAGCTCCACCACCCTTGCTCTGGCCCTATTTTCCTTGCTTCAAAATCTCAACCTTACAGTTGACCAGTTCACAACTACATGTCTGTTCTGGAATGCCTTGGTTCCTGATCATCTCTTGACAATTCCCAGTTTCTAACTTCCTGTGCATTCACCTTCTCCACTACTACACACTGGCTATGGAGAGAGGAAGGAAATCACACCATGGTGCTGCCTGCATCTGCTATTGATGTACATAATTTATATAATTTCAACTGGCAGACCTATCTCTCACTGGGTCTCTCTCTTCTTCTTCTTCTTCTTTGTTTTCCTGCTCCTTCTCCTCCTCCTCCCCCCCCCCCTTTCCCTCCCTTATATGGGTCTGTTTGTCTCTCTTTGACTCTATCTTGGTCTCACTCTGAGCCTGTATATGTCATTTTGCAAACATTCTCTCTCTGGGTCTGTTTTTCTGTCATTCTCCAGATCTGTTTGTCCTCCTCGGTCTAACTGCCTCCTTCTTTGAGTCTATCTTAATATATAGAGTTTATTTTTCCTGGATCTCTGTCCCTGTCATTCTCTGGCTCTGTTTGTGTGTCCTTTCTGGGTCTCTCTAACTCTCTTAGTTTACTGGGGTTCAACTTTCCAGGTCGTCTTTCTGTCTTTGGGTGCCTCTTTGAGCCTATCTGTGTCTGTCTCTGTTTGGGTCTTTGCGTGTCCATCTGGGTCTATATGGCTGTCATTTCTGCAGTCCAATATTTGCTCTTCTAGAAGTCTCTCTGCCCTTCTCTGGATCTGTCTCTTAGTCTCTGCCTGGTCTTGTCTATCCTATTGTGTGTTCCTCTCTGAGCCTTTCCATCCTTACCAGAGGCATCTAAGTGGTTCAGTGGATTGAACATTAGGTCTGAAGCCAGGAAGATCTGAGTTCAAATCCAGTCTCAGACACTTCCCAGCTGCGTGACCCTGGGCAAGTAATTTAATTTCTGTCTTTCTCAGTTTCTTCGGCTATAAAATGGCGCTAATAATAGCATCTACCCCCGACCCAAGTGTTGTGGGGATCAAAATAGATATTATCGTAAAGTGCTTAGCATGGTGCCTGGTACCCAATAGATATTCAATGCTTTCCTTCCTTCCTTCCCTGTCCCTGTGTCTGTCTGCCTATCCTTCATTATGTCTATTCCTGTGTCCCTTTCTAGTATTGTCTTTGTATCTTTCTCTAGATCAGCCTGCCTGTCCTTCTCTGTGTCTGTCCTTGTGGCCCTATTTGGGGCTATATCTGTGTCTCTCTCTGAGTCTATGTATTTTTCTGAAATTGTATTTGTATCTCTCTCTACATCAGGCTTTCTGTCCCTCTCCTTCTGCCTCATGTCCTTCCCTAGATCCTTCAGTGTGTTTCCTTCTGGGCCTTTCGGGTGTGCTTTTCTCTGGCCCTGGTCCAGACCCTGCATCCCTTCCTAGCTCTTTCTGCTTGTCTTTCTGGGTCAGTATGTCTAACATTTGCTGAGTAAGTCATTCCTTGGGTCTTTCTGCGTGTCCCTGTCCGGGCTTGTTCCTATGTGCTTCTCTATATAAGTATACTATGGGGCTGACACATTTAGATGGAAGTTGTCCTGGAAAAGGTTGTTTTTTCTGGAGGGGTTAGTGGATTGCAAGCATGATGTGAGTCAGCTGGGTGGCAGTGATAAAAGATCCTTGTGATCTTGGGTTTCCTTAAGACAGTTGTATAGGAAGGTGATAGTCCCACTGTCCTTTGTCCTTGTCAGACCTCATCTTGAGTACTGGGTTCAGTCCTGGGTACTGTGGTTTAACAAGGACATGGATAAGCAAGGAGAGGGTACAGAGGAGGGTAACCAGGATGGTGAGCTGATATACATTGAGTCTAACATAAGCACTGGTTGAAGTAATTCAGGATGTTGAATCCAGAGAAGATTCAGCTGGTATATGGTATTTGAATTACTCTTCAAATGTGGGCTGTTATGTCCAACAAGGACAGGACTTACTCTGTCTGGTCCTTGAGGGCAGAAGCAGGAGCAATGGCGAGATGTTCCAAAGAGGCAAATTTAGACTTCATATCAGGAAATCCATTCCAACAGTTTGAGCTGTAAGTAGAATGGGCAGCCTCAAAAGGCCATGGGTCCTCCTTGGAGGTCTGTGAACAGAAGTTTGGCTGCCAACCTCATCCAAAAGAATGGCCTTTTCTCAAACCTCATCTTCCTTGACTTCTCTGCTATTCAGCCTCCTGACACTGCTCTTCCCTGGTTCTCCTACCTGATGACTCCTCAATTTCTTTTGCTGAATCTTCATCCAGGAGATGGCCCCTTGTCTTCCACAGGGCTCTTTTCTCTTCCTGCTTTATACTATTCCACTTGGACACTTCATCAGATCCCATAGATTCAGTTATCATCTTTATGCTGATGATTCTCAAATCGACTTTTTCAGTCCTAACTTATCTGCTGACCTCCAGTCTCCCAGCTCCACCTGCCACTTGAACATCTCAAACCGGAAGTCCTGGAGACACCTTACACTCAATATGTCCCAAATGGAATTCATTATGTCCCATTCCCTCAACCTTCTCCTCTTCCTAACTCCTCTAGAACTGTCCAGGTACCACCATCCTCCCAGTCACCAGGCTTTCAGCCTTGGTATCATCCTCAATTCCTTAACCTTGATGTCTCCCCCCATAATCAGTCGGTTGCCATGTTCTGTCAATTTTACCTTCACAACCTCTCTGGTATGTACATGCCTCCTTCCCACGAACATTGCCACCACTGTGGTGTAGGCCCTCAGCCCCTTATATGTGGACTCTTTTTTAAAAATATTTTATTTTTTCCTCCAATTACATGTAAACATATTTTAAACATTTGTTTTAAAATTTTGAGTTCCAAATTCTTTCTCTGTCCCTCCTCCCATTGAGAAGGCAAATAATTTAATATAGGTCATACACGTGCAGTCATGCAAAACCTGTTTCCATGTTAGTCATGTTGTAGAAGACTACACAGACCAAAGCAAAAGAAAACAAGAAAAATAAAGAAAGTTATGAAAAAGCATGCTTTGATATGCATTCAGACTCCATCAGTTCTTTCTCTGCAGGTGGGTAGCATTTTTCATCCTAAGTCCTTCGGAATTGTCTTGGATCATTTTATTGCTGAGAATAGTTAAGGCATTCACAGTTGATCATCATACAATATTGCTGTTACTGTGTACAATATTCTCCTGGTCTTGCTCATTTCACTTTGCATCAGTGCATGTAAGTCTTTCTAGGTTCTTTGAGAGCATCCTGCTCATCATTTCTATAGCACAATTGTATTCCATCAGAATCACATACAACAACTTGTTCAGTCATTTCCCAATTGATGGACATCCCCTCAATGTCCAATTCTTTGCCACCACTAAAAGAGCTGCTATTCACATTTTATACCTGGCCTCTTGAAATAGCATGTTGGTTGGTCTTTCTACTTCAAATCTCTCTGCACTGCAGTCCTAAAAAGCACAGGTTTGACCATGTCACCTGCCTAATACGCAAACTCCTATGGTTTGCTATTACTTCTAGGATCAACTATAAAATCTTCTGGTTAGTGTTTAAAGCCCTTCAGAAACACCCTCCCTCAATTTTTCCAGTCACTTACACCTTACATCATCCCTCCCCACTCTTTGATCCAGTAAAACCAGCCTCCTTGCTGTGTTCTAATAAGACACTCTATCCCTGCCCCCACCCCCCAACTTCAGGCATTTTCATCGGCTCCCCTTTCTTGGCTTCCGTAAGAAGCCTTTCCTATTCCCTAATTCTATTGACTTTCCTCTGTTCGCCGTCTGCAATATATTGTATATGTATTGTTTGTACATAACTGTTTGCATGCTGTCTCCCCTTTTAGACTGTGAGATCTTTGAGAGCAGGGACTTCTTTTTAAATCTTTCTTTTTATACCCAGCTTTTAGCACAGTGCCTGGCACATAGTAGAGGCAGCTAGGTGGCAAAGTGGATTGACTGCTGGGCCTAGAGTGAGACTCCTCTTTCTGAGTTCCAATCTGGCCTCAGACGCTTACTACCCGTGCGACCCTGGGCAAGACGCTTAGCTGTGTTTGCCTCATCTCCTTTCTTTGTAAAAGGAACTGGAGTAGGAAAGGGCACTGCAGTATCTTTGCAAGAAAACCCCAAACGGGGTCATGAAGAATCGGACATGACTGAAAAATGACTGAATAAGAACTGGCAAATAGCAAACCCTTGATAGTTATTGACTGAGTGAACCCAGGCATCATTTAACTTCCCTGTGCCTCAGTTTCCTCATTTGTAAAACTGGGGCAATAGCACCTACCTCACAGGATTGTTGTGATCAAGTGAGTTAACACGTGTAAAATGCTTTGCAAATGTAACAGTGTTATATAAACGTTAGATGTTATTATTATCATCATTATTCAGTCTTTGGATTCTGAACACTTAACACAAAAGGAGGTTACGAAATGCAATTGTTTAATAAACGTGTAAGGGTGGGGGTCGCAACTACCATTTGGTGCAAGTAACATTTGGTACTGTAAGGGAAGAAGCCTTCAGCCTGCCTTCCCCATATAGGGCTGCCATGTAGTCCTGTAATTACAGGTCTGCCCCAGGATTTGTTCTTTGCTTTTAGGTGAAGGGAGAACAAGTCATACCATATCTAGACACGAACTTGGTCAGGTCCATGTTATATCAGAATTGTGCCAAGAGTGAGCCCCCTCTCCCCAGAGACCAAGGTGGGACTGGGCAGAGTGTGCCCCTGAGGTATTTTGGGGGGCCAAGGTTTGTTCTTGCTTTAACTTTAAAATAAACATCTCTTTGTGAAAGTGAAAAAAAAAGGGAAGATCCTATTGGTCTTTGTTGTCTTGTCCAGGTGAGAACACATCTGGATTGAATCAGACAACCTAACTGGGCACGAATAGAACTCGTAAACTCCTGGAGTTAGTCAAAGCCCACGTGTGAAGGACTGAGTCGTCACGCCTCAGGAAGTTGGATAAAGAGAAGAAGCCGTCTCTGAGCGAGGTTGGCTTTTCGAATCCGGAGCCCTTGAGACATAGGAAGGCAGATCAGCTGTGCCGGGGCCCTTGGATCATCAGAGGATGCAGGCCTGGGGAAGTCCCAAGAACAAGGCGGCTCTCTGCTCAGGTGCCTGTCTCCCCCAGGCCACACACTATCCGGAAACGACGGGACAAGGTGGGGTCTGGGGCTCCCTGGAGCTAGAGATGAAGGGCAGGCCAGCCTCTAGAGACCCAGGCCCTAGGAATGGTGCTGGTTAGCGGCTCGGAGCGGGCACGAACTCTCTAAAGCCCCGGAGGAGGGCGCCCTTATGGTATCACAGGCTGCACGTATTCTTCAATTTCTTCATTGCGGAGTGGTTCTTGGCGCCGCCCTGCGGATCACGTGACGCCACTTTCTTTTTGTAAAGCGGGGCTGGCCCGTAATGGAGGAGTATGTCACATGGAGGATTCTTTTCTTGGCGTAAGGACACTTAGAGATGGGCGGAACGGTGTGATTGGTTCAGCTCGCGGAAGGCGGAGGTTGATCGAGAACTAAAGAGGGAGGAGAAAGCAACAGGCGCACGCGCTCTGACAACATTGGCCAGGACCGGGAAGAGGAGGGAGCGGAGGACGATGAGCGCGTGCGCGTTGGACTCTTGTCGGGCCGCCCGCCCCTCGGGGCGGTTCTGCGCGTGCGCAGTGGCTCGCGGGCGCGCAAGGATCTCGGCGTGGCCCCGCCTCCCGCCGGCCCGCGCTCGCGCCGAGTTCTCACGAGACCCGCCTCCCCGGGTCGGTGCGTCTCTCGCCGCCTGGCCGTGCGGGTCTCCGTGTGAGCCGAGACCGGACGGACGGAGTGACTGAGTGACGGAGCGAGCGCCCCGGAGTCCACAGCGACGCCGGCCCCGCCGCCGCCGCCCCCGGCCTTGGCCCCGGCGCGCCACGAGGCCCCCGAGCTCCAGGACGACGACGAGCCGCTGCCGCTCCTGCTGCCGTCGCCCGCCCCGGGAGCCCCGCCCGGCCGAGGGGGCCGCCGCCGCCGCCGCGCGGCCGGTGAGTGCCGTGGGAGCGCCAGGCCCGGCCGGGGCCCGGTGGCTACCCACAACCCCCTGCGCCCGCCGGTACACCCCCTCTTACCCATAACTCCCTGCGCCCGCAGGGGACCCCCCCCCTCCCCGCTACCCACACCTCTCTGCGGCGGCCTATACCCCCCCTTTACCCATAAGTCCCTGCGCCCGCCGGACCCCGCTAGCTACCCACACTTCCCTGCGCCAGCCGATACAACACCCCCTCCTTTATCCACAATGCCCTACGACTGTCGGGGACCCTTCCCTGTCACCTCTAACTCCCTGAAGCCTCCAGGACCTTTCTCCTGTACCCACAGTGCATTGCGCCCGTCGGGACACCTGCCCCCATAACCTCAACTCCTCTTCCTTGCCAAGACCCCTGTTACCCGCATATCTCTGCGCCCGCCAACCCCCTCCCCCAGGACAATGCCCTGCACCCCACGAGACATCCCCCTTTTACTCGTACTGATCTGCGCTTGCTGGGATCCCTGATTATCTGCATCCCGAGTACTCCCCCCCCACTTCCCAGAAGCTCCTGCAAGAGCTGGACACGGGAGAGGGGCATCCCCTCCATTACCGACAGCCCTTTGCGGCAGCCCCTGCCCCTCCTTTCACCCTGATTGCAGTTGTTACCCACATTGGGCCTCCCCAGAGTTCCTGCTTCTGGAAAATCCCAGTATTGTGGGGTGGAGGGGTCCCTCTAGGCAGCAGGTGGGGGGAAGATTGTCATTGAGGGTCCCCTGCACATCTCTGAGTCCCCCCGTGCCATGGGGATCTTTCCTATCCTAGTGCTCAGGGACCACCAGGGAAGGGGGATGGAGGGCAGGTGCCTTTATTCCTCAGACTTGTGACAGGCTTCTGCTCTGTACTGTAGACCCTGTACACCCGGCATCATGACGCAGTTCTTGCCTCCCAATCTCCTGGCCCTCTTTGCTCCTCGAGACCCAATCCCCTACTTACCCCCCCTGGAAAAGCTGCCTCATGAGAAACACCACAATCAGCCCTACTGTGGCATCGCCCCCTACATCCGGGAGTTTGAGGTGAGTAAACACCATCCCCCCCACCCCAGGACCAGGGAGGGGTACATGAGCCTAGGGCAGTGTCAGGAATCCCCAGCCAAGGGCCCAGGGACAACAAGGGGTCTAGGCTTCCTTGTGGGGTTTTCCCCCTCTGGAATGAGTCCTGTGCTTGGGGAAAAAAAGAAACCAACATAACTGTGTAGGGAGTTGATGTCTAGCATCGGTAGAGTCAGATCACTTGTTTACTTCTGAAGAATTCAGCTCAGCTGTCCCATTCCACCTCTGTGGTGTTTGGCAGGCTGCTTGTTTTAACTTCTCTGGGTTCTTCATTTGTGGAGTAAGGAGGCTCGGCTTTAAACGTGAGATCCTCTGTGATTGCTGAGCCCCCGTTGGTAGTGATATTTGAAAGATTTGAGGAAATGCCGCAAGTTCATGCCAAGGAGTTTTGTAGGACTAGTGAAGGGCAGAGGATGGCATCTGAGAGCTAGGTGCCAAGGGGACTGACTTTTGTTCACAGCTCTGAAATGTGATCAGAGGGATGGTTAGGAAACATCTGGGACCACTGGCTTAGCTTGCTTTTGTCAAGGACAGACCGCCAAACGCCCTTTTCTCTTAGTTACAGCATTAATAGTGTGGTGGTTCGGAGAATGCTATGGCTGTAGTTCACTTAGATTTCATCAAAGTGTTTGATGAGAGTCTCTTCTGTTATTCTCCTGGAAAATACGGCAAGAGGTGGTCTTGAAATGAATGCACCAGCCCCCAGAGGTAGTTGAGAGGAATTCTTTTTGATCTTGGAAGGAGGCCTGAAGTAGGAGCCCCTTGGAGAGTGCTCCTAGCGTCTTCACCAGTGAGGGGTTCCTGTCATATTGTAGTGCATCGCTAACTGTATTTACAGGTGACAAAGAGCTAGGGGGTAAGGAACACATCAGGAGAAGGAATGAAGGACCAGAAGCATTTTGATGGGCTAGGGTGTTGGGCTGGCTAAAATAAGATGAAGTGTCATGGGGACAAGCACCAGGTTTCGAATTGGCTTTCAGATGCGCAAGCTGTGAGGGAAATGTTGTGGAAAACACCACTTGGGTGGTGTGAGGTACCGTAGGTCCCCACCCCCACCCCCAGTGTGGCGTGGTGGCCAAGTTTTGGGCCCTGGTAGGAGGCCCCGGGTCAGCCATTGAGTCAGGTGATTCAGGTTGCCTTGTCCTCAGTCCAAGTTTGTGCTCAGGGAGGATGTTCCTCCTTGAGAAGTGAAGATTCAGGGACATGGTGGGTTTCTTTAGGAATGTGGGCTCCCGTCCTCATGCAGAAGGAAATGCGTTGTTGGTGTTCAAAGGGCAGAACCCCAAGAACTGGGTCAAAACAAAAGTGAGGCCTCTGGAGGCTCACCAGGGGATGGTTAGTGGACCCCACTTAAAGCAGAGGCTGAAGAGCTGCTTGGATGCTGTTGTCACGGGCATCCTGATTGCCGAGATCCCTTCCTAATAGTCACTAGGATTTCTGATGCACTCTAGGATTTGCACACTGCTTTGCAAAATTAACTCATTTGATCTTCAAAACAACTGAGGGAGGTGGGTGGTCTTATTCCTGTTTGACAGATGAAGAAACAAGGCAGGAAGAGGTTAAGTGACTTGCCCAGGGTCATACAGCTGGTGTCTGATGCCAGACTTGAATTTACATTTTCTTGACTCCAGGTCTAGCCGTCTTCCACTAGGATGCTCCGTGATTGAAAGTAGAGGGTAGAATGTTAAAGCTGGTAGGAACCTTAGAATACTAGTCTGGCAGGCTTGCTTCACAGCTGAGCAAAGTGGGGGCAAGAGAGGTAAAGCGAGGTGAGTGGTGCTAAGCCACCACACACATACACTCAGGGAAGGGTGTTTGGGAATAGGGTGGTAACAAAGGGAACTTCCTCAGTAAATCTTTGTGGTGTCTCAATTTAGGCCTGCTACCTCTTGACCCCTTTTGTTGTCCTCAGGACCCCCGTGATGCCCCTCCTCCAACCCGAGCAGAGACGAGGGAGGAGAGGATGGAAAGAAAGGTATGTGACTGTTTGAACCTGGCGGGTAGCAGAAAGAGGAAGGAAGGAAGGAAACACAGGTTCTTCCTCCTGGAAGAGGGCCCCTTGTGGGGCCTCAGAGGGAAAGGTTGGGGTCTGTGTGAGGCAGAGGTCACGCCCAGCTGGGGGCCAGAAAAGGCTTCTGGGTCGGTCTTGGAGCCGAGCCGAGCCAAGCGAGGCCTTAGAGAATGGACAGCAGAGGAGGAAGGTCTGTGTTAAGGGGCCAGCTGGAGGAGGGAGGCTCACACCAGATGATGGAGTCTTGATGGGAGGGGGGGCATCAGGGATCTTCGGGGTCAAAAGAAGAGCTTTAGAAGAGGGCAGGTTTAAAGAAGACCACCGAGAGATCCAGGATGAGGAGGAAAGAGGAGACATCTGGCAGGGGACCAAGGGCCGAGGCGTGGCCCTGCTGCTGAGAGGACACCAGGTCATCCCCCTCCATGCCTGTTTCTTTTTCCCTTCCCACAGAGGCGGGAAAAGATTGAGCGGCGACAGCAGGAGGTGGAGACAGAGCTGAAAATGTGTACGTCAAAAGTCCCTGGCTCTTGGCCCCCCCATCCTCCAGTGTTCGCTCCTTTCTCTCGTCCGTGCCCACCCTGTCACATCATGCAGGATCCTGCTTCTCGTTGGGCCCTCGGGCTGGGGCGAAGCCTTCTCCTCAGCTCCGGCCGCTGACGTTTGACCCAAACAAAACCCAAAGCGCATCCTTCAGGAATCTATTTTCTGTCCCAGTCCCGTTCTCCTCTGTCATTCTCGGCCTGCACTCTAATGCTCTCTCTTTCTGCCTCACAGGGGACCCTCACAATGACCCCAATGCTCAGGGCGATGCTTTCAAAACTCTATTTGTGGCCCGAGTGGTGAGTGCCAACCTCTCCTACTTGTTGACAGGTGGGCGGGCAACGGATGGCCGGCTGGGTCTGGAATCGGGAGGACCTGACAGTTCTGGCTCCGTGGCCCGGGCAAGGCACTACGCTCCTTGCCTGCCTTAGTTTTTTCATCTGTAACATGGGATAATTACAGCACTAGAGACTGGAAATACTTTACACGTAAATGCTGCCTGTTCTTCTTCTTGTCGGGGCCATGGGAGTGTGGGGAAAGAAGCGAGTACGCTTTGGTGGCGCGGCCTAACTTTTTGTCTTTCGTAGAACTATGACACGACAGAATCGAAACTCCGGAGAGAGTTCGAGGTGTATGGTCCCATCAAGAGGGTGAGTGGCCTGTGAGTGGGGGCTGGGGTGTGGGCTTCTAGCAGGGCGCTGACCCTCGTCGCCACTCGTGTGTGCAGATCCACATGGTCTACAGCAAGCGGTCAGGGAAGCCCCGGGGCTACGCCTTCATCGAGTACGAGCACGAACGGGACATGCACTGTGAGTGTCTCCCTCCTTGTCACCTCCTTCCCGTCCCTGCCCTTCCGTACCCCCCTCACTTCCTCACATCAACACTCATTCCTTATTTTTCCTCTGTCTCTTATATATCTTTTTTTATATATATTTTAAAAAAACCAAAACTCCCCTCAACGTGTGTGTGTGTGCGCCCGGGGGGCCGGGAGAGGTAAGTGCCACACGTTGACTCTCAGAGGGATGGAGGTAGCCCGGTGGCGGGACTGGGTGAAGGCCGGAGGGGAGGGGAGGGGGCTCGGCTGGGGGGCCGGAGGGGCTTTGGGGGCCGGGCTTGGAGCCCTGGCCTGCCTTGCCTTCTCTGCCTCACCTCCCTGTGGCCTTGGCGGGGAGCCCTCGGTCGCCCCCCCCCCTCCCCCCCCCCCCCCCCCCCCCTCCCCTGCCCCCCAGCAGGGATGCCTTGGGTGGGCGGGGGCCACGCTCAGTGGCCGTGTCTCTGGGTTTTGTCTGTGTCTCCTCGATTTCGGCCTGACGTGGTTTAAAAGCCCCCAAAGGGAGATTTGTCCTGTGGGGGTGGTGGTGAGGGGGTGTGGCGTGTGGAGGGGCCGGCGTATTAATTATATGTTCTTATTATTGTCACTGCAGCCACCACGCAGCTGGCTTGCAGCTGATGCTAACGCTCCCCTTACAACATCTCATTTTATGGTTGGTATAAGGGTTTGTATCATGGGTAAGATCACTCGCCACAGCACACCAGCCTAGCTTAGTCAGGCAGCTTAGGAACAGAAAGGCCCCCCTCCCTGGCCCCCTCCTCTGACCCCATTCCCCAGCCCCCTGAACTCCTGGCCCCACTCCCCCCTCCCCCTGGCCTCCAGTTGCCCAATTGTTGGGCAGGGGCAGAGGAGGCTGGAGGAGGGGGGGGGAGCAGGGAAAAGGCAAACTTCCCATGGAAGGGCCTTGGGGGAAGGGCCTTCTTACCCTTCCCCTCCCTCTTTCATCCTCTCCAGGCTCCTGCTCTGCCTCTCTGGAGGTCAGGAGGCAGGGTGAGCCAGGGCAGTGTTTCCAAGCATCTCTCCTGCTAGGGGCTGGGCCTATGCCAACCTCACAGGCTCTAGAGATGCTGTTTTTAGGGGTGGTGGGAATGGCTGTCTGGGAGTGAGGCAGGCTACTGCCCCCTCCCTGCCCAGGAAGAACAGAGGTCGTGGGTCTAGGGGGCTTCTTTTGGGGTACAGGCTGAGCCTTCCCTTGCTGCCCCACTCCCTCCTGGGCCTAGGGCCTTGGGTGCATAGCATTCTGCCCCTGCACGGAATTGGGGGGAGGCCAACAGGTCAGTTGTGTTGTGACCTTCAATTCAACTCCTGTCCCCTTGTGGAATTTGAGAGAGCGAGAGAGAGAGAGAGAGAGAGACAGATGCTGAGTAAATGGCATAGATACACATCTCCCTTTGTTTTCGCTGTCTCCCCTGGTCTGGGCTTTTCTGGGTTCTTGTGCGCTGAGCTAGACTTGGGTCCTTGGGGCTTCTGAGGAGAGGATGTCCTGAGTTCCTGCTCCGTCCCTAGTCGGGGGCCAGGTGTCCCTTTCTTCTCCCCAGAGCCATGTTAGCCACTGTCTAGATCCTTTTTTCCCCTCCCCCCTTCCTAGCACCCTAGTTTGGGGGGGCCTTGTGCTAATATCCTGTGTAGGAGACAGACTGCCTGGTTTTGTTGTGATTTTGGGGGTAGAGATGGGGCTTGGCAAGTTTTTGAAGTCCAGTCTCCGGGCCTTTTGCTCTGGATGACTTTCTAAAATTCCTCCCTGCTCCCCTCAGAAATTCTCCCTCTCTAGCGAGTCACCCTCGGGGCCATCCCTGCCTCCCCCTGTCTCCAGGTGGTGAGGTGTGCTTGACATACTCATAGCTGACACTGCTTCTCTGCCCCCCATTCCACCCTTGTAGCATAGCTGCCCTGGTGGGTGGGGGGTGGCAAGGGGGGACCATGCGCGCGCTAAGGGTGCAGGTAAGCATGGGGGCTCCAGGTAAGCTGCCCTGTGTCCCCCCCCCGGGAAGCCTCCTCCTCGCCAGGCCCCTCAGGAGGACCGAGCCCCCCCCATCCCGCTCGGTTTGGTCGGACACTCGCAAAGCCGGCATTGGTAAATTGCACCTTTTCTCTTCCTCTGTTGTTATTTTTGGGGGTTGGGGGGTGGGGGAGGGGTAGGGAAGCTAGTGGGGGGTGGGTGGCTGGCTGGTCAGGGAGGGACCAGAATGGGGCACCTTGGAGCTGCCCTTTCCCCATGCCGCTTGTGGCAGCAGATGCCCACTTGGAAGGGAGTGGTGAGGTTTGGGAGCCAGAAACCTGGTTCCATGCCAGGGGGTGGGATTGTTAAGAGGCTTGAGGGCCACCAGGTAAGGCAGGGTGGAATCGCATCCATCGCACGTCTTCCCCTCCCACCTCCCATCTGGGAGGGGCCCAGACCAGGGCCCCCTCAGTCCCCAGAGCCCATAGCTCTCCTCTTTGGCCCCAGCTGCCTTTCCACGCTCTGGACTTCCTCCCCTCCTCTTCTCACTGTTGGCTCTGGTCTCTGTTCCCTCCTGACAGACTGATTGCTGTAACTGGGGGAAAAGGAGGGGCGGTGCTGAGCTGGGCATCTCGCCCTTGCTGCCTGCTGCAGGTTGCATGTCAGGGACCTGTCTCTGTGGCTCGGGCGGGCCCAGTCGTGGCCTCGGCCCCCATCCCCGAAGAGACCAGCACTCATTTAACTTTTTTTCCTTTGCAGCAGCGTTTCTTGGCAGGGCCGGGAGGGGGCTGCTCCGTCGTGGGGATAGGGGGAGATGGGCAGGGGATGGGCACACTTGCCCCCACCCCGGTGAGGATTGGGGGTGGGTGGAAGGAAGGGGATCCGATGGAGCAGGCCCTTCCACCCCAGGGATTGGGGGCTGGGTGGATGGAGATGTCTGGCTGTCAAGTTGCCTGGCTCGCTGGTAGGCGTGTGTTTTGTGTGTGTGTGTGTGTGTGCGTGTGCGTGTGTATGTGTGTGCGTGTGTGTGTGTGCGTGCGCGCCTTGGTTGGGGAGGACAGAAGGGATGCCAGGGTCTCAGGCCTGGTCCTGATAAGAGGCTCCCCTCCCCCCGGGGACCCGTCTCTGCCCCCTCCTCTGTTACAGCGGCTTACAAACATGCAGACGGCAAGAAGATCGATGGTAGGCGGGTGCTGGTTGATGTGGAGAGAGGCCGTACCGTGAAGGGCTGGAGGCCTCGCAGGCTTGGTGAGTGGGCAGGCTTCCTCAGGCCACGGGGTTGTCAGCGTTGGGGCTGTGCCTCTCCCGTACGCCTTCTGTCTGGGTGGGTGGCCGTGGGTCGGTCCCCGGGCACTGTGGTCTGTGCTGTTCTTCCCCGAGTCATGCCCTCATGTGCGTGTGCGCACGTCTGTCTCCTCAGGGGGCGGCCTTGGGGGCACCAGGCGAGGGGGGGCCGATGTCAACATCCGGCACTCGGGCCGCGACGATACTTCGCGTTACGATGAGAGGTGAGGGAGTTTTTGAGCTGGCGGAGCCTGGCTTTCCTTGTGAGCGTCCACATCTTCTTCTTTGGGGCCCTGGGAAAGGAGTGACCGTTCTTAGGCTCGTTTCTGCTTTGTCTCTCTTGGCCTTGTCCTCCAAGGGACCGGGACCGGGAACGTGAGCGGGAGCGCCGCGAGCGAAGCCGCGAGCGAGACAAGGAGCGGGACCGTCGGCGTTCGAGGTCCCGGGACCGGCGACGGCGCTCCAGAAGCCGGGAGAAGGAGGAGCGGAGACGCTCGCGAGAGAGAAGTAAGGACAAGGACCGCGAGCGGAAGCGCCGCAGCAGTCGCAGTCGAGAGCGGGCTCGGAGAGAGCGCGAGCGCAAGGAGGAGCCTCGGGGCGGGGAGGGCCCTGAGCCCCCCGAGGCGGGCGATGCGCCCCCTGATGATGGCCCCCTGGGGGAGCCTGGCCCCGATGGACCCGATGCCCCGGAGGAGAAGGGCCGGGATCGGGACCGCGACCGACGCCGCAGCCACCGGGGGGAGAGGGAGCGGCGGCGGGACCGGGATAGAGATCGCGAGCACAAGCGAGGTGACCGGGGTGAAAGGCGGGACGAGGCCCCCCGTGGTGGGGGTGGCGGCGGCGGTGGCGGCGGCGGTCAGGACAACGGGCTCGAAGGGCTCGGGGCTGATGGGCGGGACCTCTATCTGGAGGCCGATGCTGGCGACGGCTATCTGGCTCCCGAGAATGGCTACCTGATGGAGCCGGCGCCAGAGTGAGCGAGACAGACAGCGGTGACCACCATCCCTCCCCCCAAAGAAAAATTTACAAAAGACCACCACCCCTTTCTCTCCCAATCACGTGAATGTGTGTCTGCCCCTGTCCCCCCCAAGGCATCCTCTGTCCAGACCCTTCTGATTATTCAATAAAATGGATTTCCTGCGGAGGTTGCTCGGGTGGTATTTTGGAGGAGCTCTTTTCCCCCATCTGACCCTTGGGCACAAGCCTGGACTGTGACTCAGAGGCCTCGGCTTGGAGTCTTCGCGTAGGATCTTGGTCAGATCTCCAAGTCATTCAGCTTGTGTGGGTTGGTAACAGGAGCAGGATGAGGTGAGGCCCTGCTCCCCGAGGGCTCTTCTGGCTCGCCCGAGCCGGGCTGGGTGGGGTGGGGGGCATGGCGACTGTGCTGCCACCTCCTGGACCTGGACGGGGTGGCGGGGACTTAGCTTCAGAACGATTCATGTGAAAAGGGAATCTTCAGAAAGGGGAAGAGGAGGGGAGGAAGTTGGAAAAGACAATGGTCTTCACTTAGATTAAAGGGATTGTTGCTGAACATTTAGAAAAGGAAGCAGGGCGTGCCAGACCAGCTTCCTTCAGTTGTTTGGGGGTTTTTTGTTTTTGTTTTTTTGTTTGTTTTAATAGATGGCAAGTCTGGGGAATGCTATTGATGTAGCCTAAGTATTAGCTAGGAAAACAGAGTGTTTGTCAGTCACGCAGTAAGTCCTTGTGACAAGATGGGGAAGCAAGGACTGGATGATGGTAGAATTCAATCCGTTTAGAGATGGTTTTATGGCAGAGCTCAGCAAACCAGTCACCAGTAGTTTGATGTCAATGTGGGAGGTCTCCAGTGTGATGCCCCTGGGATCTGTATGTGGCCTTGTGCTGTTTAATATTTTTTTAAATAAAATTTTATTGATATGTTTGGTTTTTAACATTGCCTAAATTTCTCCTTGTATCCCCTGCACCCCCCGTCCCCTCGAGAGCTTTCTCATGCAACAACGAATGTACACAATCAGCAAAACCTAGCTATCCATTAAAGAAATGTGAAGATACAAGTAATATTCCACACCTTCTTCCAGAAGTGTCTTCTTATATCTCTTTGGGGCCATGCTCGTTCTTTGTAGTTGTGCAACATACGTGTTCAGCTCAACGTTTTTATCAATGACTTGCACGAGGCGGAAAAAGCATTCTTATCCAGTTATCAAATGGCGCCAAGCTGGAAAGGGATGGCTTCACATGTTGAGTGGGACTACCTTGGGATAGCCAAGGAATCCTGCCTAATTCTGGGATTCGTTAAGGGTCTGGAATGAGGAAGACAGAAATAACCCTGACATCTCTGGTTCGGGCATCTGGTGTGTTGTGTTTGTTTCTGGTCCCCGTGGTGGAAGAAGGACTGTGAAAAAAAAGTTGAGCCAAGTGGCAGGAAAGGGGCTTAAGACGGGGCCAGCTGAGGAATTGCTTTCATTCCCTGAGGGCAAATCTGGGAGCAGTGGGCGTGAGGTGGCCTCCCCTCCTGGTCACTGAGGACCTTCCAGCTCTGAAGTCATGTCTGACCTGAGGGGAGGTCACTCTTGATGGGCACACTGGAAGTCAGTGTGTCATGGTGGGTGGGGTGGAATGTGGCATCCCAAAGAGCTAGAGAATGGGAAGAGTCTGAGAGGGAGACCAGACCTTGGGTGTTCTCCAGCCCAGCCCCTCTATAGATGGCTTCACCTAGTGGCTAGAGGACCACTGGTTGCATGTCACAGGGGGTTCTTTCTCAGGGGTTAGGCTAGACTCTCAGATCTCTTTTTAGGCAAGCCTCTGGGAACAATTCCTCACACCCTTGGTCTTCCCCCCACCGTGGTGCTGTCACTGTCCCCTGCAGAAGTTCAGAATTGGAAGGGCCCAAAGCCACCGCTCGAGAGCCGCCAGTGGGACTGGGGGAGATGGGGGACCACTGCCTCCAGAGGTGATCCCGTGTTAGGCTCTTCTCGGTAGGTTAGGATGACCATGCTTCTTGACCACACACTTCCAGCCTCCGCAGGCACAATGAAGCTAATCTCTTCCTCTAGCGGCCCTTCAGATATCTGAAGACAGATGGCACAGCTCCCGTCTCCCTTCACCCAGTATTAGGACCCCACCTGACTCTGCTCTTGGAGGTTTTCCAGGACGAAGGACGCCTGGATTACTCTGTGCTTGTGCCTGGACGCTCGCCAAACTCCAGATTTTTAAGGAAAAGTTCCTGGTGCCAGTCATCCCTGTCCCGCCTGTGTGTGTGAAGTGGGTATTTTTTAACTCGGGTATAAGATTTTAAGTATTGCAGCCTGCCAAGATCCCCTTTGAATCTTGACTCAACATGTTGTCTCCCTCCAGGTGTTTTGCCAGCTGCAGATTCGTTAAGCAAGCCTTCATGTTGACAAAGGTGGCGGGTCTTGGGTTTCCTACTCGGGCAGCTGGTGTCTGCCCTTGGGAAGAGGCAAGGTGTCTTGCTGCCCACGGCGGGAGCTCGAGAAGAGAAGGGGCCGTCTTGTGCTGTTCGTTTATATTTGGGTTTGTTGCTTCCCAAAGTAACGTACAGTCTCATCTTTGAAGCCAAAGAATTTTTATTAGGAAAAGAAAATAGAAGCTTTCAGCTGAACAGCCCACGGGATATTGGGAAGTTTGCCACTACAAATGCGGGCTCTAGTAAGAGGTGTGCCGCCTGCATGTGGTGGTGAAAGGAGCACACGAGGAGGGTGATCTTGTCATTCTCGGGGAGAATTCTGCGTAGTTGTCCCAGCTGGACTGGTTGAGATTTGGGTTGCTTGCCCTTGCTGTCTGGCCTGCTTCAGGCCATGGCAGGGCCCTGGCGCTGCTTGGAGACGTCACGGTTTGGCCAGTGGTCGCTTGTGTGGATCCTGCAGTATGTCTGGGGCAGGACTTCTCTCTTGGTCAGGAAGACTGTCAGAGAGTGGGCGAAAAGAGCTGAGTGTGGGACACACCCAAATGGATCTCCCACGCGGAGAGTTTGGTCAGGATGGTCACTCAGAGAAAGGGGCAGACAAGGAGGGAAGTGAGGGGGGAGGGCGGACATAGGACTCCATGTTGTAGATCCTTGGTTATGGCTGGGAGAATCCCTCCTGATGGGGTGTGGCAGCTTGTGCAGGATGACCCAGGGAGCAGAAAACGGGGCCTTCCGAGCCACTCCTCATCGGGCAGCCCTGACTCAGATATTCAAATGCTTCTGCATTCTCAACAGTTTGTGTCTTGCCTTCAGTGATGCAGCTCACGCCCATCTGTGCCTGACCTGACCATTCCGTTCCCCAATTAGCCATCTCCTGCCTTAAATTTGCCGTCAGGGGTCAGTCTTCCGGGGAGCCAGAGGAGAGACGGGAAAACACCCGTCCTCCTCCTTGAAGAGGTGAGGGATTATGGACCTCAGGCTTGGCCATTGGGTTGGTGAGGTTGACTGGGCTATTTTTTTCTCTGTTATTCTGGGGGCACGGGTCATTGGCTGAGGAGGCGAGACGTATTGGGAAACAGATGGCTGTAGAAACAAAAGGCATGAATACTGCTTTTTTTTTAAATTTAGTTTTCAACACTCACTTCCATAAGATTTTGAGTTTTAAATTTTTCTCCCCCTCCTTTTCCTCCCCGCCCAGACGGCGTGCAGTCTGATACAGGTTCTACTTATACATTCATATTAAGCATATTTTCCCATTAGTTATGATGTAAAGAACAATTAGAACTAATGAGAGGAACGATGAGAATGAAGCAATAAAACGAAACAACAGAGGAAAAGGAGAGCAAATAGTCTGCTTCGCTCTGCATTCAGACCCCATAGCTCTCTCTCTGGATGTGGATAGCATTTTCTGGAGATGTCTCAGATCTTCACATTGCCGAGAGGAGCCAAGTCTAACAAAGTCAGTCATGGAACAGTAGGGCTGTTACTATGTACAATGTTCTCCTGGTTCTGCTCATTTTACTCTGAACACTGCTTTTTTAAAAAGCCCATTCTGGGGGCAGCTAGGTGGCGCAGTGGATAGAGCACCGGGCCTGGAGTCAGGACCTGAGTTCAAATCCGGCCTCAGACACATAACACTTTCTAGCTGTGTGACTGTGGGTAAGTCACTTAACCCTATTGCCTAGGCAAAAAAACAAAAAACAAAACACACACAAAAACAAAAACAGAAAAAAAAAAGCCATTCTGGAGGACGCTATCCTCTGATCTGTAACCTGAAGAAGGAAACAGAGGGCAGCCAGGAACAACTTCCCTCTCAGTCCACCTGGACACCCTTAACGTAGTTCCCTCTGTTCCTCTACTGATAATGGCCATCTTCTGCTCCTGAGTGGGAGAAGGGAAAAATCCTCCCACCCTTCCTGTTGGACCACAAGTCTGAGGGGTAAAGGACAGAAAAAACGAAAGCAACACACCATCTCCTTCTTTGCTTTTATTTTATTTTTAAATTAAAATTTATTTTCAAAGGAAGATCTCTCTCTCTCCCTCTGTCTCTCTGTCTCTCTGTCTCTCTCTCTCTCTCTCTGTCCTCCCACCCCCACCTCACCATTGGGAAAGCAAGAAAAACAAAGCCTCTCACAAAAATGTATAGTCAAACAAAATAAATTCCCACGTCGGCCATTGTCTGTCTATCTGTCTAATTTTAACTCTCACAGCTTGCTTCTTTTGGACTATGGGGAAAAGCAGCTTCTTCTGATCATCCTCCAAGAGTGGTTTCTTACCCTCTTGCAGGCAGCCCACGTCCCTGGAGATCAATGAGAGGCATTCCTTGTGGTCTCCCAGCCAAGGACCAGGGTGCGTGTATGTGACTGTCCTTGGTCAAAGTACGCTCTTGTCATTCCACCAAATTGAGAGATCCAAGAGAGGTCAGGAGTCACCCTGATCATCCCCGCCCCCCCCCCCCAGCCCTTACATGTAGGATGAACATGTGGGTGCAGGGGCAAGTCAAGGTTGACTTCGAGGTTGTGCACCTAGATGAGTAGTGGTATTGCCAACAGAAATAGAAGGAGAAGGGATGGGTTTGGAGCCAGAGTCTGATTTGGAGTAAGTTGAGTTTGAGGCACCAGTGGGACAATCCAGGTTGTCCAAGAAATTCATAAACCAGGACTGGAGTTAGGAGAGAAATATGAGCTGAAGACATAGATTTGAAAATCATCTTCATTGAGATGAACATGGAAGCCAATGAGAGCCCTAAGCGTTCCATAAAGTGTCAAGAAGGGAGAGGAGAAGGCCCAGGATGGAGCCTTTGAGAGATGTCCACACTAACAGGTGGAAACTGGAGAATGACCTGGCAAAGGAGTTGGGAAAGAAGCCCTTCGAAAGGTAGGAGAACCGAGAAAGTGGTGTGTTGGGCGTCATGGGAGGAGAGAGTGTCCAGGAGCAGAGACCAGTCAACAGCTGTCAAGCAGAAAAGGGACTGGGAAAAAGCCATTAAGAGATCATTGGTATCTCCTCCTGGAGAGTGGGTTCTGCAGTTGTGCATCCTTTGTTTTCAAAGAGGACCAATGACGTCATGGGTGATGTCTTGATTTGCTCATGAATTAGATTTAAGCCAGGCAGGGCCGGGCAAAGTCATCGGCTTCACTCTTTCTTCCAGAATCATCAAAGTCCAGAGACAGGACAAGAGTCAGGATGATGTGGATAGCCCAGGTTGCAGCGGATGACCTCGTCATGGCGTTTTCACTGTCTGACCAAGCTCTAAGCGCTCTGCGGTGCCTGCTTCAGCCAGCTTCATGGCCTGGGGAGCAGACTGTTCTCATCTGCCCATTGCACTGGGGGGAAGTCTTCACACGCTTGGGGTAGACTTCCCCCACCAATGGGTTTGAAGTCTATCTGCTTTGGCCTGTCTATGAGACAGTACTGCACATACCACAGCTTCTTTCTTGGAGCCGTGGATGAGGGCTGGGTGACAGGTGGACACTAAAGGTGGATGAAGAGCCCTGAGAAGGGCTCAGCAGACCTCCCACCAGCGGTGGTAGTGCTCCCTAATCAGCCCATACACAGTGAAGTTATGGAGCAGAAGCCGTATGGTGAGGGATTAAGAAGTGAGTAGGTAGGGTGTAGACAGCACTTTCTAGGGTTTTCCCTGTCGAAGGCAGAAGAATGCCAGGTGAAACAAGCCAGTTCTCGAGTTAGTTGTCTGGGGCCTCTCAAGCGGAGGCAGCTGGAGGTTCTCCCTGTTTATTTTGGTTACCAGGTGTCGTCACCGTTTGGGGGCAGAGCCACTGGAAACAACACTGGGGTTGAATCGTTACGTCCTCATGTCACCACAGTCCTGCCCCTCTGATCTGTCTTTTTTTCCCTCAGGGAGAGAAAGCTACCCTTCGTTCCGGGGAGACATGGGTCTGAGTCCCACTTCTGACGTGCTGGTGGACAGCGTGACCTGTGACCATTACTCCACCTCTCGTTGCTTTCGGTTGAGGGAGTCCAGTCCCGACTGGCCCCTGGTTGTACTTGGCATTTACCCCCAGTCCTCACTCATCCTGAGTTTCATTACTTCTGGCACTATCTTAACAAACCTTAACAAAATGATATTTTATTTCTTCCTAGTTGCCTGTCCTTCCTTTTGCTTCAGTATTGCAACTAATTGGTTTCTACTTTCAGTCTCTTCCTTCTTCAATTCATCCTCCCCAGAGATGCTGAGTTAGTATCTCTAAAGTTCAGGTCTGAGGAGCATTTCCCCGCTCAGGAGACTTTTGGGGGATCCCCTTGCCTTAGGATGGATAGAAAACATACTTTTCCGTCGCGTGAAGCCTTTCACTGCCTGGCTCCAGCCTGTCCTCACACCCTTATTTCCAATTACTCCCCCTCACTCATTCTGTGCAGACCACGCTGACTGGCCCTTTTGTCATCCCCTGTGCCAGATCTGACTTCCCCCGAAAGCTGTTTCAGACCTTCTAGATTCTCCCATACATCCCCCCTCTCTGAGCTCTTACTGAATGCTGGGAAGATGGCAGCCATTTAGTGTGAATTTGCTCTTCTCCCTTTCTCCTCGTGTCAGACCCCCGTGATCGCCCACTCTGATCCTCCACTCTCTCCTCCTTCAGGCCTTCTCCTTCCTCATCCATCCCAGCAGGTCTCTCTCTAATCGTCCTACCTTTCCCTCTCTCCTGCGTCCTTCCCTGCTGCCTTCAAATGGGCCCAAGTCTCTTTCCCATCCTTCAACATTTACTAGACCCTACCAGCTCCTCAGGCTGTCCAACAGCTGGTCTCTCTTTCTCTGCCATATTCCTAGAACAAGTCGTCTGTGTATCAGTATCTCCCTTTTCCCTCCTCTCACCCCACCTTCACCCTTTGCAATCTAACCTTCACTTTCATCTCTCAGACAAAATACTAATTCTGATTTTTTCTTTGAAAAATCTGTCTGATGGTGCATAGTTGATTCACCAATGACTTCCACATTGGCAAAAAATCATTTCCTGAATGTTAAAATATAATCATTTTCCCCTTTTGCTATTAGGTAGCACAGTACCCAGAGTGCTGGGCCTGGAGTCAGGAAGACTTCGGTTCATATCTGGCCTCACATGCTTACTAACTGTGTGACCTTGGGCCTCCATTTCTGTGGGAGCAGAGGTTCTCCAAAGCCTTTTGGTAATGGATAGCAATCCTGGCAGGGTCACAGTCACGTTTTACCTCTCCGTGCCTTCCGGTCAGTGGTGATCAGGGACCCTCCCTTTGCCTTCCCCAAACAGGCAGTCTCCCTCTTTCTCCAGTGCTCCTGACAGGCTGCAGCCTGAGCAGGGAGAGGAGGAGAGAGGGAGAGGGTCACTTCAGAAAAGCACAAAGGGCCTGCCTTTATGGTATTTCCGTTGCTCGTTCTCATAGTAAGATCTAGAAAATGCAGAGAGTGGGTGGGGGAGACAAATACTTATGGACTAGAGCAGACCCACCCCCCCCCCCCATTAGAAAATAAGTAAACTCTTTGAGGGCAGAAAATACTTTTTTTGGTGTCCCCATCCCCAGGCATAGTGGCTTCTACAGAGTAGACAATGAAGGCTCCTTGAAATTCTTGTCGTGCACTCCTGAAATCTTTATTCATTCATTCATTTATTTGTTCATTCATTCATGCTATCACTCACTCATTTGTTTGTTTGTTTAATGGGCACCAGACTGTTTTTAGAAAACCCCCTCTATTCTCCTTATCAACATCACTTCTATTTCTATCTTCTGTATTTTATTCTTGAGAGTTTTCCATTCTGATTTCCTTTGCAGAATCTTAATCCGTGGGGATCCTTACCCATTTCCTCTTCTGTATTCTGTCTTTCCCCCAATCTGGAAGGAGAATTTAAGGACCTTGGGGAGGGACTGTTTTCTGTTTGAATTTCATATTCCAAGCACCTAGTAGTAGAGCGTCCTGCTTAATATTTTCTTGGCTTCTTTTCTCTCTTATAAATTCTCAGAAGTCAGGCAGTCCGTGTTGGTAAGAATGATATCCAGGGCAAATAGCTCTCATTGCTTCCTCCACTTTTTGAAGGATTCACTTGTTATTAAGACAAGACAAGAAAATATTAGCTGATCTATGAGAGAGAGAGAGAGAGAGAGGAGAGAGAGAGAGAGAGAGAAGAGAAGAGAGAGAGAGAAAGAGAGAGAAAGAGATTTAGCAGGTGTCCAGATAACCGAAGTGTCTTATCACCATGATATCATGCCTCCATGCCAGGCTTTGGAACCATTTCCTGGGCTCTATCTATTTACTCTTGCTCTAAGTGTTTGGTTTGTGGTACACTCTGAAGATAATATTACTTCTCCTCCTCCTGATGACCTTCGCCCCTTCTCGGCTATACCCCCTGCCCCGCTTCTGGTTTCTGGAATTCTTTAGATTGTAAGCTCATTGAAGGCAGGGATTACACATACACACACACACACATTTTTAATGTGTCCCAGAAATTAGCCCATTGCTCGGCATATCATAGACCCTTCGTAAGTGTTGATTAGACTGGGTGTGTATCTGCTCACTGGTCAGTGCTGCTCCACCATCTACCCAGTTCTTTTTGAACAAGGTAGGCTATTCCAGGACCTTAGGTCAGCCTCGGCCTTATCCCACCAATGTGGTGGTAACTGGTAACGAAGAAATCAAATTTTCCCTACCCTCATTAGGAATCATTAGTTCATTTTGCTTCCTGCCCATATCTTGTGCACTTAGGAGAAGTCACCCCGGACCATGGGCTTCACTCGTTGCTGATCCCTTTCTTAGAGTTTGTCTGCTGGATGTATCCGTTGCTGTTCCTGCCACACCAGGAGTGTAGGTATAAGCTGAGGGACAGGTGTTTCCATCTTTTGTCTTCTTTGCCAAGTCGTGCGACATGAGAGGAAACTTGAGAACTGTGATTTGGAGGAACCTTTGACGTGGTTGCTAAGAGTGTGCAGGCCTCTTTCCTATAACTGCTTGTTCACACCCTTTGATATGACTTGCTGATGATCAGTTGACACTGACTGGGCAGGGAAAGCCCCAAGCCCTAAGAACAGCCCAATTCTGCCTCCAACCCCAGACCCTACAACAATCAAGCATTCTAGGAAGCAAGCCCAGCGGAGATGCAACATGGCTGTGGCTTCTGTGGGTGCAGCCCCAGCTCCCAAAGACCCGAGAAAGGACCTTCTCTCCACAAAGGCCTTGATATTGTCAAATGATTCGGCGTTATCAGTAGAAATGACAGCAAAGATGCGTATTACTATCCGCTTCACCAGGGTGGCGGGGCCTTTCTGTGGAACACAGAGCAGAAATGTACACATCTCCTCTCACCCAGTGGAAGGTGAGCCCTTTGAGGGCAGGACTCTCTTGTCCTTCTATTTGTATTCCCGATGCTTAGCAAACAGGAAGCAATGAATAGATGCATTTTCATTCATTCCTTCACCTACTTATCCCTTAGGAAATGGCTTTTGGTCATATATATGTTAGTTACCCATGTAGCTTAGATATCAGGCAGACTCTTTACCAGAGAGATTTGATGCAACAATTTTTTCCCCAGATTCACAACTTTACTTCTCATCCTACCTGCATTGATTTTGTTCATGCAAATGCATTCCAATGTCATGCAAACGAAATTATCCATTTGATCTTCTTGGATCACTTTTGGAGATAAGAATTCTTCCCTAATGATCCATAGTTGTAAAAAGCATGTTCTTTTCCAATTTTTTTTTATGGTGTGACTTTTAATATTCAGATTGTGAATATCCATTTTGATTTTATTGTGGTATGAGATAGAATGCTGGGTCTGGAGTCCAGAACACTCATCTTCCTGAGTTCAAATCTGGTCTCAGACACTTACTAGCTGTGTGACCCTGGGCAAGTCACTTAACCCCATTTGCCTCAGTTTCCTCATCTGTAAAATGAACTGGAGAAAGAAATGGACAACCACTCCAGTATCTTTCCCAAGAAAATCCCAAATGGGATCATATAGAGTCTGAAAAGACTGAACAACAAATGCTTAATGACTGAATGACTTTGTGTGTGTGTGTGTGTGTATGTATATATATATAGTGCTGCAGCTAGATGGTACAGTGGATAAAGTGGCAAGCCTGTCGTCAGGAGGACCTGAGTTCAAATCAAGCCTCAGACACTTCCTAGCTGTGTGACCCTGGGCAAGTCACTTAACCCTGTTTGCCTTAGTTTCCTCATCTGTAAAATGAGCAGGAGAAAGAAACGGCAAACCACTCCAATGTCTTTGCCAAGAAAACCCCAAAAGGGGTCAGGATTGAAAATGATTGAACAATAAAAACAACACTCATCTAAATCACAGGTGTCACATGGCTCTTGAAAAACTCTGGAGTATAGCCTAAACCAGATTAAAATGTAATTGGGAAATGTTTAACAAAATAAATAAAAATACAATATAGATGATGCTAACTTGTGGATTTCTAAGTAAATATGTGGCCCACAGGGATCCCTTTCTATCTGAGCCTGACTCTGCTGGTCTAAATCACATTTGTGCCGATTTTCTCATCACTACATGTTCGCCAATTAATTTATGTTCCTGAGTTTACCAGACACTGGGTTATTGCATTTACTTGTTGCTGATTCTTCCTTGTCTATTCTGTTCCACCGATTCTATTTGTTAAGCAGTATGAAATAATTTTGCTGATTAATGTTTTATAATATACTTTTGAATCTGATATGAACAAACGAATGAAAAAAAAAAACCCTTTATTGAGTGGTTGTCATGTACAAAATGCTGTGCTGAGGGCTGGGGATACAAATGGAGAAGTAAGATGATTCCTGCTGTCCAGGTGTTCCCAGTGTGATGGGGGAGACATTCTCAGAGATGGTGTTGGGGTCTAGGCTGGAAAAAGGACCAGCAGTCTGGAGGTCACTGCTCTAACCCCATGGGTCTTGTATTCAGTGTTTTGAGTTGTCTACATCTCTAGGGAAGATGGCGGTGGTTTGCCTCTTGTCTCTCACTTAGGGTGCTTCAGCTTTGTGATGTAATGTTCCCATTCTTCAGTTCCTACCTTTTCTCAGTGTTTCCCTTCATATTCTCACCATTTTCCTGCCAGTGATTTTTTCTTGTTATTTTTTTTTCTGTTTGTTTGTTTGTTTGTTTTTTTGGCAATTGGGGTTAAGTGACTTGCCCAAGGTCACACAGCTAGTAAGTGTCAAGTGTTTGGTCTGAGGCCAGATTTGAACTCAGGTCCTCCTGACTTCAGGTCGGGTGCTCTATCCACTGCACCACCTAGCTGCCCCCTCTTGTTTCTTTTTCGAGCTCTGCAACATGACCCTTTGATTAGCTGGCATGGCACTCACCCTGCATATTAATTTAGATAGGGTTGTCATTTCCATTCTATTGTTGCGGTCCAAGCATCCAAGCCTGAGTGCTGACCAAGCCTCTAACCATTGAAGTCAGAGAGTGTTTTGTGATTGCATTTACACGACTAGTGAATGTGTCTTGGTAGATTAACTTCCAGATAGCTTATGTATTTGGGGGTTATTTTGAATGGAACTTTCTTTTCTCATTTCTTTCTATTGTGCATTTCTACTCGATAGAAATGCTGTGGATTTTGGTGGTTTTATTTTGCGTCCTTCTTTTCTGGCCATGATTAAGCGACTTGCCCAGAGTCACATAGCTAGTAAGTGTCTGAGTCAAGATTTGATTTCAAAGAACCGCAGAAAGTAATACACTGTTGGTGGGGCTAGAAACTGATCCAACCATTCTGGAAAGTAATTAGGAAATACATTTAAAAATGATAACTAAATTTATCATATAATAACAATTATGTAATAACAACTAACATGTATATAGCACTTTGTGGTTTGCAAAGTGCCTTCCAGACACTGTTTCCTTTTATCCTTACAACAACCCTGCGAGGTAGATGTTATGATTATTTCTAGTTTACAGATGAGGAAACTGAGGCAGCCAGTGACTGAGTTACTTGCCCAGGATCACATAGCTAATAAGTGTCTGATGCAAGATTTGAACTCAGGTCTTCAAATCCAATGCTTTATCCTCTCTACCACTTAGCTAAAAAGTGACTAAGATGTCTTTGACCTAGAGAGCTCATTCTGCGGCATATATACACTCCCTTCCTGCCCTGTCCTTAAGAAAGTCAAACAGAAAGAAAGGCCCCATTGACACCCAAACATTCATGGCCATATTTTATACAACAGAAACAGCTTGGTCAGCGCTCAGGCTTGGATGCTTGGACCGCAACAATAGAACGGAAATGACAACCCTATCTAAATTAATATGCAGGGTGAGTGCCATGCCAGCTAATCAAAGGGTCATGTTGCAGAGCTCGAAAAAGAAACAAGAGGGGGCAGCTAGGTGGTGCAGTGGATAGAGCACCCGACCTGAAGTCAGGAGGAACTGAGTTCAAATCCGGCCTCAGACCAAACACTTGACACTTACTAGCCGTGTGACCCTGGGCAAATCACTTAACCCCAACTGCCTAAAAAAAGAAATGGAAATGTAATGAAAAATGAAGCGTGCCCATTGGGGAATGGCCAAGCAAATTGTGGTAACTACGTGTGATGGAAGGTTCCTGCATCTTAAGGAATGATGGATTCAGGGTATCATGGGGAGTCTCTATGGACTGGTGTGGAGTGCAGTCAGCAGAACAAGAAAGACAATGGACATGATGAGGGTGATGGAAAGGAAAAGACGGAAAAACTGACCCTGGATGCTCTGTGAGACTAACCAGATGGATCTGGACCCCTAGGAAGCAGCTAGGGGGCGTCAGAGCGCGCAGAGTGCCGGGCCCAGAGTCAGGAAGACTGACTAGCTGGGCGGCACTGAGCAAGTCACTTCATCTCTGTTCACCTCAGTTTCCTCATCTGTGAAGTGGGGATAAGAACAGCACCTATCTTGCAAGGTTGTTGGGAGGATCACGAGATACTATTTGTAAAGCACTTAGCACACTACCCAGCACATAAATATACGCTTAATAAGTGTGAATTCCATCCTGTCCACCCACCCTTTTCAGAAGTGGGAGACCACGACCTGCCAGATTCAGTTTCTGTGTTAGCTTAGCTGCAGGGCTTTTCCCTCTTGTTCTTTGTTACAAGGCGTGGTTGGCTGCGTAGGAAATGCAGGTGACATGAAAACAAAAGGCATAAGTAATTGAATTCCCTTAGTGGACTCTGTGTTCCAATGGTGTCATGCGTCAGAACACAAAAGCTAAAGGCCTCTCCGTCTTCCTTAAGAATGCCCTGCATCCAGCAGCGGGGAGGTCGCAAGGCTGCCGTCCTCCACCCCAGGCACTTTCCACTGGAACGCTGTGTTCACTTTTGGGTGCCATCTTTTAGGGAGCTAGAGGGGAGCCGGGGTCAGAGATACGGAGATCCTGTCGTGGGAGAAGCTGAAGAGACTGGATCTGTCTTGAAGTAGTTGGAGGACAGGTTAGATTTAATCTGCCTGGCCCCCAAGAGCATATCCAGGCGCAGGGGGTGGGAGTTAGTGATAAGCAGATTTCATCGGAGCTGTCCGAGAGGGGATTGAGCTAGACTGGGGAGATCGAGGTTCAGGTCCATGCAGCGAACAAGCTCCTGCCTTCAAGGAGACGGCCCTCTTCTGGAAACAGATACGTCCCCTGAACTCTGGAGGAAGCTGGGAACCTCTCCCAGGACCAGACCTTCCGACGTGAGTTTTCTCATCTCCAGATCCCCATCCAGTCTTCTCACTTGAGGATACCTCTCAAGACTAGGGATCAGACCCCAGAGGGCCCTGCCTAGAAGGGAATTTCAGCTCCAAGGAATCTTGTTTCCAGGACCTCATCCAGCAGGTGGGCCTCATATACCACATTCAATCAAGAACCAAGCCCATCTCCTGTACGCAGGGAGTGGGCATCATCACCCACCATATGAGTTCTCTTGGGCTCCAGGTAGTTACAGACTCAAATGATGGACCATTTCCTTTTCTTCTGTAAGGCTGGAGAGAGAACTCACCAATGCCTCCCTTATCCTCAAAGAACTTCAGAGCGTGGCGTTGGCAGTGGCAGTCAGACAATACCCCTACGCCGTTCAAATGCCTGGTTGTCCTGCCCTCTCCGTCTGCCTCAGCCCTACCCCTCCTAAGCCCCTCTCCTGCTCCCCTCCCTCTGTCACCACCCCATCCACAGTCTTGCCTCCTTCTATATGACACAATCCAGATCCTGGTTGCCCTGGGTCATTTCCCTTCCTTTCTCAAGGAGGTCAGGGCCTGACCTAGATTCCCTTTTGACCTCATCCTCCACCCTTACATGTGTGGACTTAATTGTTGACGCGTTGATCTTCCTTCAAATATCTTCAGCCTCCTTAGTTCCCATGCTACTCATCTCTGCTCCACAGCCACACGGAGGGATGCTCGGACCCTTGACTTGACCCATAATAGCTCTCCCTCCACCGTCCAGAATTCTGGATTTCCTCTCTTCTGTCTCTACCTCCTATCTTTCCCCTCTTCTTCTGCTTCACTCTTAAACCAATGATCTTCTAGTCCCTCCACTCCATCTTTCTCCCCAGTCCATTGCCCTTGATTTGGCCTCCATGTTTCTTGACCTTATAGCTAGGCAGTTCACCTACACTAAGCTAGATGGTGCAGCACACAGAGCTCTGGACATGGAGTCAGGAAGACTTGAGTTCCAGTCCAGCCTCAGACACGAGCCTTGTGGCACTGGGCAGTCATCTAACTACCATTTCCCTCAATTTTCTCACCTGTTAAAATGAGGACAATAATAGCACCGAATTCCCAGAGATGTGAGAATAAGTGATATTTACAAAGCACTTGGCAAACCTTAAAATGCTGTAGAATTGCAGTCATGTCTAAGACATCTCCAAAAGACTCATGATGGAAAATGCTAACCACATCCAGAAAAAGAACCATGGAGACTGAATGTAGATGGAAGCATACGGTTTGCTCTCCTTTTCTTTTGTTGTTTTGTTTTATTTCTTCTTTCTCGTGGTTCCCCCCATTAGTTCTAATTCTTCTATACATCATGACAAATGTGGAAATATGCTTAATATGAATATATAAGTAGAGCCTATATCAGATCACATGCCATCTTGGGGAGGAAAGAGGAGAAAATTCAAAACTCAAAATCTTATGGAAGTGAATGTTGAAAACTAAAAATAAATAAATTATTAAAAAAAAAAAGAAATGCAGTCATGTGGGTTCTTACCCATCTGCCTTCTCTCCTCCAATTCCCTGGCTGCTTAGTATTGGTGGTGTGAGACACACAGCCTTGCTGCCCACCTATCATCTAATCTCAGCTGGGCTCTCACTGCTGCACAGCAACCCTACATCTCTTCCTGAATTAACTCCTATCATCCCAGTGGTCTGTTTTAAGCCCTTTCCTCACCTCCTCCTCTACTGAGAAGGTAAAGGCCGTCTGGCATAAGCTCCCTCCACTTCATTATATTACCTATCTGGGTAAGGCCTGCTTCCTCCTCCTGTGGTCCTTTTTCTGACAAAGAACTTGCAGAGACCCATTCCTCTGCTTGTGCAATCGATCTCTCTCTCTCTCAGGAGGTCAGTGCTGCCTGCAAACATGCCAGGTTCTCCTCCTCCTTCTCTTCCTCCCCTTCCTCCCCCTTCTCCTTCTTCCTCTTCTTCCTCCTCCTCTTCTTCCCCCTCTCCCCTCCTTCTCTTCCTCCAGATCTATGGAGCTGTCCTTTGTCCTTTCTCCCAAATATGTCATTACCTCCTCTTTATCTCTCACCCACTTCTTTTTTTTTTTTTTTTTTTGTCTAGGCAATGGGGTTAAGTGACTTGCCCAGGATCACACAGCTAGTAAGTGTTATGTGTCTGAGACCCGGATTTGAACTCAGGTCCTCCTGACTGCAGGGTTGGTGCTCTATCCACTGCATCACCTAGCTACCCCTCTCACCCACTTCTAAGGCTTTTGGAGTCTGCTTTCTTGTCCTGCTAGAGACAGAAAATGCTCTTTTTCCAAGTTACCCATGACCTCTCTTCTGTATCATATTGGTCTTCCCAGTAAGTGCTTGAAAAATGCTTTATCTAGTCTAATCTAGCCCCTCTCTTCCATACACACACACAACACACACACACACACACACACACACACACACACAGACACTTCTTGTATTTGTATACCTAGTGCCTAACACAGTGCTTGCATATAGTAAGTAAGTGCTTAATTAAAGCTCCTCAAGTAAGACCCCCGGCATTTTTTAAGGCTTTCTCTGTGTCATGATCAAGCATTGGACAAATACAAGCAGAAAGAAAGACAGTTCCTGCCTTCAAGAAGCTTACATTCGAATGGGAGAAGACAATACAAAAAAGGGAGCAGGAATGGAGGGGGGTTCAGGGATCCCCACATGGGAGCATTATAGAGAAAGTGAGAATGTCTGGGAGAGTCAGGAGAGCAGCTGGAGAGGAATGAAGATGTGTCTGGCTTGGGACTCCTTCTTAATGATGGAGGTTCTGGGAGGACCCCTCCCCTATCAGAAGAAGAGGCCTTAGGGGGACAGGGTGCTTCCAGTGCAAGAAGTCCAGTGGCAAAGTGAAACTTCCAAGGTGGAGAGGTTTCTGGAGCATTGTAGAAAAAGTCTGGGAAGGTCAGGGATTCCCATAGCAGGAAGAAAAAAAAAAGACCCAGATGTCCACCTGCCAAGACAAACCCAAGAACTCTATGAACACAATTACAAAACACTTTACACACAAATAAAGTCAGATCTAAACAATTAGAAAAACACCAGTTGCTCATGGGTAAGCTGAGCTAATATAATAAAAATGACAATTCTACATAAATTAATTTACTTATTCAGTGCCATACAACCAAACTACCAAAAAATATTTTATACAGCTTAAAAAAAATAACAATTCATCTGGAAGAACAAAAGGGCAAGGATGTCAAAGGAATTAATGAAACAAATGCAAAAGAAGGTGGAAGGTGGCCTAGCCGTACCAGATCTAAAACCGCCTTATAAAGTGGCAATGATCAAAACTATTTGGTGCTGGCTAAGAAATAGAGCAGTGGATCAGTGGAATAGGTTAGGTACATAAGACACAGTAGTCAATGACTGTAGTAATCTTCTGTTTGATAAACCCAAAGACTCCAGCTTTTGGGAAAAGAACTCACTATTTGACAAAAACTGCTGGGAAAACTGGTAAATAGTATGGCAGAAACTAGGCATAGACCAACATTTTACACTTTTTATCAAGATAAGGTCAAAATGGGTACATGATTAAGACATAAAGGGTGAGACCATAAGCAAATTAGGAGAGCAAGGAATAGTTTACCTGACAGATATATGGAGAAGTGAAGAATTTATGACCAAACAAGAGACAGAGAACATCATGAAATGCAAAATGGATAATTTTGACTATATTAAATTAAAACAGTTTTGCACAAACAAAACCAATGCAACCAAGATTAGAAGGAAAGCAGAAAACTGGGAAAGAATTTTTATACCCAGCATCTCTGATAGAGGCCTCATTTCTAAAATATATAGAAAAAGGAGTTGAATTTATAGGAATATGAATTTATAAGAATTAATAAATGGTCAAAGGATATGAACAGGCAGTTTTCAGATGAAGAAATTAAAGCTGTCTATACTCTTGTGAAAAAATGCTCTAAATCACTATTAATTATAGAAATGCAAATTAAAACAACTCTGAGGTACCACCTCACACCTATCCATGGCTGATATGATAAAAAAAGGAAAATGATAAATGTTGGAGAAGATGTGGGAAAATTGGAACACTAATGCATTGTTGGTGGAGTTGTGAACTGATCCAACCATTCTGGAGAGCAATTTGGAATTATGCTATAATATGCTATAATAATGCTATAACTACACAACTGTGCATACCCTTTGATTGAGCAAGACCACTACTAGGTCTGCATCCCAAAGAGATCATTCAAAAGGGGAAAAGACCCACAAGTACAAAAATATAGCAGCTCTTTTTGTGGTGGCAAGGAATTAGAAATTGAGGGGATGTCCACCAAATGGAGAATGGTTGAACAAGTTGTGGTATATGAATGTAATGAAATACTACTGGGCTATAAGAAATGATGAACAGGCTGACTTCAGAAAAACCTGGAAAGACTTACATGAACTGATGCTGAGTGAAGTGAGCAGAACCAGAAGAACATTGTACACAGTAACAGCCACATTATGGGATGACTGACTCTGATAGATTTGGCTCTTCACAGCAATGCAAGAATCTAAGACAATTCCAAAAGACTCATGATGGAAATTGCTATCCACATCCAGAGAAAGAACTGTAGTGTCTGAATACAGATTGAAGCATGCGATTTTCTCTCTTTTTTTCCCTTTCTTGTGTTTTTTTTCCCCTTTTGTTCTGATTCTTCTTTCACAACATGATTAATGTGGAAATATATTTAACATGATTGCAATATATCAGATTGCATGCTGTCTTGGGGATGGGGGAGGGGACTCAAATTCTTATAAAAGTGAATGTTGGAAACTATCTTTATGTGTAATTGGAAAAAATAAAATACCTTTAAGTAGAAAAGAAAAGGAAAAGCCCCAGTCCTAGCCATGGTAGAGGAGGAGCCTGAGCAGCATCCAGGCTGCTTAGGCCTTAAACACAGCATAGCACAAAGCAAGACAAGACTGAGAAAAGAAGGGCCTGGCCTTGGCCACCTCTCTCTAGATGAGATGGGGCCTGCCCATTCCATTCAAGAGTGCCAGACTGAAGCAGGACCCAAGTTCCTGAACCCAGATGTTGCGGCTGCTGAGATGAACAAACCAAAGAAAATGTTGAACACTCTGAGGAAGTGTTTTAGACTGAGAGATGCCTGGGGGATAAGCCCCCCAGAAGAAAGCAACCCCAAAATAACTCCAAGGAAAACCCCCCAAAAAAGATGTCCTGGCCACGAGGCCTACAAAAATGTCCTGAAGAAATTACACCACTGCCACTTGTCCCCACCTACAAACATACCCACACTTCCCCTTTTCCTCAGAAAATAATCACACCCAATCCTTCTATTCCCTCTTAACTATTGCCCCATTTCCTTCCTTTTGTGGCTGAACTCTTTGAGAAGCCATTTCCTTTTCCAGTGTGTCCCCATTTAACAGATGAGGAACTGAGGCAAAAGGGGTTAAGTGTCTTGCCCAGGGTCATAGAGCTAGTACGTGTCTGAGGTCGAATTTGAACTGAAATCTTCCTGATTCCAGGCCTGGTACTCTATCCATTGTGCCACATAGCTGCCCCAAATAACTACAAGAGGTATAAAAATATTTGGGAATTTAACTACTAGGAGACAGCCAGAAATATTATGAATCCAACTACAAAATGCACAGGTTAGTCGAACCAATATGATAAAAATTACGATACCACCTAAATATATTTATTCAATGTTATACCAAACTGTCAAAGAATTATTTTATGGGGCAAAAAAAATACCAAAAATGAAATTTAATAGAGGAACAAAAGGTCAGGAATGTCAAGGGAAATAATTTAAAAGTGGGAGGGAAGAGATAGGCACCTTATCTCAAATTCTACTACAGTGATCATCCAGTTTATTGGGTACCAGTTAAAAAATAGAGAAGTTGATCACTGGAATGGATGGGAACATAATATACAATAGCAAACACAGTAATATAATGTTTGATCATCCCAAAGATCCTAAAATATCCTGGAAAAGGTTCACTATTTGACAATAAGTGCTGGGAAAACTGGAAAGCAGTTTGGTATAAACTAGGTATAAATCTACTTTTCACTCCATATACCAAGATAAACTCTATATGGATATGAAACTTAGACCGCCAACAGGTGATATCATAAGTAAATTAGAGGAGCAAGGAAGAAATTTCCTGTAAGATCTATGGCTAGGGGAAGAGTTCATGAGCAGCCAAGGGATAGAGGATTGCAGAAAATAAAACATTTTTTATTTTATAAAATTAAAAAGGTTTTGCACAAACAAAACTATTAGTTAGAGTTGTAAGTGAAAGAGTTAACCTGAAAAAAAATCTCTGCAGCAAGTTTCTTTGATAAGTCTCATATCCAAGATAAATATGGAAGTGATTCAAATTTATAAGACTAAGAGCTATTCCCCAATAGATATTTGGTCAAAGGGTATGAACAAACATACAACAACCATATAAAAACGCTCCATATTATTAATAGTTAGAGAAATGCAAACTAAAGCAATTCTGAGATTCTATCTTACACCTATCAGACTGGCAAAAACTGACAAAAGAAGAAAATGATGAATGGAAAGATTTTGGGAAAACAGACAAATCAGTGCTCCCTTGGAGGAACTATGAATAGTTCCAGGCATTCTGAAAATAATTTGAAACTATGATCAGAAAGTTACCAACCTGTGCATCCCTTTTGGCCCAGCTATACCACTATTGGCCTATGCCCTGAAGAGGGCAAAGAAAGAAGTAAAAAGAATCATAAGTAGTAAATATATTTGTAGCACCTCTTTCTGTAGTAGCCTCAAACTGGAAATGAAGGAGGTGTCCACCTATTGGGGAAAGGCTAAACAAACTCTGGTATAGGAATGTCATGGAACAATATTGTGCCATAAGAAATGATGAAATGGATGATTTCAGAGAAAAGTAGGAAGACCTCTCTGAACAGATGAAGAGTAAAGTGAGGAGAACCAGGAGCACAGTTTACACAATGACAACAACATTATAATGAAAAACAACTTTGAAAGACTTTAGAGTGCAGATCAATGAACATAATGATAAACTATGAATCCACAGGATTGAAGATGAATCATGCTCCCCACCTACATTTTCGGACATGGCCAATGTGGAATTTGTTTTGGGGCTATTACCATGTTTGTTATGAGGGATTTCCTTTCCTTTCCTTTCCTTTCCTTCCTTCCTTCTTTCTTTCTTCCCTTTTTGGTATCTGTATTATTGTTCAACTTGGAGGGGGTGGGAGAAAGAAATAATAAATATTTTCAAAACAAATACTTTTAAAACAAAGCTGATTTAATCCCCTTTAAAGCTGTTATGATGGCTATGCATCTTCAGTCCTCTGGATTCAGAGTTTATGCAAAATCTCCCCTTGTATTTCATAAACCAATTCAGTTCATTGCCTTTTCTTGATCTTTTAAACATCTTGGCAGTGATCCCGAAAGCAATTTAATGCAATTTCTGAGGGTATCTAAATTAAAATAAGAAAGCGTGGTAAGCGCTAGGAGAATCTGATTTAATGAGAGGTGATGAATTGTAAATGGTGAAATAATGTGTTATGTGGGGTCATTGGCATGGTGCTGCATCCTCTCTCAGATTGCTTGAAAGATGGAAGAAAACAATGAAAGTGAAGGAGAGAAGCCTCATTCCAGAGATCACTATCTTTTTGCTTGTTGTTGTTTTATTGATGTTGATATCAAAATTAAATATTTTCCTTAAACTTTTTTTAAGCACTGATTTAGGGCTCACTATATGCCAGACACTGTGCTAAGCACTGGGAATGCAAATATGAAAAAAATCCAACTGTTCTTGCCCTCAAGGAATTTAAACTCTAATGGGAAAAAGAACATATAAGGAAGTAGTGGCCAAGGAGGGGTTTCTTTTTTCCCCAGTTTTAAAAAATTACTTCTGTTTGCTTTGTTAAATATTTTCCAACTGCATGTTTTAAAAATTTAACATTCTTTTTTGGGGGGCTAGGCTAGGGGGTTAAGTGACTTGCCTAGGGTCACACAGCTAGTAAGTATTATGTGTCTGAGGCTGGATTTGAACTCAGTCCTCCTGAATCCAGGGCTGATGTTCTATCCACTGTGCCACCTAGCTACCCTTAACATTCATTTTTAAAAATTTTAAGTTCCAGATTCTCATCCTCCTTTCCACTCCTCCCCAACCCACTGAGAAGGCAGGCAATATGATATTAAATATACATGTGAAGTCATTCAAAACAGATTTCCATATTAGCCATGTTTTCCAAAAGAAAGCACACAAAACCCAAGAAAAATAAACTGAAAAAAGTGTTCTTCAATCTGCACTCAGAGTTCATCAGTTCTCTGGAGGTGAATGGTATTTTTCATCAGGGGTCCTTTGGAATTGTCTTGAATCATTGTCTTGATCAGAATGGCTAAGTCTTTCACGGTTTCTTTTCGTTACAATGTTGCTATTACTATATACAATGTTCTCCTGGTTCTGTTCACTTTTTAAGTATATGTGAACACCTCCTTAGTTTTCGGTTTGAGAGAAAGGAAAGACATTAAGGTATTAAGTCTCAAGGGTCAAAAATGGGATGGAAAAAGTGAGTGGTTCCTCTTTCTAGAAGTCATCAAGGTCAGTGATATTGCAGAAAAGAATCTTGTGCTGGCACAGGCAAGGCTAGATGGCCTTTCAATTGTAAGAGTCTGGGGTTTTGTGACAGATGGACAGAGGACGAAGAAGATGGACAGAGTGGGGAGAGGACACAAAACCAGGGAGATGCTGGGGGAGATAGAACCAATGAGAGGCCAGATAGACAAAGACAAGAAGATGGTGTCTGTGGGTAGAAGACTGGCAAACAGATGAAATTTAGGAAGACAACTTTGGAGAAACTGACAAAGGGGAAAGGAAGTGGGGAGGAGGTGGAGAGAGACAGCAATATAGGAAGGGGAGAAGAGATGAATACGAAGAAGACAGGTCTCCCTAGAGAGGGAGAAAAACAACAGGTTTTGGGGCAGGAAGAGGGCAGACAGGAAGAAACAAGTCACAATGGAGCGAGAACAGGAAGGTAGAATGAATGAGCCCTTATTAAGTGTTTATGTGTCAGGCATTATAGTGAACCTTGCGTCTGACTCTTCACATCCCCATTTGGAGTTTACTTGGCAAAGATACTGGAGTGGTTTATCTTTTTCTTCTCCAACTCATTTTCCAGATGAGGAATTGAGGCAAACAGGGTTAAGTGACTTGCCCAGGATCACACAGCTAGTAAGTGTCCAAGGCTGGATTTGAACTCAGGAAGATGAGCCTTCCTGACTTGAAGACTGTGCCACCTAGCTGCCCATAACGAGCCTGAGGCGATACAAATACAGTCAAGCCAAAGAAGACAGAAAGAGAGAACGACAGAGAAAGGAGGCAGAGGACTGACCAGGAGAGAGGGAAAGAAGAGTTGACAGGGGAGAGAAAAGGGAGAAGACAGGATCAGCAAGGAAGAGGAGAGGCAAGGGGAGAAAGCACAGACAGAAAGGGGGTAGATGCCACTGATACTTGTACCGTGGGGACAGAGAGGGAGAAGAAAACTAGAAGGAATGAGAGGCCAGACAAGCATGAAGAGATGATAGCCGGCAGAGGACAGCTTGGAAGAGGGAAGAGGGAGACGTATGGGAGGGAGATCACGGAATGAGAACTGGCAGGGACCTCAGCTGCTCATACCTGAAAGGAATCCCCACTATCGCATACCAACAAGCAGCGGACCAGCCTCTGCCGAAGCCCCAGGGACCAAGAATTCACTGCCTCGGAAGGCAGCTCACTTCTACTTTGGACAGCTCAGCTTGTTAGGAGGGGTTTTCACCTGACCTCAAGCCTCTTTGCACTTTCCATCCCTAGCTCCTGTTTCTTTCCCCTGGGGCCGAAGAGAGAGGACGCGAGGAGGAGGTGGGCTGAAGGAGACGAGGACAGCCTGACGGAGACGGGAGGGAAGGACAGGAAGCCAGGCAGATAGGCAGCCAACGGAGAGGCTGAGGGAGGGCGGACACAGCACTAGGGAGAGTGTTGGGTGACCGAGACAGAGAGAGGAGTGACCCGTGGAGAGAGGGCAGACGGGCAGGGGGAAGAGGGGGAGCCCGCAAGATGGACAAGGGTTAGGGGAGAGAAGGAACAGCTCAAGCGGAAATGGGGAAGGATGGAAAGGGGGGAAAGGGAGACAGGCAGCAGAAAGAAGGGGAAACTCCCCAAGGAAATCAGGAACAGGAAAGATAGAAAGGGGAACGGGCAGCTGGGAGAAGGAGAACAGGCAGTGGGGAGAAGGGGAAGAGACAGTACTGAGAGCCTGGAGAAGCAGGGGACAGCGGGCGGCCAACTCCAGCCCGGCTGGGCTGCGGGGGTGCGGTCAAGGGAGGCTGGAGCGATCCGCAGGCAGGCAGGCAGCATCTCCGGCCGGGGCGGGCCTGACCGGAGAGGGGGCGGGGCTTCTTCCCTCCTGGTCCCTCCCTCCCTCCGTCAGTCCCTCCGTCCCCGGTCCCGGGCGGGCGGGCGGGGCCCGGCGGAGGCGCAGATATGGCCGCGCTCGCGGAGCCGCTGGGCCTGGAACGGGGTAAGGCCGGGCTGGGCCGAGCGAGGGCGGGTCAGGGGTCCGTCCCAATGTTGGGGTGAGCCTGGCAGCGGGAATCCGTGGGGAACCCCAAATCCGCTCTGCTCTTCTCTCTTTGTGTCTCCGTGTACCTGTCTTTCCCGGTCTCTCATTATCTCTCGGGGGCTCTCTCCCCGTCTCCCTAGCTCTGTCCTTCTTGCTTTCTCTGTCTTTCTCTATTTCTGTCACCCACCTTTCTCTTCGTCTCCTCTATATGTCTTCCTTTCCCCTTCCTCTGCCGCTTCCCCCCTCCCCCCAATCTCCATGTCTCTGCTTCTCCGGGTCTCTGTGCGTCTGTATCTTTGTGTATCTCTCTTTCCCCATCTCTGTTATCTCTCTCTTTCCCTATCTCTTGGTATCTCTCTGTTCCTCCCTCCCGCCCCCATTTCGCCCTCTCTTTCCTGTTACCTTTATTTCTTTACCTGTGCGTCTCTCTGGGTCCGCTTGTGTATCGGTCCCGGTCCTTTTCTCATCCGCTCCTGCCTCCTCTATCCTTATGCTTGTCTCCTACATCCCTGTCTCTGCCGCCCCCATCCCTGTCTCTGCCGTCCCCATCCCTGTCTCTGCCGCCCCCATCCCTGTCTCTGCCGCCCCCATCCCTGTCTCTGCCGCCCCCATCCCTGTCTCTGCCGCCCTCATCCCTGTCTCTGCCTCCCTCATCCCTGTCCCTACCTCCCCGATCCCTCTCTCTGTCTCCTGGAGTCTCTGTCTCTTTCTCTCTCTGTCCCCCCACAGACGTGTCCCGGGCAGTGGAGCTCCTGGAGCGGCTCCAGCGCAGCGGGGAGCTACCCCCCCCAGAAGCTGCAGGCCCTCCAGCGAGTCCTGCAGAGTCGTTTCTGCTCAGCCATCCGAGAGGTGAGCAAGAACCTGAATACAGCTCCCCTCTCGCGGGCCGGACTACAACTCCCAGCAAGCCCCGCGCCACCCAAGCCCCCTCCCCAGCTTCTTCAGCCTACAGGCTGCTGGAATCTGTAGTTTCTCTAGCTACCTCCTACGGGGGTGGGGCGCTGCCTGCGTCCCTCGTGGTGCCAGGGTCGGGGGACACCTGGGTCGCGGAGAGTGCAGGGAGGAGAGATACTTGAGTTCGTGACTTAGATACTTACTAACTCTGTGTTGCCGGACAAGTCACTTAGCCCCTGTCTACCTCAGTTTCCTAAACTGTAAAATGGGGGTAATAATAGCCCCTACATCCCAGAGTTGTGAGGATTAAATGAGATCCTATTTGTTAAGCGCTTCACCTAGAGCTTATCAATAAATGCTTGTTCCCTTCCCCTTTCAGGAAGGGTACACGGAGGGGGGACACCTGGGTCCCCCCATCCTCTGTCTTCCAGTCTCTACCTCCCCCTGGTCTGAGTGGAAGGGCCTATGTCTATATAGAGGCCAGGCTGCTCGACCATTTGTCAGCAGCTTGCTTACCCTGCGACTCCACGAGCATTGGAGTTTCTGAGTGTTTTTCAGGTCCTAGAGTGAGCTGAGGGTTAGGACACTGCCCCTCTGTGTCCCTGACAGTTCCCACTTCCTCAGGTGTATGAACAGCTCTATGACACTCTGGATATCACAGGCAGTGCAGAGATCCGGGCTCATGCCACAGCCAAGGTGAATCCACCCCCTTCAGGGTCCCAGGCCTTTGCTTTCCCTATATCCCACTCCTCAGATAACCCAGGAATCTTCTCCCCTCCCACAAGATCTTCCCTTCCCTTGGGTCCCTATCCCCTCAGGTACCTAGCGGTCCCTCTCCTAGTCCCTCACCACCCCCAGGCCCCTGAATGTCCTCTTTCTCAATCCCCCAGCTCTTCAGGGATCCAGGCTTCCCTTCCCATGCCATTGTCCCCTCAGGCACCCATTTCTCCCTTCCCACAGATCCCTATCTTCTCAGAGGCCAATGAGCTGCCTCCTCAGCTCTCTACCTTTTCAAGAGCTGGGTATCTCCTTTTTGAGTTTGTAGACCTTCAAGGATCAGGGAGTCCCCTCCTAGGGCCACCAACTTTCCCTCAGGGACCTCTGGCTCCTGTCCCTTCTAGGCCACAGTAGCAGCCTTTGCTGCCAGTGAAGGCCATGCCCACCCCCGAGTGGTGGAACTGCCCAGGACAGATGAAGGCCTGGGCTTCAACATCATGGGAGGGAAAGAGCAGAACTCCCCCATCTACATCTCTCGAGTCATTCCTGGTGGGGTGGCTGATCGACATGGTGGCCTCAAGAGAGGGGACCAGCTACTCTCTGTCAATGGAGTGGTGAGCCTCTAGCCCCCAAGGGCCTGGGTACTGTGGGGGTGGGGTTCCCAGGGCCAGGAGGAAGAGGCTGGGGATGGATTGGGAAGACTAGAACGAGACATGGAAGAGGAGGACAAGCGCCCTTGAATTTCGGAAGGATTTAGCAATCATTAAATTCTCCCTTCTCCTTTCACAAATGGGGATACTGAAGCCCAGACAGAGTAATGACTCACCCAAGGTTACTTAGGGAGTCAGTAGCTGAATCAGTTGCCACCCAAGTTTCCTGATTCTAGTTCTCGTGGGAAGGGTTTGGAGGAGGAAGAGGTCTGTGATGTCAACGAAGGCTCTTTGGAGAAGGGCTGACCTTAGGCATGACATTAGCATGTAGGTCCAGGAGGGAGCTTCAGCATCATGTAATCCAGCCCTCTAGTTGGTGGCAGTGGAAATTCTTGAGAGGGACCTAGAGGAAGAGCTACCAGTCTTAAAGACCATCAGATTAAACTATGTTCCACCTTACCCCATTATACAGATGTGGACGCTGTTGCCCAGAGAGGGTCACATGGCAAAGAGAAGGCAGAGATTGGGCTGACAGGTTGGGAAAAGTGTTAGGGGGTTTTGATGCCTGGGCTAGGCTGGATCAAGGGGGCCTGATTGGATGGGATCTCCCCTCTGGCAGAGTGTGGAAGGGGAGCAGCATGAGAAGGCGGTGGAACTGCTCAAGGCTGCTCAAGGCACTGTGAAGCTTGTTGTCAGGTACACACCTCGAGTGCTGGAGGAGATGGAGGCCCGCTTTGAGAAGATGCGCTCAGCTCGGCGGCGTCAACAGCACCAGAGCTACTCGTGAGAGCTTAGTCCTGACTGTTCCCCTTAACCCTCACCAAGCCCCTCAGCCCTTCCCATGCCTCTTATCCCTCACCC